>NC_135539.1:132691392-132994423 GCF_045843805.1 Urocitellus parryii | reverse complement strand
TAATGGATGGATTTAATACTAATGAATTAATTAAATGATAATATAAAAAGTCTGCCACATAGTAAAATTTTAAAAATATTAGTATTATGATTAATATTACTCATGCTAATTAATGCTAATACTGAGCATTAATAACATTATAAAATAACATAACTGTTATTTTTGTGTGACTCCCTGGGCAGCTTTCTTTTTATACATTTCTTTAGTTTATAATCTTCCTCTGAACTCTGTAAGTTTTCAGGGATGTGCTTGCTATTCAGCATAGCTAATATTTATTGAATTTATGCTGTCTGTATGTGAGGCCTTACACTCTGTGCCATACGGGCACATTTCATCTAATCCTTGCTTTATAAGGAGAAGAGAAATGACCTGATGGGGTCAAGCAACAGCTAAATTGTGAAGTAAGATTAGAAACAAAATCCTCTAGCTCCAAAGCTTATATCTGGTTAAAAGATCTAGACCAGGAAGATTTAAGTTTGAATCCCAGCTATCCTGCTGGCAGGTGTGTGGCCTTGGAAAAGTCATTTAGAGTTTTTGGTTTTCACATCTCAAGGGAAAATAACAATATCGCCTCTGTTCATAGTGAATATGGAATAAGATAATTATTTGACTATACCTTAAAAACTGCAAACTACCATGTGATGATTAGATAACCTGGGGGAATGGAACTTGCCTTGAACTGGGATTAGTATTGCCAAAAGGGAGAGCCATGGCTGTAGTTCTGCATTTTCTACAGTCTTGTGAAAAAGAAATACTTTAAGTTTTTTGCCCTGAAAACTTCTAGAGATCAGAGAAGACTATAAACATGAGAAATTCTTAAAAAGAAAGCTACAAAATGAGTCACAAAGATGGAAGGCCAGGTTGTCACAGTGGCACCTTAATTTTTCCTGTTATTCTGAGGATAGCCAGAGTTGGCCTTTTATGCAAGAATCCATTTTATGTTCTGCAACACTTGGGTCTTGAAGACAGAAAATTGGGGATTCAGGGGCTAGAGCGTGGAATAGAAGTGGATTTCATAACGAATCGTGTCTGTGCTGTGACATTTTGTTAAATGAACCATGGAAGCCTCCTAGGACCTGAACAAGAAGAA
This sequence comes from Urocitellus parryii, assembly GCF_045843805.1. Lineage (NCBI taxonomy): Eukaryota > Metazoa > Chordata > Mammalia > Rodentia > Sciuridae > Urocitellus > Urocitellus parryii. The sequence goes on along the minus strand of NC_135539.1, from coordinate 132,993,333 downwards.
AGAGAAGCAAGTTTTAGGGTACCATTATTGAGAGTTGCTCGGTGACAGGGATGTGGGATCTCATTTCCTTTCATCTGTAGGGACAGAATAATGCCCATTGGTCCAGGCGGGGTTCAGTTCAAGCCTCCCAGGAAGGAGAAATGAGCTCCTGCCCTCAGCTGTCTGCTCGTCTTGTTCTGTGATTCTCTTTCTTGCCATTTATTGCTGTGAGTCGGGCACCGTCGTCTGGAGGCCTCCTCGCCCCACGGGGCCTCCTAGGTGGTTTGCTTCAGACATTCTTGGTCCTTTGTAAACAGAAGATATACAAAAGGAGGAAAGACATATCCTCTTTCTCCTTCCAACAGCATGGCACAGCATTTCCCCACACCACCACCCCACAGACCCTAGCATCTTCTCCTGCCAGTGTCCAGGAGGGTTAGACGGAGAGGTGGCCTCACAGACTTGCCAAGGCTTTTGCTTTTCTCACTTATCCTTAACCCATAACCCCAGACACACTACTGAACGTATTCTTGGCCATTGCTGTGGATAATCTGGCCAACGCTCAGGAGCTGACCAAGGTAAGCCTCTGGGAATCGGATGGTTTTCTAGCACCATTGGGGGGTCCCCTGGCCCTAGGAACTCTCAGGAAGTCTGCATTGCATGACTGAACCTACCAGGGAGACCTCTTCTGGAAGCTTCTGGACAGTTGGAAAGTGACATATTCATACAGGAAGCATGGTTCCCTTTCACTGAGTTTGCTATTGCTAAGTCCAGACCAGCCTGGGGGTCTCATGGGCTATAGGAAACAACTCATTCTGTGAGTCCTCAAAGGGGTCCTTTCCAGGATTATGACATGAACAGTCAGGGGAAATTCTAGAGCTCTGGATTTTAAACTGCACCTCTTCTACAGTGATCTGTGAGTGTGACCTCCATCATGCAACCTAACCTTTAAGGTTTAGGTTTGGGTGTGAGAGGAGTGGGGTAAGGAAGTTCTTGCTGCTGGGGTATTCCAATGGCCATGGTTATTCTGAGACAGTGTCAATGAAGCGAGACACTACATTTCTCAAGAGCTCTTTCTTTCTTTCCTCCTCCTCTTCTCTCCAAATTGCAGAGGGGAGGTCTAAGGAGATAAGTGAAAACTCTTCTCCCCACACAATGCAAATTTGTTTGGGGAAGAGGCACAGAGCATGCTGGTAACTTTGTTCAGCTTTCCCCTTATATTCTCTGAAGTGTTGCTTGCTCTCCTTCCATTGCTTGAGGGTCTTATCTGCCTGGTATGGTAGGAAGGATACCACCAATAGTATCTGAACGCTGGGTTTGAACCCCACACCTGGCACTTACTGGCTGTTCTAGCTTTGGCTAGACTCCTGATTTCTAGAGCATCCTTTTCCTCCTATGTAAAGATGGGAATGGTATATATCCTCTGTGGGCCTCACAGCATTACCCCAAGGATCAGGTGAAAGAATGTGTGTGGAAACCATAGGATGCTAGGGAGATGTGTGTGTTCTTGATGCTTCTAGTCACTCTACCTGAAATAATTTTCCTTGATGTCATCATTTATGAGCAGGAATACAGGTGAGGAAATGAAATCTCTGCCTGAGAAGAACCCAGGGTGGAGCCAATTAGCTATGCAGGGAAGTTGCCGTGATGGGGTGCCAGGCCTCAATGCTTGTTTTAGGGGGGCTCTGCGGGAAAGAACTCTGCTCTGTCATATCTAAACACTGCAGGACATCTGAGAAGTGTCACCTCTTGCCGCTGACCTCTGTAGCCTGGGCCAGCTCTGCTAAGGGCTCAGGGAGGAGTGGATGTTTATAGGTCTCCTGAGCAGCTTATGGGGGGCTGGGTGTAGGGGGAAAAGGAGCATTTCTGGCCCTGTGGGGCCTGTGAGCCTCCTGGCTCCTAAGAGGCCTGGTCTCTAGTCATCAGGTCTCTAATGCTGCTTCACCTCAGGCTGCCTTGTTCACCCTCTTCCTTGGCTTGCCCACTTCTCCTGTTCTTCAGAATGCCCTCTGGGGACACCTAGAGGAAGCTTCTCTCCTTCATGGGGATCCAAAGCAAAGCCATCTCTGTTTTATGTCTAGGATGAACAGGAAGAAGAGGAGGCCTTCAACCAGAAGCATGCACTGCAGAAGGCCAAGGAAGTGAGCCCGATGTCCGCGCCTAACATGCCTTCCATCGAGTGAGTCCACCGCCCCCTCTCCTGACCCTGGGCATCTACTGTACCAAAGCCAGTCCATCAACTCATAAAATGATGGATTGTAGGAACGTGCCTCCCCCATGCCAGGAATATTCCTGAGAACGCAGCAGAACACAGGACGGAAGTTTCTGTTCTCGTGGAGAATGATAATAAACCTGCACATTTCAGACAGCAGTAAGTGTGGCAAAGTGAGCAGAACAGGTCGTAAGGCAAGAGTTTGGGGAAGATTCTTTAGAGGGACTCTATGGGAGGCAGTGTGTAAGCAGAGATCTAAACCTAGAGAAGGCAGTTGGGTGACATTTTAAAGAATGTATTTCCCAGCAAGGACCAGCATGGCTGAGGTGTAGTGAAGGAGGTGGCAATGCCAGGGAGGTGGGCAGGAGCCAACTCAAAGGTACCTAATCCCCAGGTGAAGGAATTTAGCTTTTATTCTAATTGCAGCCACTGGAGGGCTTGCTGTGGGAGGATGAGGAAATAGGATTGACACTTCAGAAGGTCACTCTGCTCTGTGGAGAATGGATTGTGGGGCCAAGAGTGGAGGCAGAGAAACAGGGTTGGTTCTTAAAGTAAGTGATGGCGACTTAGAGGCGGGTAGTGGCGATGGAGTCAGTCAGAAGTAATCCCATTCGGTCTGTGTTTTGGAGTGAGAACCAATGGGACAAGCTGGTAGATTAGATGCAGCAGGGGTGAGGGTGACGAGATGAAGAAACAAAAGTGGCTCCCAGGTTTTAAGGTTTCGAAGCTTAAACAGCTGGGTAGAAGGTGGTGATATTTACTGATCCCCTGGAGATGGTGGAAATCTAAAGTTCATTTTGGCCACATTAAATTTGAGACACTTCTAAGGAATCTAAGTGTTTGGATAGGCTATTGGTTACACGAGTCTAGAGCTTAGAAGAGAAGTCAGGATTAAAATAAAGATTTGGAGGAAGTCATTTGCATTTAGATGGTATTTAAGCCATCAGTGTGGGTGAGATGACCCAGGGAGAGTGGGAATAGGGAAGAGAGGAGCTGAGGACAGTGGCTGAGCATGCGCCTGCCTGCGCTTCAGGTCTGCCGGAAAATTCAACAAATGAGGCTGAGGGGGTGCAGCCAGGAGTCGGGAGAACAGGGAAGCTGTGTCCTGGAACCTGTCGGAGAAACCCTGCGGGAAGGAGGAGTAGGAGCCGCCCTACCTGCTATTAAAGGACCGCTTAGGATGGGGACAGAAAAGGGACCCTTGGATTTAACAAGAACTGTTAGCCAGGTGGGAACAGAATCCAGGTGGACTAGATTGGGGAGAGAAGGGGAGGTGACAAAGTGGAGGATTCAGCCTGGATCCAGGGCTACAGGTAGAACTAGGGCCTTTAGCCTGGGCCCTGCAGGGGCCTGGCCTCTCCCTTGTGAGAGGGAGAGGTCTGGGAGGAGGGGCTCAGAGCCTGTCATTGCTTTGGTCCTGCATGAGGCCTGTGTGAGTGGCCCAGAAGGCATCAATGGGGTGGGTCTGAGCCCCTGGGAGGTAGAACTCTATCCTGACACCAGACCTTGTCACTCTTACTTGAAGCTGGTAAGGGAGGAGTTCTTGAGGACCCAGTGTTTGTGGGAGGTTCTCCTGACTGGCCTTCGCCTCCCCTTGTAGGGATACTCCCAAGTTCTGTGTGGGGAAGGGAGTCCCACATCACCATCATCTTGTTTGCATTGTTCAAAATTGCAAAGGCCTGGCTCCTGGCCCCTCTTATGTGAGTGGGAGAAAAAAAAAAATCATCAAAGATGGATGAGGCAATGCCAAATAATTGCTTCCTCTTCAGAGTATTCTCTGGATCTTGAGTGATTTCTACCTACCTTCCCTGAACTCATGAATTTGGGCTAAAACACATGCACAGGTATAAAAATGGGGATGGAGAGGACTGGTTGCTGCTCATGAGTGGGTGGCTCTATTTACTGACATGAGGATGCCTGGGGGAGAAGTGGGTTTGGAGAAATGTGATTTGGGACAGTGGTTGGCCCAGAGTAGAAACTCACTATTTATGGAAAGAAAGAATGAATGAAACGTGGGTAGGCACCGGGCTCTGGGAATGGAGCCATGTGCCTCAGGGCACAGTGAGATAGAAGGTGCTACAAATTTCCAAGGTGAGCCAAGACCTGGGCTCTAGTTCCCACACGTGTGCTGTTGGCCATGGTAACCACAGGGGGTGTGTCCTACTGCGGTATGCAGGCCAGACCCCTGATTTCTGATCTGTAGTGTAACTAAGTGCAAATGACTGCAAAGGAAAAATGGGAAGGGCATCGTGGCAAATAAAGGTGTCGGAGTGCTGGTCCTAGTTCTGTCACTTACTGCGACTTCAGAAATTCTATTTCCCTATCTTTGAAAAGGGAAGGGTGCCCTTTGCCCTTCCTGTTCCACAAGGCTATGGTCGGATGCCCACAAGGTCACATTTGCGTGATTTGAAGATGCGGATAGTTCTTTGTGTGGTTTTCGGCATGAATGTGAATTTGGATCTTTGTCTATGTGAGTAGAAAGACGAAGAAGTGTGAAGTGTGTGTCTGATGTGTGTGACAATCAGAATTTGGCTTCTCTTTGGCCTGGCCTGTGTGTGTATGTTTGTATGTCCATTTCTTTTTCTTTTTTTTTTTTTTTTGGTGTGTGTGTGTGTGTGTGTGTGTGTGTGTGTGTGTGTGAGACAGAATCCTTCCATATACTCGCACCTTTACATTCTTCTGGAGGGCTGGCATTTGAATATTTGAAAATTTGCAAATAGATGGGATGTTGTGCTTTTCCTGGCGGGCTGTGCCTGCTGCCTGTCTGGAGTGCATGTTCTATTTCCCTCTGCTGCCCGTGCTTCTCGGCACCCCACCCAACCTGTGCCTAGTGGCAATGCGGGCTGCAGATGCTGAGGGATGTGTTCAATGGAGGTGCTTACACGCATCTCCACAATCTTCACCACAGTGTTGGCATCAATGGGTGCTTGTGTGCATACACGCACTGGGCCTCCTCTAGATACCCAAAGGGAGGCTCACACCAGCTGCCTCTCTTCTCCCTCAGGCCTGCCCTTGGATCAGGCTCCTCTCTGGACATGAGTGATGTGGCAGGCGGCAGTGTTAGATCGCATAGCATGTTCTGCCTTGGGGGTGATTCTCTCAGGGAAGGAGCAGCATTTTCCCACCTCCCAGGTCCAGCAGGGCCCACTGGGCTGGGCCAAGTTCAGCAGTCCAGGGGCTGGAGCAGACTTGCTCTAAGGATATCCTAGATGTGTTGTCTTCCTCCTGAGCATGGACCCTGTGCTGACAGTCTCATTTCACCACACAGCCTGTCCACAGATGGCACCTCTGTCACCCTGACCTTCCATTAACCTGTATTTATAAGGACAGTGTGTGTGGGGAAGAGATATTTTTCTGAATAAAACTAAGAAAGTCGATACTGTGCTTTACCCATTGAGCAGACTGAACCTCTGGCCAGGGCATCATGCATGCAGATGCAGAGGCACTACTTGCATCTTGGAGGATGTGGGTGGTGGCACATGGTAGCCCTGCCTTTGGCCATAGGCTGCTCTGAAGCCTCATGGGTATGCATGGCGGAGCATTTATTCCCTGCATGTTTTGTGAGATGGAGTCAGGATCTGCCATAGGAGTGGCAGGTAGGGGAGTCACCTATGTGAATGTGCTTTGTTATCTGGAAATGATCAGGGAGAAGGGAGGACTGCTCATCAAAGTTGCCCAAATTCTCTGAAGGATGGGCAGGTGGAGGTGTGAGTGCCACTGGGCATGACATTTGAGCATCTGTATGAACTGGTATGATCTCTTTGTCCCTGCATGTGTGCTTCAAACATGAGATCCATGTATTTGCTAATAGCAAGGACTCAAAAGTTGCCACTCGGTTGGAGCGGTGAAGACGGGGAGTCCACAGCACCTGTGGCGAATCTGCAGACGGCCGAGGACTCTGACCTCCCTCCAGAAATCTGCTGGTGGCTTGGGGCTTGAGCTTTCTAGAGGTTGGGGTGAACTGAACCTGTTCATTTTTCTTTCCCAGAAGAGACAGAAGGAGAAGACACCACATGTCGATGTGGGAGCCACGCAGCAGCCACCTGTATGTGTGTACCGGTTTGCGTGTTTGTGAGTGGTTCTGTGTGGGTGTGGGGACAATGTGTTTTTGTCCTTGCTGTGGACAAAGTGGCAGTGGGTGTGCATGTCAGCGTGTGCCTCGGCGTGTGTGTGTGTTTCATGCCCATGACCTGTGGACGTGCCCTTCTGCACATTTCAACGTGTGCTTCTGTCAGCGTGTGTCAAGTACGCGGCCCTGTGCGTTGTTGCTCTTGTGTGTGGCCTGTGAGTGGGCATGTGTTGGTAATTAGCACTGGGTGTTCCCCCCATAGCAGTTGTGTACATCTGTGTGGGCCTCGGCGAGGATGTGTGTGGGTACATGAGTCCCCTTGACAGTGGTGGGCGTGTGCCCGTGACATGTGAGGAGTGTCTGTCCTTCTGCCCTGGGAGCCCTCTCCTGTGCGCTCTTCTGCATGCCTCACATCTGCATTCCCACTGCCACGTGGTTGCTCCTCTAGGCCTGTGAGCTGCAGAGCTCAGGACTCAGGAGTGATTTTTGAGCAGGAGCTGGTGGTAGTCTCTGTGCAGACCGTCTCCTGTGGGTTTTATCAGCTCTTATGGAAGAGACCCACAGGCCTGTCACTTTGGGGGGACAATGTCAAGATTTTTGCTACATAGATCTACTTGCCACTGTTCTTAACCTCTGTTGGTGTGTGAGCGTGGTACGTCTCCACCCTCGCTATTCCAGGCTGCAGTCTAAGGGAAAAGCAAGGGAGACGAAGGGGAGGAAATCTCTGACCTAGAATCCAGGGCCATTGGTGGGTACGGAGTGGGCTCCAGCTGATGTCCTGAATCCAAGGAGAACCAGGGAGCGAGGGCCTTTGTACAACCGCCCTCGTAGACTCTGGGGACGTGGGAGTCGGTACTAGAGCTGATCCCTCCCCTACCCCTTGGCTACTGCAGAACAGGGATTGGAGGGAAGAGCACCGTGGACTGGACTGGGAGGCATGGGTCCATTGACCTACCTATTCATGGCCACTCTGCTCCTTGCATCTCTCTGTGCTTCCTGTCTCAGGTCTGAGGCGCTCCCATTTGCTCCCCCACCTTGTGCCATTTGCTCATGGCCCCCGTGGCCGCCCCCCTTGACCTGTGGCTGTTGGGTTCTGATGGCGCTCCCCGTTTCCCCTTTGCCAGGAGGGAGCGGAGGCGCAGGCACCATATGTCCGTGTGGGAGCAGCGCACCAGCCAGCTGAGGAGACACATGCAGATGTCCAGCCAGGAGGCCCTCAACAAGGAGGAGGCCCCGCCGATGAACCCCCTCAACCCCCTCAACCCACTGAGCCCCCTCAACCCGCTCAATGCTCACCCCAGCCTCTACCGGAGGCCCAGGCCTATCGAGGGCCTGGCCCTGGGCCTGGGCCTGGAGAAGTGCGAGGAGGAGCGCATCAGCCGTGGGGGATCCCTCAAGGGGGACGGAGGGGACCTGACCAGTGTCCTGGACAACCAGAGAAGCCCTTTGTCCCTAGGCAAGCGGGAACCACCATGGCTGCCCAGGCCTTGTCATGGGAATTGTGACCCCACCCAGCAGGAGACTGGGGGAGGGGAGACTGTGGTGACCTTCGAGGACCGAGCCAGGCACAGACAGAGCCAGCGTCGTAGCCGGCACCGCCGGGTCAGAACAGAAGGCAAAGAATCGACCTCGACCTCCCGCAGCAGGTCTGCCAGCCAGGAGAGGAATCTGGACGAAGGGGTGCCTGCCGAGGGGGAGCAGGACAGTGAGCCCCGGGGAAGCCACGGGGGCAAGGAACCGACTATCCACGAAGAGGACAGGGGCCAGGACTTGAGGAGGTAAATGAGTCCCCAGAGTGCCTAGAGGCAAGTAGCACAGGACAGGGGAAGGAATTCTTCAACAGGAGGCTTTCTCAGCCTGTTTCCCCTTTAATAAAATGGTAGATGAGGCTGAAATGCCCTTTAGAAGGTGTGAATGAATATCCCAGGCAATGGGCTCCACCCCCCGAAGACGATGTCCCGTCTTCTCGGGCATCTTTGCTGGGGGTGGGCACAGGTGGAGGTCGGGAATAAGGCAGTGGATGTGGCCTGCGGGGCTTGCCCCTCCACCTGGCCCTGGCCGAGTGGGGCTGGAAGGCATGCTGCTGTGTGTGCTCAGCAGGCCCCTCCAGCTCTGGCCACCTCTCCCTCCCTCTCCAGAACCAACAGTCTGATGGTGTCCAGGGGCTCTGGGCTAGCAGGAGCCCTCGATGAGGCAGAAACGCCCCTAGTACTGCCCCAACCTGAGCTGGAGATGGGGAAGGATGCCGCGCTGACCGAGCAGGAGCCGGAAGGCAGCAGTGAGCAAGCCCTGCTGGGCAACGTGCAGCTGGACGTGGGCCGGGGCATCAGCCAGAGCGAGCCTGACCTCTCCTGCATCACGGCCAACACTGACAAGGCCACCACTGAGAGCACCAGCGTCACGGTCGCCATCCCCGAAGTGGGCCCCTTGGTGGATTCAACAGTGGTTCACAGTGAGCACAGTCCCTGGCCCCTTTCCACCCACTGCCCACCCCACCCAGGGCCAGGCACAGCTGGCTCTGGGGTCCTTGCAGCAAAGCTTCATAGAAAGTCCCCACCAAAAGTTCTTCGGGTAGAACATGGTGGTGGCTTTCTTTTGCAAAATGAAAAGGTTTTTTTCTCAATCTTATTTTTGCCCATAAAATTTCCTTAAGCTTTGGTCCTGTGACTATCCTAGATTCCTCAGAGGGATCCTATGTGACTGGGTACCCAGTTCCATGTCCAGCTATTTGATTTAACTTTTGAATATTCTGTGACCTCTATGGTGCTCTGTCACCAGGGCAATGAGGAGGGAACCCCTGCTAGGGTGCACTGTGGCAAGAGGGCTCTTTCTGGCCCTGGTTCTGCTCACTAAAAGTGGCCTCCCAAAACCTCTGCATCTCTACAGACCTCAGTTTGGCATCTGTAAAGTGAGCCTTGAACTAGAGAATCTGAGGTCTTTCCTTGCTAACATTTTATGATTCCATTACTCTTTATCAATCTTTTTCTCCTACGAGCTTTTAGTCCCACTTTCTCTCTGAAGAAGTTCCTTCAGGCAACAGATGTTCATCTGTGAAACTTTAAAGGGAAACACAGCAAAAAAAGATTATTTCACCTTTGACCCCACCCCACCCCTCCCAGCCTCAGTCCCACCAGCTATACCCTCCTGAGTTGTTTTCCTTCCACTTTTCCACACTTTTCTTCCACACGTCTTCTCCTGTTCTTGTTTGCCTTTTTTCCATGGCTTGCTCTCTCTTCCTTCATATTTTCCACAATCAAAATGCCAGTTCTGCTTTGAAAAGTGAAATCTCGCGTGTCCAGTGCTTCCTGGGGCTAACTCGGTCGTGTCTGAGGACTCCAGACTCGGTCTCTTTTGGTGTCTGTTTGATTTTATACTTTAATAAATGTTTTGGATCCTCCTTCATGAGAAATAGCCCAAGAGAGCTTGACTGTCCCTCTGTTCCCATTCCAGGGCTAGTCTGTGGCCTTGGGCACAGGTATGTGTGTGATAGGAAGGCTTTTGGATACACCACATGAGTCACCTTTTGGAAGGCCCCAGCGAGGTAACAGGACCACAGAAGTTTGCTGCCCACCCAGGGTTCCAGGATAGAGTCACTCACTGAACAGAGTAGTGGGAGGGGCTGGCTGGGTCCCCCTCCCTATTCTGTTAGCCTCAGCCTCCAGCCATCTTCACCTATATGGGGACTCGAGTATGGAAACAGAACAGCGGCCCAAGAGGTCCACTCATCCGCTGGCTCCATGGTCCTCCCAGCTTGGTCCTCCACAGACCCATATTCGTATGACTACTGCATTCTCATCTCTACATTCGCCACGGCTAGAAAAGGCACAGCCAAAGACGGCAGCTGCAAACAGAGTAATAGTTTCTTGAGATCTTCCCCTGCAGCGTGATGTCAGTGATGTCATTGAAAGCATATAGGATTTTGAATCCCAAACCCATCCTGGCTGTATGACCTTAGGCAAGGTGCTTATATCCTGGAACTGTCTGTACAATGGGAATAATGATTTATGCCACTCAGGGTTTATTGATATAAAAATTCAGTGAGTTCAATAAGAATCCGGAGTTTAAATATCTAAATTTTGTAAATTTTTCAAGCATGCTGTTTGCTGGGCCATAGAAATTCAACTGTAAAAGAAGAGACGTGACCATTATCCTTTGTGTGGCATAGAAGATTATGTCACATAGAATTTGGACAAGGGGAAGGGCTTAACTTTATTATAGAAAATACCCCCAGTGTTTGCAGAGAGCCTGGCTGGGGGCATCCTGGCACCCCTTTCCCAGCTGTGCTGTCCCCAACTGTAATGGAAGGGCACTATGCCACGTTTCTGAAAATTCCAACATGTTCCTCTTGCAGTTAGCAACAAGACTGATGGAGAAGCCAGTCCCTTGAAGGAGGAAGATATCAAAGAGGAGGAAGAGGAGGTAGAGAAGAAGAAGAAGAAGGAGAAGCGTGAGACAGGCAAAGCCATGGTGCCCCACAGCTCCATGTTCATCTTCAGCACCACCAACCCGTGAGACACTTTCCAGTGCTACCCCTTTGGCATGAGGGCAGATAACCTGGGTTTGAGCCAGAGTGATAGGAGGAGGGATGTGAGCCTTCCTAGTAGAAGGTGACCAGACATAGAAGCATCCAGGATCCAATAGGTGAGGTCAGCCGTTAAGTCAACAGCCTCTTAACTCTGTGCCCACAGTCTACAGAGTAACTGAAGATGGGAGAGATGTCATGAGAAAAGAACCCCTTCACCCATTCTTTGGTCAGTAAGTGGTGTGGAGGGAAGAAGGATATTTACTTGAGGAGGTGTCACCAAACATCCCAAAAGAGAGCAGAGCTGAGACCATAGATCCTAGAATGACCACATCATCCACAGGAGTTTCAGTGGGCATGCTCTCAAAGCAGAGCTTGGTGAATGAGATGAGGTTGTCGGGGAAAAGTCTAGAAGGTCAAGTTCAGGAAGGATAGGATTTGGAAGAAGCAACTGCCTTCTGCCCTGGAAGTGACATGCAGATCATCTTCTGAGACTAGGAGGACACAGAAACCTTTAATGGGCACACGGATGGCAGGGTTCAGGTGGGACTCTGGGACGGGAGGAACCTAGGTTAAGCCGTCAGTCATCGTAAGGCTGGAAAGTAGAATATAGAATATACTTCCATCCCAATAGCCTGTGAAAACCAATTGCTGTTCTTATCAGGAATTTTAATTAGAATCAAGGCCTGTTTTTGTATCTTGGTTCCTTATAGTTTTCTGGGCAGGTCCCAGCTACACAGGGGAGAAGACCCTGAGATGCAGTGGAGGGCACTCCCTGGCTACCTGAGATTGTGTTGTGTAGCCTGATGCCATTTGCTCCTGTGGCTGTTTGCTTGCGGATGATGTGTCTTGTCATGTGTGTTCAGCCTCTAAGCAATCTGATTACCTTCCTCCACTGGGGCTGATAATGAAGGGTGGTGCCTGAGAGATTAAGTTACTCTCCCTGGCGGCCTCTTCTGAAGAGGGCCTGGCTGTGTGGAAGAGGTCAGGGTTGGGTGGAAGGAGTAAGAGGGATAGGGAGGGGAGAGACAAGTACCCAACTCAGTGAGGCCAGCTCAGCAGGTCTCATCTGCCCCACAGGATCCGGAGGGCCTGCCATTACATTGTGAACCTGCGCTACTTTGAGATGTGCATCCTCCTGGTGATCGCAGCCAGCAGCATTGCCCTGGCCGCGGAGGACCCTGTCCTGACCAACTCGGAGCGCAACAAAGTAGGTTACGGGGGCCATTTGCTGATCTCTGTGGTTCTCTGGGACCTGCCCCATCCCTACCCTTCTCCTCCATCTGCAATTGGAGGGGAGCCAAGATTGGCAGGAAGGTTGCTGGGGAATGAGAAAACATGGAGAAATTTCCCACTCCTATTTCTCAGAAGTATGACCATTCCAGAGAAGCCCCTCACAATCCCCCAACCATACTGTATGCCTTTATGCTACAGCTGTGGGTCTTCACCCAGAACCAGCCAGGGCTTGAGAGGGGCTCTGCAGCTACCTGCGGGCTCAGGGGGATCTGACAGAGCCTAGACTGATGCACGCACAACGCGGGAGCTACAGCTTTATCACAGGGTGTTGAGACATCCCTGGAATCCCACGAGTGTATGTCAGGAGATCTGAGGGTGGCAAGGAGGGGAGGGACTGTCAGTGATTCCAGATCCGAAATCAGAACTGGAGCAAGTTTTGTGGGAGAAATTCAGACCCAAAATATTAAGTTCTGGCCAAGGAGAGGAAATGGTCAAGGACTGGCCACTGGGCCACATGGCTCCAGCAGGCTTCAGGGCCCTCTCGTCCCTTCCTCCACCTCAGTTCAACTAGTGGTTGTAATTCCACACACCTTTGTTCTTAGGGGGAGTGGTGGGAGCCAGGGTGGTTGTGCAGGACGGAAGCATGTATGTACCCTGGTGGCCTGTGTGCTCCTCTTACCTCTCCCTGTATCTTACAGGTCCTGAGATATTTCGACTATGTGTTCACGGGTGTGTTCACCTTTGAAATGGTTATAAAGGTAAAAATCCTCCTGAGAAAATCTGGGCTTCAGGGTTTGGATGGGTCACCTGTCTGCTCCTTGAGTTTAGGGTCTTTCCCTGATGATGCCCTATAGTAGCTCATGACAGAGCCTTAGGAGAGTCTTTGCTGATTCCTCCACTCGCCTCTGAATCCTGAGGACATCTGTGTCAGCGAGACATACCTATGTAGCTGTCTTTGGGCTGTACAAACCTGTACATGTGGCCCGAGTAGTGGGAAGACTGTGTAGACAGGTGAACTTGGGTGAACTCTCCCCTCTGCCCAATGTACTTCCTAGATTGAGCCTGGGCAGGTGCCAAGGCATAGGGTCAGGTAGAGGTGAGACTTCCTGGACTCCGTCCAATCCTAGGTGTACTCCCTTCAGTCACCATGATATCCCCCACCCCCACATGCCTATCTTGTTCCCAGTCTCTCATCTGGGTTTTACCCACCTGTGCATATGTGGCAAGAACAGGAATCTAGTTCCACCCGATGTGGCTAAGAGAAAGGAGCCTCAGCGATCACCATTACCTGGAGCGAGCCTGTTGGACACCCACTCTTGCTCCTCAGGTCTCAGGGTAGCGTTGGTTGAGGAGATGGTGGCAGTAGAGGTGCTGCCATGATGAGCCAAAGCTCACGACGGTCATCTGCCCTTGCTGAGCTCACCTGTGGTTGTTTATACCCTTGTCCTGCAGATGATAGACCAGGGCTTGATCCTGCAGGATGGGTCCTATTTCCGAGACCTCTGGAACATCTTGGACTTTGTGGTGGTGGTTGGTGCATTGGTGGCCTTTGCTCTGGCGTAAGTGGCTCCATTCCTATTTTGTTCCCTTTTCTTCCCCCTCTTCCTGGAGACTCTGGTTGATTCAAGGCCTTCTCCGTGGCCAGCCTGAGAAATGAAACAGTGGGTCCAAAGAGTGTTGCCCCAGGAATCTGCTTACCTCTTGTCCTCCACCAACCTCCTAAGGGCTTCACAGCTTCAGCTCATGTGACCTAAATGCTCCTGCTTCCCCTGTCCTGCCAGAAAGCATCAGGAGGCAGAAGTCGGAGGCCCCAGCACAGGAGGAGCTCAGGGTGTTGGCAATGCCTCCATGCACCTAGAAGCAGACCCAAGGACAGCAGATGTGTCTTTTCATTCTTAAGTCTATCAAAGGAACAGCTCGAAAGAAGGATGCAGAGGGAGAGCAGTTCGTGTTTCCAGAGTCCTGTGCACAGGGAGGTTTTTGCCCTTAAGTAGGAGTAACCAAGAACTAGTGCAGGGACATAAAGATCATACGGATATGTTTCATCTCCAGACATCACGACTTTCCAAACCCTCCTGTCTACACACTTAAGAAGATGGTCTCAAGCCATTCAGGTGACTAAACCATGTTCATTTCATTTGGGGGACTTTCTCCCCCACACACATTGATACTACTGTAGCAGGTTTTCAATCATATTCTCATATTTCCTGCGGAACTCAGCCAATGGAGGGGGCTCTCCTAGCCCTCTACTATCCCTATTCTAGCTAAGAAATAGGGATACTGTTGGGGCATTTTGGAAACCAGGTGTTGGGAAGGCCCCAGCAGGACTGATGACAGCCTCTGACCTCTGTGCATACCTTGTCCTATGGAGAGCAGCTTCTGTCTCTTCCAGGTGACACAGTAGAGTTCCCTGAGCCATCCTTCCAGCCTCTTTAAGTAGGAGCCACCCCTTCTAAGCAAGGTGAGATCCACGTTATTTCTGATGAAACAGAAGGAAGCTCGGCAGCATGAGGGAAGGAACAAGGTGTCTCCGTAGGTTTCCTCTTTGCAGGTCTAAGCTGTTAGGAGGTCAGTCATCCCTCTTCCCTGCAAACACCGCCAGCTTCCATTCCTTATCCATCCTGGCTGGAGAAAAAAGGTGGGGTAAAGCTCAGAAGCAATGCTTCCCAAGTAGGTGCACTCTGTCTGCAGGACAGGGGAGAGCTCCCCAGCTGTGCTAAGAGTCGAAGCTCATCCAGAACCGGAAAGGACTGCTACAGCAGCCACTGAGACCCTCCAAAAGAGAGCGTGGTTGAGTATGACTCTGAGATTGGCTGGCGGTCAGGATAAGTCTGGTGTGCCTTGTCCCCTTGTGCTCTAGTGTAGTAACCCCATTGGACTTGGGTGGAATTGCCTTTCCCCTCCCAAAAGGAAACTTTAATTAGACACACATGAACTGTTCCCAAGGAAATTTCACACAAGTATCACAGGTTCTCCCAGCAGTGTCAAAACGCCCAGATCTTCCTTGTCTCTCTTGGGAAGATGTGTTAGTCTACCTTTGTCCTAAGGTAGCCCGCCTTATTTTTGATTAGAGATAAATAAAATATTACCCTTGAGTTCTCAAAAGGTCAAGTTACCTTCTAATTCTATCAGTTCATTTGCATGCATTATTCCCCATGTAATTCTCTCATTTTGACTCAGTAGAATAGTTTGTCTTTGGATAAAGGGTGAAGAGAGAGCAGCTACAGGAAAGAACTGGAAGGAACTTGAGGAAGAATAGTGTTCACTGGGGTGGCAGGAAAGGTGTGGGCTGTGGAGTCGGGCAGAGCCTAGTTTAAAGATCAGCCCCTCTCCCTTCCAGCTGTGTGTCCTTGAACCACACCAAAAATATTAATCCTCCCAACCTCAGTTATCTCAAAAATGGAGACAAGATGTGTAAAGTGTTTAGCACAGGGCCTGGCAGTGTGAGTGATCAATAAACATTAATTCTCTGCTTTATCCTTCTAACTCTCACTTCCTGTCATGAAGCCTGAATATAGGAGCCATGTATGTGATGGTGCATAATGCATGTAGATAGTTGAAGACGGACTTGGGCCAGTCCAAGAACTGTGTGACTGTTTCTCACCCATCCGCCCCCACCGGTGTCCGTGAGCCTGGTAACCAGGCAGGTGTGTCGGTGCCTGGGGGCGGCAGGTTAGAGGTGCAATTTAGAAGTCCCTGTGTGCTTTCCCTCTGCACAGTCCAGCAGTCTTTCCTCGGGCTCAGAGTGACAACAATGTGCTGTGGGCTTGTCATCTGTCTTGTTCTTTCTCTGTGCTCTTTGAAACGTGGCAGTGGTGGCTTTAGTGCTGGTGGCAGGGGAAGCCTTAACAGCCCTGGACCTGAAGGCTCTCTCTTGGTCCTCAGACCAGGTACAGTGCAGAGAACTGCAGAAAGCCCCTGGGTTGGGGTCCCTGCTTATGTGATGGATTGACAGTGATGATCCATCACTTGCTTTTAGTGATGTCACTTCTCGAACTTTCTCTTCATTTCTCCCCAAAATGCCGCTGGTCTTGCCCACCCTTCTCCATACACTGTCATCATCCTTCCAAGCTTGCCATGCCTAGTCCCTCTCCCTTTTCTTTGCCCATGAAGCAGGCCCCCTGCTCTCCCCTCCTCTGGTTTTTATCACATTTGCTGAAGTCCAGGTAATGCTTTCTCTCACCCATATGCCCATGCTTCCTAACTCTGCTCCTTCCCCTTCTCATTAAGGGCACCAGAGAATTCAGCTCTACTATCCCATTGGTAGGGTTAGAGGAGTCCCACTTGTCAGCATCTTGAAGGCATGGTCTGGGGAAGAGAGCCTGTGTCCCCCAGCGTCAGGGGGTCAGGCCAGCAGGAAGCCAACCGTGGGTTGTCAGTCTCTCTCCTTGTGGTTGTATAACTTTGATCCTCATTGCCCATAGATTTGCCCCACAGAATGTCCACCATTCAGATAACCTTATTCCTGTCCTGGTTTCTTTGTATCCTCCTTGAAATTGAACCTTGCCTTGCTGAGGCTTCTGCAAAGGATATTGCTCAGTCAGTTTGAACAACTGATGGAGGTTGCCATGGTAGCACCATTATATGGCTCCTCAGAAACCAGAGGTGATTTGGCATCCCTTCCACCAATGCCAGCCAGACCCTCCTCAGAACCCAGTCTGACTCACAAGAGCAGTGTCCCTCACCAAGGGGAGGGAATAGCCTCCAGCTGAATTCTCAGAGAAAGCTGCACTGTCCACCAAGTCCTGTCGCAGAGATCTGCACCTGCCGTCACGTGCTTCCTAAAGCTTATGTGTTATGTATGTAGTTGCTGGAGAGAGGTCACTGTTCTCTGTAGCCACATACATACTAAATGAATTCTTTATAATGTAAACCTGCCAAATTCCATTTGGAAACTTGACTGACTTTTGATGAGAAGAGGGAGGGGATTTGTTATCAGCATGCACGTACCAGTGGATAGGAAAATCAACAGAAAGATACCCACTTTGCATCTCTTCTGTTCTTCTCAGTCCACTTTTACATTATAAAGCATTTATAAGAACACTCGGGTCTCCTCCTAAGCCCAGAGTCTCTGTAGGGAGGTGGGCAGGTTTTGGCAGGGGTTGGGAAGAGCTCTCCCTAATTCCACTGCCCTCACAACACCCCACTTTCTGGGCCATATGGAGACACGTAGTGTTTGCCAACTATAAATGTCCCCAGCTATGCCTTTTCCTCTTTGAGGTTTCAAGAAAAGTCTGGTGAGTGGCTGGGTCTATGAAACCTTTGTCTTTTATTTTTCTTCTTCTGAAAAGGGGGGATTCTTCTGTGTGGCGATTTTTTTTTTTTCTACTGAAGAACCAGATACTGCTTCCCTTAATTTCCTGAGACCCTGTTGCCATCGCTTCTGCCTCCTGGCCTCCTGGGTGGGAAGGTGGAGATGGTTACGGCCTTGGCATTTCTGGGTACCTGCATGTCAGGTGCATTCTTGAACTTCAGGGCACCTCACCCCACCCCAAGGCAGCTGCCTGTGGGATAGGTCACGTGACTTCCGTGCAGGTTGTCTTCTTGAGCCTTACAGGACCCTGCATGGTGAAGGTGCTGTGTCCACGTGACTCATGTCTTCCAGGTTTATGAAGGAAGTTGTGCAGGCAGGTAGATAAGGACAGCATCTTAGAGGGGAAGTGCTAGAGAGACCTGGAATGCCTTGTTTGGGGGACCTTCACTCAGGACCTTCACCTTCCATTTCCACTGTTCCATGGGATGTCACTTGGCTTGTTCAACTCACATGGGCAGGTGAGCTGTCCTGAGTTCCATTCTCAGTAGTAAGCTCACAGCCGTGATTGCTTGTTGGCACAGATGTTTTAACAGAAACAGGACTGGCGACTCTGCTCCTCCTTCCTCCCCCACCTTGGGACTCACTCTGCACGTGCATCAGTCAGTCACGTGGGCTCTCTGGCTGCTGATGCCAAAGCCTCCCATGGCTGTTTGCTGTTGTGGCAGGGCAAGAGGTGAGGTCAGGACTCCTTGGCACACCAGGGGATCTGGCTCACAGCCGCACTTGGCCTTTCATTATTCAGTCCTTGGCCAGAAACAAAAACATGAGTCAGTCTGCCTCTTGATGCCAGAAGGAACTGGAGTTCCCACATTAGCTTTTATTACGTTCTTTTCATTCAAGTGTGTCACTTTCCTGACACTTGACATTCTGCCCTCATCGCTAAGATGCAGAAGGTCTCTCGAATGCATTCAGAACTAGCCATGGCGGCAGAGCTGCTTCCAAATTCATTTAGTGAAACACAGGCACAAAGGATTCCAGATTTGGAAGGTCCCGATGCAGCCACGTGACATGCTCTTCTGTTCTGGTTTTTGTGGGGGTTTGTGATTTTGATGGTGAGAATGTGCACGCCCAAGAGAGGAGTGAATGATATTCAGAATCAAGATGAGAGTAGAGCTCATGCATGGTGAGTATATAAGGACAAGAGAGCAAATTTTTCACTGGCGGTCATGCTCCTATTCTCCTGTCTATGTATAAGGCAGCCCCCCCGCCCCCGCAAACTTCAAGCTTTTTCCGGGGAACTTCCTTCTTGACAGCCCCTGCTCATAGAACTGAAAGGGGAGTCTCCCAAGGGAAAGTGACTCCACATTCATTTTGTAGGGGGAGAAAGGTGGACAAAGTCCTAGCTCATGCAAAGAGGACCCATTTACCACAGAGCCAGACGGGCCATTCAGTTCCCCCATTATGGAAGAGAATGAAGGTTTAAAATTGAATTTAGGCATCAGGTAGCCCATTAACTGTGGATTTAGGACACCGGCTGAAAAGGAATTGAAAATTTCCAACAGTGAGCAATAGAATATTGTTCCTTGAGACTCTAGTGTTAAGAGTCACCTCGAGAGTAACTTCATCTAGCTTTGTGCCCAGGCAGGGACTCTAAAGGTGATCAATGCCATGGATTCTTGGGGTGCCCAATGCTACATTACATCCTAAATGCCTTAAATGGTTTGGGTGAGACAAAATAGAAGCCACACTGAGGGACTGCCTGAGAGGACATCAGTTCCTAGTCTACCTGCTATTGGCACCAATCCTCAGCAAGTATGCTTCTTGTGAACACTGGAAAATGTGTTATCTATTACATGCAATGTTGGTGCTGCTGAGGAGACCTCTTTAGAATTTCACCTTCAGACCTTTATATTCTAGGCACAAATGCCCAGAGCACAATCTGGGAGATGGTTGATGATAAACAACATCGCAATCTGTGGCTCCAGAACCAGACAAAATGAAATGGTCCAATCAGGGACCACAGCTTTATTCACATGGTACCCAGCAACTGATCTAACTAGACCTAGATACAAAAGGTGAGGCTTCACTGCTAATGGGAAGAGTCCAGGCCTGCAGGATTAGTGGAAACCCATCACAGTGCCCCCCAGATTTAAAAGTAGGTTTTAGAGTAATTTAGGACAGAAGACTTCGCAAGGGGACTCGAGAAATATCAGCCCATATCATGTGACCAGCCAGCCATCTGCTTAATCTACACTCATAGGGGCACAGCATAGCACTGAATATTAGTCTCCATCTGGGAGAATATATTAGCTGGACTTCAACTGACAAAACATTCCTTGAAAGATCAGCAGATGGGGGGGTCTTTGGGTATGTTTAGAATACAAAGACTTAGAAGAAATACAAATCAGGTCACTGTTCACCAGACTAAATAACAAAACTCTTAGGAGACAGATGCTTCGCTGCCTCCTGCTGCTTCTCAGCACTTGGACAAAAATACATTCCAGTTGGAGTATTGCGATGTGTACTGCAGAGGAGAAAGTTTGCAAAAGGCTCATGAGTGTGTATGAGAAGCTGCTTGAAGTCCACGTGCAGGAAGGACGGGATTATGCACAAGGCGATGGGCATGGAGCTAGTTCTCTAGGTACAGAACAAAGATGAGGGTAACGTTGAAATTAAGGTTCTTGGGTGGCCCCAAGAAATTGAGGCATGGGCCAGAAAGAGAAATAATTTCCAGTGGTAGCAACTAAGCAGTAATAAGGTCAAAGTGCTGAATTTAGATTCTTCACTCAAGTAGTGAGCTGGCCTTACGCAAGGTCTAGTGAGACAGGCATTGCCAATACAGAAAGGAAAAATTCCTTCCCATTTCCATGAGCACTTTATCACATGACAGTCTTCCTTTACAGGTAAGAAATGAATTTCTGGGAGCTTGACTAGTTTGCCTCTTTGGACTAGCGAATAGCAAAGCTGCTTCTTAAGCAACCTCGGTGTGCCAATTTAGAATTTAGTGTTTTCTCCATTGTACTAAGTTCTCTTCTGCCCTGATGTTCTGGTGAGTTTCAACCACTAATCCTTGGAAACTCACAGCAGTGGCTTGGTATGGCTCTCTCCTCAGCTGCCCCATCCTGTCTAGACCTGCAGGCCAGATGGAGAAGAGCATCCATGAGCTTGTCCATCTTGATGTTTCATCTGTCACTATTTCTTCCTGTGAACAGAATCTAGTCTCATTAAGGGGAGTAAGATAGCTTTAGTGTTTGAGCTCAGAAATGGCTGGTTCCTTTTCCTGTGCCCTTCTTTGATTAAACTCTCCAATAGTTCCCATTTGAAAGGTGTCATTACATCACACAAAGCTTAGGTTTGAGTCAGGAAGCTTAGGTCTGAATCCCAGCACTATTAATTATTAGCTGACTTAACGCTCTGAACTACTTTATTGTAAGTATAAATTTACTATCTTTTTGTCCTATGAGAATTAAATAAGACAAAATATATTTAGTGTTCGAAACAGTACCAAACACTTAAGTTGTATAATAAATGATAGTTATTATTGCCTACCAAATTGTAGTCCCAATTCTTTAGCAAGACACTTGAGGCCCCTCCCAGCATGACCCTTCCTCCTGTCTCACACTCCTGCAAGCTCAGCCCTTCCCAGGATTAGAGATTCCTGCAGATCCCTGTGTTCTTGCTTCCTGGACTCATGGAGGAAGCCTTGACACTTAGAGTGAAGGGCTCTTCAGATCCTGATGTCCCACTCTGCCCCATAGAAGAAGAGTGAGTTCTTAGCAGAAATCAACTTAAGTGTGTGTGTCCTTGGAGAAAAGGACCTGGGAACCAGAGAGCAAGATGACAGTGAATGACAAATGATTACACATGACAGATCTGGAGGGCAACTTGACAACTGAGCTGGAAATTTCTTGTCTTTTCTGATGAGACATAAGAGAAATGTTGTTGTTTGTGTTTTTCCCCCCCTCTTCTGGAGAGCAGCCAGGAACTTACTAGATAAGTAGGAAATAAGTGTTAAAATGTGTGTCCCCATTGAGTCCCAATTTAGGTGGTATCAGTACATCCTAGTGTGTGGAATTATTCTCAAATCTTATCATTAGAGTCAATTATTAAACCTGTTAACATTCCATTAATAGGCAATATGAAAAAAATTATAGTATTATCAAATTATTATTTAGGTGACTCATAACACATGAATTATTTCTTAAAGAGTATGCTTCAATTAAAGTGCTCAAAGAGTTTGTCCTCTTAGCTGGGTAAACACCTCCATTGCAACTTGTTGGCTTCCATAATGGATTTTGGAGAGGTGCTTTAGTCCATATGTAAATTATATTTTAATTAATGAAAATATGTTGAGGCTTTTCATGACTCTGGCTTTGTTATCTAGCCAATGGTACTATTCCAATGGCAATTCTCAAGTTGGTGCTAACCCTATCTTAACAAAAGACAGGATGCAAGTATGTTTTCTATAGCATTCAAAATCATAGCTGTTTGTTTTTTTAATTTGTTTTTTGCTGGGGATTGAACCTAGGGCTTCACACACACTACAAAATCGTTGCTTTTCAGTGGCTGTTCTGTAGTAAGAGACATTTGAAAGCTGTGCAGAGCAATGATAATCTTTATTTCTCTCTTGCCCATGTTTGCTGCTCCTGATAAAGTCTCTGGGAGTCTGAATGGGACAACCCCCCCCCCCACCACCAGTAGTTTGGTAGACACACTCAGCTCTCAATGTACCAAGGAATCCCCTTTTCCAAAACGGGAGGCAATATAGTGGTTAGAAACCCTTTTTGTTCCATATCATCATAATTTACTAGGATTTGGCAGGGTTGGGGGAGGCTAAGTATAAAGAGCAAATCTTGTCCTTTATCCAGGTGGTATGGAAGGTGTAAGAAATGTTGGGCCTTCCTACCTTAGATGGTTCTGGTGTGGAGCAATTCAAATGCTGCTGAATGTAAAGGTCTCTGAGGTATGGGCCTGGGCTGAGCAGGAGGTGTATGGGATCTAGACTAGCTGCCTGGGCATGGGTGCCCCACCCTGCTCCTATATCCTGAGAATGTGAGAGACTCAAGACATGTAGCCAGAGGAAAGAAGAGTGACTTATGTTGTCATTTGGTTAATTTTCAATCAAACAATTCTGTGTCACCCATGGCAGCTTACAAGTACACTTAGTTGTATGTGTATTCACTTGAGGTCTCTTGTCTTCTAGATTGGGTAAATTCTAAGATTAACCACCTCATGTGTTCCAGCACCTGGAACAGTGCCTGACATAGGTGAAGGACTCCATAGATGCTTGTTATATGAAAGAATAAAGGTGTGTTTCACTCACCTACTGACGCCCAACCTCGCTTGAGGAGATGCCATTACAACTCAAAAGATATTTCTGTCTTCTGAACATTTGGAGGTTATTACATAAATATTTAAGTTTATAAGGCCTTAAGTTTAATTTCCAGATCTCTATTCATTTGGCATTTATAGTGAAAATTAATGTATTGTTGAATATGGAATCACTGATGAGATAAAATGGACATTAGAAGTCTGTGTGTGACATATATTGCCCCCCCCCGCCAAATCCCAATAAAATATCATGGTTTGGAACAAAAGAGGTTTCTAACCACTCTGTATGCCTCTTGTTTGGGAAACTGGGATTCTTGGTGCCCTTTAACGTCTAGAGCTGAATGTGTCTACCAAACTGTTGGGGGGCTCTCTGTCTCCTTCAGACTACCACAGATTTGAGCAGGAGCCATCAGTCAGACACAGGCCACAAGTGAAAGATGAAGTCCTTCTAGGCACAGCTACAGACTCTGACTTGAAATGCCTTCAAACGTTTCTGGCCCAGAGCAGGCCTAGCGTGACATTTTGTGTAGGACATGAGAAAATTAAGGAAGAAAAAGCAACATGAATAGCGACAAGCAGCTAAGACTAAAGCCTGGATTCTGGGCACCCATTCATGGTAGCCAAGCAAGATGGGAAGTGCAGAGATGCATGCTCACCTGTGACTCTGAACTTACCAAGTGATCTTATTCAGGGTTCTTCTTCCAGGGGCTTCAGCTTCCCTTGCAAGTAAGTGGGATTCAGGGATCTTTGCTAAATCTCAAATTCAGTGAATCATTTGACGGAGCCTAGAACCAAAACCTGCTGGTACAGAGCTCATTGGTGGGAGCAGGAGCTACAAGCATGACACACACTTGGGTTCAAGTCTCTGCTCTGCAACTAACCCTCTGAATCTCACCTGTAGAATAAGAGTAAAACCTATGTCCTGACATCGTTAGTAAGTTTAAAAAGATTTGCACTTAAAGTGCCTAGTACCAAAAAGCTAAGACAAAGTTCTTATTTCAAAGATACCAGTTTTGATTTTTGGTTATTATTGCTTTACCACTAGGTTGCAGAGGATTTTTTTTCTAAAAGTTGCACATTAAATAACTCGCAAGGGACAATATAGCACTTGTCAAAAGGTAGATTTTTTGTGTAACCTTGATAAACATGTTGTCCCCCTCTTATTTAGGGGGAAGTGATGTCCGTCATCTGAGCTTTGGAGAGGGCCCAGAGTAGCACTAAAACGGTGGTTGCATGTCCCTCTTCAGATGAAGGCCTTTCTAGGTGTAGCTACATACTCTGACTTGAAATGGAGAGAGGGTTTCTAGCCCAGAGTGCTCACTCTGCTCTAGCCTGCTTGCTTATAAATTCACTTGAAATGGGAAGCTTGAAGACTACTAAGGAAATGAAAACCAGAGTCCACATTTAGGAAAGTTCAATTAAACTAGATTCCATGGGATAAAGCACAAACCTGGGGTCTGGGGAGTTGGAGGCATTTTCACTAGCGCCTATGAATGGCCTTTGTCCCTGTGGTCTCTTCTCTTTGCTAACCCTATGGACTCAGCAAGTGCCAAGGCTGTGGGTGGGTCTTGTGTGCCTGCTTCTCCAGTGTCTGTCACGGTAAGGGTTTCCTCTTCTCCACGGAGTTTTTTAACTGTCTTCTTTCTCCCCCTCACCCTTTAAAACTGCTTTCTGATTGGATCCTCCATAGGAACGCTTTGGGGTAAATATGTTTGATTTTCTTTGAATTAAAAATGGGGAGTGGTTGGAGGAGGAAGAAACTATGGGTGGGAGGGGAGGAGCTGACCTACTGAAAAAGGAGTGGGGAGTTTCTGTTGATATCCAAAAGATCAAAACAACAACAACAACAACAAAAAAATTTGCCACACCTTATTGGGAAAGGGCTATTCTTATTGGTTTGGGTAGTATTTGACTTTTATCTCTTTTAAATATGTAGAGAGGTGGTCCTAATAGAGCAAAAGAATTTATAAAATAAACCAGTGACCCTGGATGTTAAGTGATATCAATGTGATACTTTTGGATTGCTTATATTTAAGTTTGAATAAAAATGACTTGTAGGTTGTGGTCTCTTAAGACCATTAAGAGAATGTTAAAGTTAATATTCTGGTCAAAATTGGCATGCTTGGTTTAGGTTAAATGTCTTCTTATCTTGCCTTCTATGAAGTATGGAGAGGCTATTATCTGAGGGTGGGTATGGCAGAGGGAAATGCAGGTAGGAACTTTTGTAATTTTCACCTGATATTCTGGGTTCCCTTTCCTCCAATAATTGTTATAATCTGAACCAACATGAGGAGAGCATCAGAGCCCAACCTCACTGTTTAGAGTCTTGTTTTCCACCATCAGCAGGTTTTACAAATTGCAGTTATTTTAATTGAATACAAAGATCTCAGGGGATGAGCAGGAAAGAGGAATGCAAGTTGACTTATTCATTTCATTCCTAGAAATAAAAAGAAAAGTGTTTTCTCTATTAGCAAACATTTCTAAGAGGCTGAACAGGGAGGGTCATTAGCTGTAGGGCATCAATAGAAGTGGGCAGGGCCTGCTCCAGCAGGGTGGCTGTGTGCAGCCTGTGCTAGATGCAGAGTGTCTGAAATGGAAGGGACTGTGGGAAAAGCCAGCCACGCAGAGATAATTGAAGTGTGAGACAAGGTCTGGGCAAGAAGCCTGCATGATATACCTTCTCTGGAGCAGGAAGCCTTCTCAGCAAGGGTGTCAGTTCCCTGCAGAGGTGGTAAACCTAGACTGAGTCAAGTCCCCTCTTGAACCTGCTATGGAGAGGCACTGGACTAGTCAAGCAGGGAGGCCACGTGGGCTACTGGTCATGCTCCCTAGTTGATGCACCTTCTATCTTCAATGGCCACCATGATAATGAGCAGCATTAGGCTGCCTTTAAGGGGAGGATGTGCTTCAGATGTGTAAGAATGTGGGTGTGTGTTCCTGTATATATCCCTGGAAGCTCCTTGACTTATGATGGAGTTGTGTCCTGGTAAACCCATCAAAAACTTAAAATATTGAAAGTTGAAAGTGTATTTAATATATCTAATCTACTGAACATCATAGTTCAGCAACATAGTTTGTTCATCTATAGAGTATCAGGCCTTTACCCTCCTGATCTTTGTGGCTTGATGGGGAGCTGTGTCTGCCCAGTAGTGCAAGAAAGTACTGTACTGTATAACATGAGCCAAGGAAAAATGTCATAAATTTAAAGTACAGTTTCTACTGAATGCATATCACTTTTACAACATGATAAAGTCAAAAAATCATTAAGTTGACCCATTGTAGGTGGGGGACCATCTGTACATGGATGTGCATGTGTAGGCGGATGTGCACAAAGAGGAGTGATTTGAGAATATTCATGAAACATTTTTTTGTGGAGTTTCTCTGAAGAAGTCAACAATTGACCCAACTGCTGGCTTCTTGACTCCATCTCTCCCCTTTGCCCTGTTTTTATTAATTCAGTGGTGTGACTGTCGTTTTTATTTCTCCTCTGGCTGTATGATTCCCTGCGGGCCTCTCTCCTACAGAACCAACAAGGGGCGGGACATCAAGACCATCAAGTCTCTGCGGGTGCTCCGAGTTCTGAGGCCACTGAAAACTATCAAGCGTCTGCCCAAGCTCAAGGTAATGTTTTCAGTTCGTTTCTGTACAGTTTCCATCTCCCATCTTCTCTCTCTGGTCATGGCCAGACAGCTTTTGGAGAATTCATTCCAGGTATATTACTTTCTTGTGGGTTCATTTGCCTGAGCTAAAGTTTTAATTGCAAAGGAAAATAACCTCCAAAGAAATCGATAAGGGGGCTTCACCTCTAGAGCCCAGACCTGGATAGCATCTTATACTCTCTGGTGTGGCATGTCATCCAAGAAGAAGCCGGTGTGCCTTTGTCCTGGAGCTTCCTGTGTCATTAAAGTGGACCTAGAACACCATAACGCAAGCTGTGGGAGTCCTTTGCTCCTGTTGTGCGAGGCATGCTGGGAGAGGCTCCCTCACCTGGGATATTTCCTTTATTCATAATTTTAGAGGAGGAAAGGATCTTCTATCCCTAACCTTTCACATTTTTGAGGCACAGATAAGTCCATAATGTGTCCAATATCACATTCTGTATTTTTGGCAGATGCAGAAAGAAATGGGGTAAATGAGTTGCCCCTTCTACCCAGACCTAGACTTTAATAGGCATCATACCAGATTCTTCCTTGCCTTGTCCCGTACCCACCTTCGTAAGCCTTCCTGCCTCTCGGGGTGTGCTTGACCATTCAGGTTTGCTGGCCTGTTGAACCTGTAGCACTCCCTGGTGCCGCCATGTGCATTGTTGTTGATGGAAGCTAAGGCACCACGGAAGAGAAGTTCTCTTGTCCTGAATCCCTGTGAATTCTTGGCTCCCAGCTGATAGCCTTGCAGTCCTGCTGCTGCCACCCAGGCCACACAGCCAGTGGAACCAGCCTCAATACCAGGACAAGCCCCATCTTCACGTGCTACACCAGAATGCTTCCCTGTGTCAGATCACCTGGATGAAAATACAAATTCTTGGGCCACCCTAGGATAGTAAAGCCAGGCTCTCTAGAAGAGGAGCTTGGAACTAGGCCTCCTAAACCCCACTCCCCAGGTGACTTTTCAATAGCACAGTCCGAGGATCTCAATGTGAAAAAAGAATCTACATGTGTACCAGGCTTAGCTCAGAGACTTAGGAGCTCTGTGGTCCACAGCAAACAACTTAGTCCTGAACTGTCTTCCAGTCAGACAATGGAAACGCTTTGTCACACACGTTTAGTGGTGTAGATGAATGAGCTGACGTGAGTGGTCCTGCAAGAAAACCCAACAATTCTTCTGGCCTGCCTGGGCCTGTTCTCAGGACAAAGCTTCACTTTCTCCCTGTCCCAATTCCTGATTCCTTCTGGGTTCTTATAACCTCTGAAGCTCCCTATATTTCCCCCAAAACCCTGTTGATCTCGGAGCTCTGCTGCTTTATTCCCTCTGCTCTACAAAGTAGAGGCAACACAAGCTAGGTTTATCAAAAGCAAAGGATCGTTAGACAGACAGACAGACAGATGGAAGGAAGGAGGAAAGTTCCTTTGGAAAGGCCCAGTACTGCCTGGGCCCAGAGCCTTGAACAGTGTGTGGACTCCTCTACCACGCGGCCTGCGCAGTGGTTTCATTAATGAGGTTCTAGGCATAAAGTTAGTTAGACGAGATCGAAATAAAAACACAAGACTCAATTACCTTATTTCTATTGCTAGGTCCGAGACGGCTCCCCTCTCTGGTTCGCTCCTCTAGCCGCCCAGCAGGGCAGCAAGGATTACTCAGGGCCAGCAGGAGAGAGAGAGAGAGCACGCCAGGAACCAGCCTTTTATTGGGGAACAAGAGATTCAGGGGAGAATTCCATCCAATGAAGGTTGAGGGGGGGCTGCACTCCAAGGTCAGGGTCAGTGATTGGGTCCCTGGGGTCAGTGGTCAGGCACACCCCCACACGGATGGGCTCTCTCATCAGGAAGGGGCCGGGAAAAACTTCGACTTTTGCCAAAGTGCCTCAGACCCTTAACGGGAGGCACCCGATCACGTGTGAGAATGGCTCCCCACAGACTCCCAGCCAGAAACACTTATTTCTCCAAAGGAAGTGGCTTTGTGGCTGCTTTCCTCCCTGCTCCCCGCCTCCCCTGCCTTCCCTTCTGGAGCAGGACCTGCCACACACGCTGTTAGTTGTCCTTTCCCACCAGCACAGCAATTGGCCTGGGCTTATGCCCATAAGTACCCATTCCTCTGTGCTCCTTGCCCAGGCTGCCTGGGGCCCCAACCGTGTTAGTGGCACCCAGGCTCCTGTGAGTCCTGAGGAGCATGCACATGGTTAGAAGAGATTAGTTAACAGGCTGGAGAAGGTGACCCAGTCTTGGTTAATTCCATTAAACGAGAGAGGGCTGTTTCCTGGCTTTGCAGTGATAACCTAAGGGAGATGTGGGTGGCTCTGACGCTTCCACAAGGTCGTGTGTCACTCACATTCCCCGCAGTGCTGAGCTAATTAAACCAGGAGTGCTTTACCCAGGGCTGCGAAGAAGAAACCACACAAATGGGCGACTGGGGCTAGACTCTCTCCAGTGAGCTAAACCTGAAGACCTAGAAAACAGCCTAAATGTGTTGAACTCCCAGGAAATTCCTCACATCTTAGGACCCAGAAGGGAAGACCTGTTATGTTTTAACTGAAGTGCATGTCCCTGGTTCTATCCACCCAGCCTCCCCAGTTTTGGTCCGTGCTGCATCATGTCTGTTGATCTTCATCCCCAATACAACCAGCTTCAAGGCAGAAGATGTTTACATGAAGTGTTGAACATGCTCAGAGCAAATATCTGAACTTAAGGCAAAGTACCATTGAAGAGATCAAAGATGAGAATGTGATATTACAGCATTCTCCATTTAGAAAGGGTGAAAATAAGATGTAGTCAGTATATAAATAAATCTGTAGATGTTACCTCATGTGCATATGGTCAGGGACAACAATTTAATAGTTGAAATGGGCTGAATTATTTCAAAAATCCAACATTAAACTTCTTTACACTGAGAATCCGACTGGAATCCCCAAACCAACCACCTCCTGATGCTTTCTGTCATCAGATTTGGGTTTGCTGCTTTGGGTTTGTTTTTAGACTCAGAGCATGTGTTCCTGTCCCAGGTGGCAGTTCCATGCTACCATGACCAACATGGATGCCAGCTCTTAATCCATCAGTGTCACCTCTTAATTCACATCTCTTGGGGTGTTCTCTCAGTGCTGCTGGGTGGTGGTGATGTGGCCACCTCAGCTCCGGGCAGATACATGGGCTATCGAGCTACTCACATACCAGGGCCCTTTGCTGTCCACAGGCAGTGTTCGACTGTGTGGTGACCTCCTTGAAGAATGTCTTCAACATTCTCATCGTCTACAAGCTCTTCATGTTCATCTTTGCTGTCATCGCAGTTCAGCTCTTCAAGGGAAAATTCTTTTATTGCACAGACAGTTCCAAGGACACAGAGAAGGAGTGCATGTGAGTTCCAACAGCACATACCACTTACTTTTTTGCTATAGCATGTCCTGATGAGACCTTCACCATCCTCCACAGTGGACTCTGTCTCCTTTCTCTCAGTTGAAAGATAGAATAGTTAACCAACTTCCTATTTCCTATTTTGAGTACCTCTTGTGTGAAACATGGTAAAAGACATTTTGCATTATTTTTCATTTTAAATCCTTTTAATGACCTGTTGATATGGGTTTTATTTGCATATTATGGATGTAGAAACAGATTCAAAATTTAAGTTGCTCAGCGTTACTAGTAAAGGGTTAGAATTTAATCCCAAATCTGTTGGGATCCTGTTTTTATCCCATGGTAACACCCGCCTTTAATAAAATTCCTTCTTTGCATTTCTGTTGTGAAGATTGTTCCCTCACATTCTTGAAGTCTGTAGAATCTTCCAATTCTTTCATGAGTTACAGTGAAAACGACCTATTTTGTTTCTACTCTGGTTTTAGAGGCAATTACGTAGACCATGAAAAAAACAAGATGGAGGTGAAGGGCCGGGAATGGAAGCGCCATGAATTCCACTACGACAACATCATCTGGGCCCTGCTGACCCTATTCACCGTCTCCACAGGGGAAGGATGGCCTCAGTGAGTGAGGAGCTGCAGTTGGTTCAGTTGAGAAGCTGACTCGAGATGAACAAGTCTAATCCTTTGTTATTGTACCAGGGAAAGGAAGTGGTTATGAGTGGGTGAGATAAGAGAGGAAGAAGGAAAATCCTTCAGGCAGAGAGGTTGGGACGGCAAAGCCAGGGAAATATTTGAAACTCTTGTTTTAGCCAATTATTAAGGAATTGAGTGGAGACATTTGACTTCTGTAGAACCAATGAGTTTTCATCAGCTCTCCACTGTCAGGAGACTTCCTGGGGCCTATTTTAGACAGTTTATCTACCAAGTTGGCTTTGAACTTGGGAGCCTGAGGATGGAGGAATAGGATGAATTAGCAGAACCCACAGACTCTTCCTGTGATCTTCTGAAGACGACGACAACAGGGCTGGTTCTTATGCTGCCCTTAGCTCAAGGCTAGTTTCTCAGAGACTTGTGCTACTTCGTGGTGACAGAATACTCTGGTTGTCAGGAAAAAGTCAAATGGCAATCCAGGAGCCTTCTGATATTGAATATGACAACCTAAACCTTAAAATGATGTCATTCTGTTCATCAACATTTCCAGACATTGGAAGTAAATGGAAAAGGACTAGAAAAAGTAATGGGGTAGGGTGCCCATGAGTCTTCAACTTGCTTAATGACCCCCCCAAAAAAAAATTAATGGAGGAACTACAAAGCCAAATAGTTCCAGTAAAAAATACAAAAGGCAGAGCATCTCCTGATGAAGCCCAGACTGTCATCCAAACATTAGTGTGCCCTCTTTCTGTCCCCACAGGGTTCTGCAGCATTCCGTAGATGTGACGGAGGAAGACCGAGGCCCAAGCCGCAGCAACCGCATGGAGATGTCCATCTTTTACGTGGTCTACTTTGTGGTCTTCCCTTTCTTCTTTGTCAATATCTTCGTGGCTCTCATCATCATCACCTTCCAGGAACAGGGAGACAAGATGATGGAGGAGTGCAGCCTGGAGAAGAACGAGGTAACCACAGGTTGTCTGCAGCCCAGCATGGCAGGGTCTTCAGACAGAATTCTCTGGACCATCGGGATTGGAAGGAAAGATCGAACTTTTCTAACTTTATTATGGGGTTATAGAGAAGATCATTAAATAAACAGTCTAGAAGGAAAAGATGTTTGCCATAATTACGATATTAAGATATTTGCTTATCTGACTGGTATGTATTTGCTCTAAGGGTAGGAACATGTCTCATGACTACTTTTCCAGAAGTAAGCATAATTTGGGCACATTGTGGGGTTTCATAGTTGGTGGTGATGTTGCTTCACAATAGAACTGAACTAGAATCTGTCAGGAACTATAAAATGTTCCAGAAACTATAAAATGTTAAAATGTTCCTATTTTAACTATAAAATAGGCAGATATAGGTTGAGTATTTCTAATCCAAACATCCCCAAAACTGCAGAACTCAAAATTTCTTGCAGCAAAGTGATTGTATAGGTGTGAAATTTCGCACCACAAAATGTTGAAAATTATGAACAATATTATATAAAATTCAGACTATGTGTCTGTGGCATCTAAAGGTTTGGTCACAGGTATATGCAAATATTCCAAAATCAGAAAAAATCTGAAATCCCAGACACTTCTGGTCTCATGAATTTTATTTGATTTTGGGTAGCAGGAATTGAATCTAGGGGTGCTTAACCACATCTCCAATCCTTTTTTTTATTTTGTGACAGTGGCTGAGGCTGGCCTTTAACGTGCAATCCTCCTGCCTCAGCCTCCCAAGTCACTGGGATTACAGGTGTGCAGCCCCGTGCCTGGCCTGCATTTTAGACAGGAGATTCTCAACCTGTAGAACTTCACTTCTAAGGGCATCAGAGAATGCTTTCTGCCTACATATCTCACTTACACACTGTATAAAAGGACTTTAGTGACAACCACTAAGTCCCGCCCCATGTGACAGAATGCCTCCAGTTTTACAAACACATTTCAGATGACCTCTTGCCTGTAGTTTTGTCCAGATGATCCCTGTTGCTGTTTTTGCTTTCCTGTCATCCTGCCCTTTTATCCCTGGGTTGTCCTCTGCTAACTGGCTGACAGAGAGGCCACCACTGGGCAAGACTTAGGGGCTCTGAGCGTAGACTAATAACTGATCTTTCTGCAGCGGGCATGCATCGACTTCGCCATCAGTGCCAAGCCTCTCACCCGCTACATGCCACAGAACAGGCACACCTTCCAGTATCGCGTGTGGCACTTCGTGGTGTCTCCTTCCTTTGAGTACACCATCATGGCCATGATCGCCTTGAACACTGTGGTGCTGATGATGAAGGTGAGAGGAAGGTGAAGCCAGTGACTTCTCCTCCCCAAAGATCCGTGCATGCACAGAGGCCCCCAGGAAAGCACCTAGCATAGCAGCCCGTGCCCCTTGCTTCCACTGTGGGGTCTCGTTTTGATCTCACCTCATTTGACATCCCAGCCTCTTGGACTCCAGGGCTCCATTGGCAAATGCAGTGCCACATAACCTAGCGGTCCCAGGGCTTCTAAGACCTTGTGGTGGGACTCGGCCGCCAACTAGGGTGGCAAATGCCCTTCAGACCCCGAGGGGTTTAAAGGCGAGAGATTGCTCCTACTTAACCCTAACTGGTAAAGCACCCAACCATGGGGAGTGATTCCGCCTGCCACCTTCATCTCTAGGCAGACCTCTGGTTTTGCCATGAAGAGTCCGGGAGGACACGGTATTGTTTTGCTCCATTTGCTGCAGGGGATATGTAATTCTCTCCAGCACTCGATGTCTGTCTCATTCCCTGAACCATGCACAGTTTTCCCCAAAGGCAGGTTGAGAGAGGGCTGGCCTCAGTGACGCGCGTGACCCCCCACGTTAAGGCTTTGACTCTGTCTTCTCTCCTCGGCAGTACTACTCTGCTCCCTGTACCTATGAACTGGCCCTCAAGTACTTGAATATCGCCTTCACCATGGTGTTTTCCCTGGAATGTGTCCTAAAGATCATCGCTTTTGGCTTCTTGGTATGTCACTCAATCAATCCCAGCATTAGGCTTGTCTTCTCTTCCATTTGGGGACATTCCCAGAGTTTGTTGGAAGAGGGGTGGTTACTGCCATTCCAGGAATTGTTCACACACCTGCCCACCGAATTGTGGGCTCGTTTTGACTCCTCAGTTAAACTGCCTAAGAGACGAGGTGATGGGGGGGTGGTGTGGGGGACAGGGTCAGGCAGGCATCTCCCCAGGTCCATATCTACCTAACCATCTGCCCTGGCCCAGTCAAATTCTGTCAGCAGACAAAGGGGGGACATTTGGGTTTTACTAGAACTGCAACTTATGTATAATAATGCATGGCGAAGATTAGACTAATAAACCTTGAGTGCTTATTTACTGGCAGAAGGTATAAGAATTTTATGACTCAAATAGAAAAATACCTGCCCCTCATAACCCCTTACATAGCAAATAACAGATTTACCTATTAGTCCTCCTCTCAGTAGCATAAAGAGTAATTTCTGCCAAAGAAGATAAATGCTTATTACTTAGGCTTACAAAGGCCAAGGATCTTTAAAGGGTGGGTGGGGGAAGGGTTCTGGAATT
Source organism: Urocitellus parryii (assembly GCF_045843805.1). NCBI lineage: Eukaryota > Metazoa > Chordata > Mammalia > Rodentia > Sciuridae > Urocitellus > Urocitellus parryii. The sequence continues at coordinate 132,959,541 of NC_135539.1, read as the reverse complement.
GAGTTTGGGGGAGATGGCAGTGAATTTTTCTGGCATGAGCTGTCCTTTTACTTCTCCTCAACTACTAATTATAATTGTTTGTCAAATTCTTGCATCTGCTCTTAAGTGTTAAGAAAACCTGGCCTTTGCTTCCTTGTCCTTTAAACAAAATACTCCCCCACCTCCCCAAGCTCCACCCCGCCCTTCAGCATGCACTAGTTCAGTGGGATGCAGATAACCCACTTGACAGCTGCCTCACCTTATTTAGGGTGTGGGCTACCAATTCAAGTTCAAGTTCCGTGTGTATATGGTTTTCCCTGCAAGAAAGAAAACTTCACTGGGGATCTGAATAAGTGTGTGTGTGGTGGCAGCTTTAATAGGAACTCTGGGCTGGGTTTGCTCGTTGTCGGTGCTGAATGTGGGGGCTGCTTTTGGTCTCTTTCTGGTTCATTGAAAAACTATTAATTGGGTTGTTCAGGGAGGAAAGTTGAAGCAAGCCCCTTGGGGGGCTGCACTGTGGCGTACTTGACTCCCTTATTGAGTGTTTTGAGAATCGGGGAAATGAAAAGTTAAAAAGGGACTATTACCAGCAAAGATGCCCTTATGGAACAGTGTAACCGCAAGTAGGGTGAACTGAGAGAAGCCAGCACCGCATGCATCTTCATGACTTGCATGTAGTATTGACAGTGTCTGTGATTTAGTCCCCAATTATGTGTCTAATTATGGTTAATGCTGAATACATACTCACAGGCTTAATTTGAGGATTTGGCCCTGAGACCCGCCTCCTTCCCACCCTCACCCCTGTGTTCTCATTCATGGTGTAGAGGCATTCATTCATGCTGCGAAGGCACCACTAGTCCTGATTAACCTTTTATATTGATAGAGTACCCTGGGTTTTCAGAATACCCCAATATATATTATGTTGTCAGATCTTCTCAGTCTGAAATGGACATGGCAGATCTCATCATTACGGTCATATTATTATTGTTTTAATTAGGAAATCAAAATTCAAAAAGTTGCCTACATTTTTTAAAGATTACATGATAAAATGTTGTAGAATTGGAAAGCAGAGTGGAAGTAAAAAAGGAAGGGAACAAGAAAAAGAGGGAAAGAAGTGACATACCTTATAACTGAATAAAATTAATACATATTCATTTTATCTTCAAAACAGCTATGTTAGATAGGCATTATTATTATATCTATCATAAATAGAAATGTCATTATGAGCATAGCACATAACTGTACTGTGGTTTTTTTTCCCCTCCTATTGAGAACTTTCACCTTTTCACTTAAAGGAAACATTTTACAATTTCTCTTTGGTATGTCTGGATTGCCAATATCACTACTTTTGTGCTCTGGGGCCATTACTAAATGAAATAAGGGTTATTGAATACAAACATTATAGGTGATCTGATAACTAGACAGCAACTATGTGACTAATGGATAGCATATATAGTATGGGTACACTGGACAAAGGAAATGATTCACGATCTTGGTGGGGTGGAGTGGGATGGTATAATATTTCATCATGCAACTTGGAATGCGGTGCAATGTAAAACTTATGAATTGTTTATTTCTTGGATTTCCCACTGAATATTTTTGGACTACAAGTAACTGAAATAGTGGAAAATGAAACCATAGATGGGGGGAGTACTGTACTACACTCTCCTATTTTATGCTACAGTATGCTCTTCTGTGTTGTAAAACATCCTCAACTGGAACCCAAGTCTTCTGGTCCTCTGTGAACCAAGAATTAGGAGGTTTACCCAGGTTGGTGAATAGGAGAACCCTAAAAATTGAGAAATTCAGAGACCTGACTTGGCTCCACCATCATGAACTTAGTAGCCTAATGGAAAATAAGCTTCCCAATGAAGCTGTGTGCATCAGTTTCTCCATATGCCCTGGAGGTGCATATGCCTTTTGAACTGAATCAGCCTGGTTTCTCACACACACAAGCAAGGATAGCAGGAGCTACCTTATTGCCTTAGATACATGGGTGCTCGTTAAATGTAACTGCTCTCTCTGCACACTCCTTTTCTCTCTATTGCCTCTTTCTTCATTTCCCTTGCCAATCCTTCTACTCAGTACTTTTTGGATATGGGGCATTCATCACACCTACTTACAAGATCCATGAGAAGAATAAATGAGTTGAAAGAATTCCAAGGGCCTGGAACATATAGTAGGGACTCATTGATGGCAGTCATGAGAGTGGGATGGGGGACATTTCTGCAGTTCCCTGAGAATCTCTTAAGGGAGGTGCTGCCCAGGGTCAAGCATGACCTTTTCAGAGACCTAAGTTTCCTATTGTAAGGAACATAATCCAAGGCCTGTTCACTTGAGCTAAGAGGATCGATGTACAGTCCTCTGTCTGATTAAGGGGAGGGTTGTCTGCTTGGTGGATCTTCCGGATCCTTTCTGCCTCCTTCAGACCACTTATTTTATTGCTGCTTTTTTTTTTTTTTAAACTTGGATATCCTCAAAAAGTGTAACAGCAGAAGAAGAGGGGAAGATGAAGTCTATTCATCTTACTGTCGATGAGTTGTTAATTCAAAAGGGCTAAATGGAATTAGAAGATTGTTTTTTGGCATGTCTGTGACTTGTAGTTGCTTATAATGTAGGAGGTGGCTTTTTTTTTTTTGATGAAAGTCAGAACTGTATCTCTTATAGGGTCACTTGATATAATATTGACAATTTGAAAGTGATGGTTGTGTAATGGTTTTAAATGGTCTCACAGTTATATATTTATTTCCAAACTCACCAAATTGTGCACATTAAATATGGTGCTTTTAATTTGTGAATCATATCTCGGTTATTTAAAAATAAATATTTGCTAAAAATTTCTTGCTTTTAGTGACAATTTCAAATAAGGTCTTCAAATAGTAATGGAACTGTTTTCCAAAGGAGAAATTCCCAAATTAGTTTAAAAAAAAAGAAAAAAAAAGAAATAGAATTTCTGGTTAGAAATAGGAAACTGAAGCCAAAGTTAGAATGAACTTGTGCATGAATTGACAAGTTTTAATTCTAAGTGACAAAGTTATATAATGAAAGATGCCTTTTTCCCTCCTTCGCTTTTTTATCTCTTTTCCTTTTTCTAATGTTCCTACAACTGATTTCATTTGGCAGAACTATTTCCGAGACACCTGGAATATCTTTGACTTCATCACCGTGATTGGCAGCATCACAGAAATTATCCTGACTGACAGCAAGGTGAATGGCTCAGGAGACCCTTGTCTTTAAGCTTGGCCCTGGAATAGCATTAAAAAAATCTCTTCACATTCAGTCCATTTGTAACCCACCAAATAAACTGTGTCCCCCTCTAATTGTTGGGAGTTCACTCCTTCCCTCCTGAGCACTAGCTAGGAAATGAAAACTTTGGAGTGGTGCTGGATCTCATGGAAATCTTTCCTTGCTTGAATCAAACAGCAGAAACCTAGTGGGGTAAGTGGAACAGGGGATGTCAGAAGAAAGCTGGTATGAAGAGTTCTGCTAGAGTCTCAAAAAAAGCACACTGTCTGTGCCCTCTAAAGCCTTAGACTTGAATAGATTCCCCAAATTTTCTCATTCTAAAGAAGACTTGGAAAGCTCCTTGTAACTCTTTGAATACTGCAGGAATTACTAGATCTGCACTTTTAGCACCTAAGTGCAGACTTCAGACCACTTGGTAGAGGCTAGGGAGGCCAGTTTTGACTCAAGTAGGCAGGGATGATTCCCTTGTCCTTCTACGTGGGAGCAGAGGGCAGGCCTGGGAAGGCTTAGAGAGATGGACTCACTGATTGGCCTATCAGCTGCAGCTGGGGTTAACAAAGACTGTGTTCTATTTTGTGGTCTGAATGAGGAATAAATACACAAATACTAGTGCTTAGATTTTTCTAAATGACCATAATGTCCCTAATTGCATGTTTCCTTTTGGTCCACCAGCTGGTGAACACCAGTGGCTTCAATATGAGCTTTCTGAAGCTTTTCCGTGCTGCCCGCCTCATAAAGCTTCTGCGACAGGGCTACACAATACGCATTTTACTTTGGACCTTTGTGCAGTCCTTTAAGGTAAGAGGTACCCAGGTGCCTTCTGATGATTGATCAGATGGCACTGGGAACCAACATCATTCCCTTTGTCCCTTTACCTCTGGGAAGGTGAAGTTAGTAAAATGTGTGTGATTGGAAGCATTAATAAATACTGTAGTTCTTCATTCAGAGCCCAGGTTGTCTGGACAGGTAGTGATCAGCTCATGTTTACTGGGTAGACTTGTATTTTAAAAAGTCACTTTGCCTTTGTAACCTAGGCCTCCTCTCTCCCTGCAGAAGCTGGGTACATACTTTATGAAGTAGGTTCTCCTCTTAAAGAGGTATTTAAGTATTTTGGTATTTGGTATTCCAAATTGCCCTGAGCAATCCCACTCAAGCACAGAGCCAGGCACCTGTAGTCAAATGTCTTCTGTATTTCCAGGGACTTGTCAGTGATTTTATTTCACATAACAGTTTTTCAGAGGACTCATTGAGTGTGTCTCCTAGCAAGATGATTCATGCTCAGTTCCCCTACATCTTCATCGGTGTCTATTTCCTGAGCCACTGAATGTGTAGTGTGCTAATGGTTACCTCTGTGACCTACAAATATGAATGTCTGAGCAAGTTAATACAGGGAATTTCTTTTATACAGTCCTGTGGGGCCATACAGCAGTGTATCTGTAATGAACGCAAATTAAAAATCAACACCCGAGACCCACTTCAGTGGTGGGAACTTCCAGTAAAAGAAGTTTTTCAAACATATTTATCTTTGAGCTCTAGCAAATACTGTAAATGAGTGGCTTTTAAGGTTTTGGAGGCTTATGTATCATTCAAATGGCTTTTCCTTGTGCTGAAAAAAACAAAGTTTTTAATTGATGTGTTTAAAATTAAATTTGATGAAATTGATTCAAAAATGAGAAATCATGAATTTGCCAAATTGTCTCTTATTTTAATTATATAGCTTAATTAAAAGACTAAAGAGGACAGGCCAGTAAATTTGTGGTTTGTCATCATTTAGAAAGGGAGTTCACCCTACATCATAATTACTGATTTACTTTTTCATCACAGACCTTGAAGTCGTGAGATGTGAGAACAATTGTAAGGATGTTGAGGCTCCTACGGACAACCTTGATGTTTTTATCATGTCCAGAGTAATTGTTAGGAATGATAACTCCCACAGAATCCTCATCTCAGTGAAAACTATTTTTCCAATGTGAAATGATGGAGGAGAAACCTAAAACCTTTGCAAGAATCCACCATCTGAGTCTTAGGTGATGCTTTTAAAACTGGTTTTTTATTTTCAGAGGATTGTCCAACAAGCTTCAGTTGTTAGTGAGGATCTTAAGAAGTATGTGTCATCCTGTCATTTTTATCACAATCGCCATGTCTGTGGGAAGCTGCACTATTAAGGTTAAAGAAAGGGATGTCAAAAATTGATGGCCAAATGGTGGCCTATTCCAGTGAATACTACAGAGATCAGATGAACCTGCCTCTAGGTGACAGTGTTATAGATAGGCATTTTCCTTTTCTGAACAGCTCTGGGACACAGAAGCCAATTTCTTAAAAGTCAGATTAACAAAGCCTGCTTTTGCAGATACAAAGTCGAGAGCAGCATAAAACAAGCAGTCACCTGGACCTCCCCACCCAGCCCAAAGCATCGTCCAGCTCTCCAGCTCTCCCCTCCTCAGAAGTTCTTCCTACTTTTCCCTTATTCTGTGTTGGAATTTTTGGATTGACAAAAAAGGAGAACAGATGGAATCATTGGTCTTCTCCCTAAAGCTGGGAATAGGGAGAGATGAACTAGGACTAGAGGCTTTGAGTGGAGAAGGTAGAACAAGGACAGGAAGTAAAGATAGAAGGCAGCAGTGCTCCAGGTGGCCAGAAACCCAGCCTCCTTACTCTCAGCCCCAGCGACGGAGTTTTCCCAGTGTCCCTGGGCACCACACCCCTGGGTTTCCTTAGTCTTGGGAGTCCAGACTTCACTGGAGAAGGGGATTCTCCCACCAGCTTTCAGCTGCATTTTAATTTTCTCCTCTATTCAAGTTGTAAATAGTCTCATGGCGCTCCTCATTTCATTAGCTCTGTTGATAAGCTCTGCTCTGCTCTAGCAGCCTGAAAGCTTTCAGCAGCTCTCCGGGGACTCCTGGTGTAACACTCAAGACAGGGTGGAGACTCACAGTAGCTGTATCTGCCAGGAAGGGTAATAGATGGTAAAGAAGAAGGACTTCATGTCAGTGTGGAGATCACCCTAGAAAGTAGTGGCCCCTCCTGGTCCCAAATTCAAACTGCCTGTGAGTGGACCCTCCCCCAGCCACAAAGAACAGCTCTTTGCCTTGTATCCCCTTCATCTGCCCTCCACCCCCCTGTGGAAATGCTGTCATCCCAAAGTGTCAATAAGCACACACAATATGGAATCTTCTTGCGCTGTGTGGATTCATGGCAGGGTATTGTCATGGCTAAGGCTTTTGGGAATTTTGCTTGAAGCAAAATGAAACATCAGGAGATTTAAACACTGATAATGATGTTTCCTCAGAAGATGAAAGAACCTTTTAGGAACAGACCAACAAATGAGACCCTAGTCATTTTAATATGCTTCCAGATTATTCATTAGGCTCCACACCAAGCTTGGGAAGGAGAAATACAGAGATTTGGAAACCAAAGCTAGATGCTTGTTATGTCATCTGCATCACAGTTGCTCAGATTATTAATCTGCATGCCAATTGAGATGAATTCTGAGCCCAGGAAGTCTTCTGAACTCTCCTTGGACACACATTTCTTAAGATCCTCACTAACAACTGAATCTGAATTCGAAGTTTCTGGATGAGTGAATATTCTTTAAAGAAGGTCAACTGTAAGCCTCCCTATAGTCAGCTGTTTACATTTCAGTTGGAGGACAGGGACATCTAAAAAAGTGTTGCACCAAACCAACAGTTTCAAGGAATAGAGTCCCAGTCCTCTGTTTAAATTAGCCTCAGGGCCAATAACTGCAGACTGTTGAGTATGGAAGCTGCCTTTGATTAATGATCATCTTTCCTTCCAGGCCCTGCCCTATGTCTGCCTTTTGATTGCCATGCTTTTCTTCATTTATGCCATCATCGGAATGCAGGTGAGCTGGTGCATCAGGGCCTGGTGGGGGACCACTGTTGCCTAGATTGTCTCTGACACAGCAACCTGAGTGTTCAGGATTGAGGATGCTTTGAACCACATCTTGTTATCTGGATGGTCTGTTCAGGAATATCTGAGGTTATCAAATCATGGTGCTGGCTGATAAGCGGTTAGATATCCGGGTACAACAGAAGTAAAGCAAAGATAGTGCCATTGTTCTCAGCCAGAGGGATTCCCCAAAGAGACTAAAGAGGAAGGGGTACATCTTATCCATTTCTCAGGACTTCTGGTGTTTAGACTTGACCCAAAAGAAAGTTGGATGTTGGTTCCTCTTATATGTGGTGACGCCAAATGCATCTGAGCTAAGTCTTAACTGGCTGAAATTTATGCCTTAAGACTCATCATTGTGAATAACTTGAGAGTTCCTGGCAGCTATCCATCTTGGGGAGACTCAAGGGCCACATTCTGACTGATTCCTATGTCAGAGGGCCATACAACCTGCTGGATAGTTCCCATGGTTCACCACTTCCTCCCCAGTTTCAGAACTTGAGAAGCAGATCACATTCCCATTCTGGGTATTTATGCAAGTAACTAGAGGCTGCTGAGCCGGAAGAGGCCAAAGCTCTTTCGAAGGCAATAGTCTTCTGTGGTATGTAAACTACAACGTAAATAGCCAGCAGTACATCCTCTGGACCTGACAGGATACCCGGCCTTTTTGCTTGTCTCAGAAGGGCTAGCTCTCTGGCTTGTAGAGATCCCGATCAAACCCCAGCAGAGGACTTCAGCTGGCAGTCTCCTACAGCCAGGCATCTGGCTGCCTTTGGACTGCCAGCTGCCTTTTCAGCAGTGTTTGCCACCTGGAGCTGCTGTCCTGTCTCCCAAGTTGGCTGCATCAGTAACCCTTTCCAGAGCATCTCTTCTTTATGCTCCTCTGACTTTACTTCTTTCTTCTTTTAACACTTTTACTGGAGAATTTTGTTTTCCAGAAATGTCAAGCATCAGAATGAGACTTGGTTGAGAACCTAGTGAGTTCTCTTTCCTGAGGATATTTCAGTAAAGATGTAGTGAAGATGTCAGCAGTGTAGAAATAAATTCCTGCTCAAGTTTAAGACTGACTTGATAATTTCTATTAGGTTCCTCCTAACTCCCCAAAATTGGATCCTAGGATTTAAATATTCTTGAACAGCCAAATGAAATGTGATTCAATCAAGTTCTGTTTGTCCATGTTCAAAATAGCTCTTCCCCCTTTTTATCTTTAAGCCACAGTGACCAAACTAACACTATCTCCAATTCTGACCTGTTATGGATGATCCTGATCCTGATCCTGATGACCATGCTATTTCCCTTTCCTTGAGTTCCTCAGTGTGCCATACACAGTGGCAAATGTATGGACATATGCAAACGTGATTATCTAGAGAGAGGGCAATGAGAGCACAAGAGCTGACTAATGTGTTCTGAGTGATGTGAAAACATAGGTGAGTGTCACCTCCATTGACAGGGTGGTTAAGTAGCTTATAGATTGTTCAAGTTCTCAGATAGTAAGTGGAAGAACTGAGACTTGAACTCGGCTCTGTCTGCTCCACATCCCATATTCTTAGCTCTGTACCATATCACATCCCACCAGACAGGTAAACACAAATATTTAATCTTTTAGTTGGGAGGTAGGAGCTATTATGAAATTGTGGCCTTTACATTAAACTTCAATGTCAACCTCCTTAGACCTCTCCAAAAAATAAGAACTCTTTTTGTTCTCCAGAGACTTGAGTATCATTTCTACCATAGACTTACCTTTGATAGGCTGTTACCATTGCTGGTCCATGACAGAGACCCAGCACCAGGCATCTCTGCATTTGGTACTAGAGAGACTGTATCAGACATAGTTACCACAAAACAGGTCTACACATATAGACAAAAGGGTGGGAGAGAAACTTTTAGATAGACATAAATGGCAACTAGATGTATCCATAAGAACTGTTATTCCAAAGTTTCCATGGCTTCTTGGGAGAAGAGACCTTTGTTGAAGAATCTGAAGATGTTAGGAAGGAGTGATGAGCTGCATGTGAGAAGGATCCCATGGCGACAGGCTGTTAGAAGTGAGGTGAGGTTCTCAGCCTTAGCTCTGCCACTGACCAGTGGGCAAACTTGATCAAGTCACTGAATCTCTCTGGGCTTGGACTCCTTCACCAATACAGGGGAGAAGTTGCTTAGATCCTCCCCCACGTCTTTTTCTGTCAAGTTCTCTGACTCTAAGTGTCAATGGACTTAAGGCTATACTCATGAAATTTGCTGAAGCAACCCTTCTTTCTCTTCCAGGTCCTTTTGACGTATGAGATTTGGTTTAGACTAAGCAAAGTCTAAGTGAAAAGAAATTTTAAAGACTACCTTTGTAATCATACATTTTTGACTTGAAAAATATCTTAGAAAAAATTCAAAAGAGTTGTGGTTTCTTTGACTGTTGCACATAAAGCATGTGCAAAATTGCAGTGTGCCTTTCTACAATTCTTGATGGGATGGATATTTGATAAAGCAATTAATGATGATTCTGTGGGAACCATCATAGGAGGACACAAAGCCCTGTAAGTTGTGTATATTTGATGGATCAAGGATAACCCATTGATTCTGAGCCAGGAGAATGAAAAGAAAAGAAGATTTGAAGGGGACAAGAACATAAGACAGTTTCCTCCTGGAGTGTCCAGAACTAATTAGATTTGATCACATGGGTGGGATTTTTTTTTAAATGTAATTATTTCTCTCTGAAGGCCCTCCACCTTCCTTCCCTCTTTCCATTCTCTCCTCTGCTGCCTCATTTGCCACCTCCACTCTCCCTGAGACAAGTAGTATTTGGGTTTTGAAAAACAGCTTTGAGAACAAATTCCCAAAGCAGGTGTCAGTGGGAGTTACTTGAGCAAAATAGCTGGGGGCAGAGATTGTTCCTCAATTGCACATTCTAAAAACTGTTAGGGGAAAAATGTGTTCCATTTAGCAGACATTGGATATACTAAAGCATGCTAAATGTGGGCTAAAAATTGTCTCAGATGGCTGGAAAAAGTGACCCAGGAAGCCCTCAGTTGTACCAACACTGACTCGTGAGAATAAATCCTGTAATCTGAAACGTAGTGGAGGAAGACTGTGTGTGTGTGTGTGTGTGTGTGTGTATGCACGCCAGCCTTCTCAGAGAAGGCTTGGGTTCGACCTTGCTCTGGGGTGCCTATGGATAAATATCTTCGGGGGGTGGGTACCTCTTTTCTCATGAATTTTCACAGTGACCACAGTCCAGCAGCAGATTAGCAAACTTCCCTCTACTACTAGAACTGGCTATCGTTTCCATTTTTCTAAGTGTCCAGTTGTCCTGACTTTCTCCATGCCGTTGTCTCAACTTTGTTTCAGCTTTGGCATAAATGGTCACTTGGGGATAGAATGTGGGTCTCTGTAGGATGCTACGTTTATGCATGTGAATATGTGCATGTCCATTCTTATGGACTTAGATTACTGAAATATATTTCTATCCAGAGGGTCTAATTTATACGTATGGCAGACAGATATGTCCCTCTCTGATATAAACTGCTTGCAAATTCCAGAGCAGCATCTGCCCAAACTGTAAATGTTATTTTTGGCAAATATCGATATTCCCATCATGAACCAGAGAGAGAAAGAAAGGGTGACCTTCCCTGTTCTCCTGTTGTGGGATAAAGTCTTTGACAGACGGCTCGAGTACTGCGGTGACAGGTAACAAGGGAATAAAAAGACTAAATCAGGTGTGGGAGGAACTCCATGCAGGCACAGTGATCTTTCAATTACAAGACTTTGTGCTCTCTGCTCAGCCTGGCACTTCCAGTGTTAGCTGCCTTCAGTGCACTGCTGTGGTGGGGAAGACCATGAGTCCTCCTACCAGGCTAAAAGTATAGTGTCCCCAGCTCTTTGGGTCTGAGCCATCTGCTTCCGGGATATGCCATCAGGAAGTCATACAGGTAGCTTCACGCTCCCCCAGGTGCATCTGATGGCCCATGCTGGACAGGCAGTTCAGTGATGCTCATTGCTTTCTGTTGTTTTTCTCCCCAAGGTATTTGGAAATATAAAATTAGACGAGGAGAGTCACATCAATCGGCACAACAACTTCCGGAGTTTCTTTGGGTCCCTCATGCTACTCTTCAGGTACCTGGATATGTAACTGTTCTATCTGAAGCCTCTTGACAGAGGGAAAGTTGTGAGCTGTCAACCCATGGCCCACTTCCCTTTGTCCTGCTCCTTCTGCTCCCATTGGGATATGTGGAAGGGGGCAGGGGACAATGCCTTTGCCAAATTATCCCATGACAAAAGGAGGTTTCATCAGTGACTCTGACTCAGTAGCTTGTTTGTGCATTTCAACTCGAACATATCCTCCAGGGGTTGGGGAGGGAGAGACAAGGACAGTTTGTGGCAGGCCGACTCCATTTTAAAGCTTGATACCTTAGGTGGCTAGGTTAGTTTAGAGCCCCACTGCTGTCCCCACTGTCGGTAGAGACTCCTCAGCAGACAGAGAAGCAGTGGGTGGGATGCACAACCCAGGAGAGGGCACTGGCATTTTCATGTCTGCGTGGAAAGCACTAGAAGGGCCATGTGTGTAAGAAAGGAGCCCACAGGGCCTATTGCAGGGGAAAGGATGGGACAAATGGGAAAGGGGCCTGAGGAGGGCCAGGGCAAGCTGATGTGCTCCTCCTAACCACACTGTCTCTGGCTCAGGAGCGCCACAGGCGAGGCTTGGCAGGAGATTATGCTGTCGTGCCTTGGGGAGAAAGGCTGCGAGCCGGACACCACCGCCCCATCAGGGCAGAATGAGAACGAGCGCTGCGGCACCGACCTGGCCTACGTGTACTTTGTCTCCTTCATCTTCTTCTGCTCCTTCTTGGTGAGCAACTCATGGTCCTGTTCTTGCTTGAGGCGTAGCCTGTGCCACCTGCCCCAGTCTGTCTGATGCACGCCTTCCTCTTCTCTCCCCACTGTCTTCCTTCCCTCGCCCTCAGACTCCAGCCCATGTGAGAGGATGGGTCCTCCTCCAGAGGACTCTTGGAGGTCAGGATACTCCTCGGGCTCTGGGTGGGTGACTCTTGTTGGTTGATGAGTCTTTGCCACCTTGTAGGGAAGAACTGTTGTGAGCAGGGAGGAGGCTTCAGGCATTCAGTGACTGTACGCTGTGGACTCCGCAGTGACCCAGGGCAAATCTGTTCTCTTTTGTACCTCAGGTGTCTTATGACTACAGCCAGGAGCACCTTGCCCCTCTCTTGGAGTTTTGAACTATTTGAGAAAAAGCACTTTGGACAAAGAAGGTGACAGGATTAATGAGAGTAGAGTGATAATGTTCAAGATGACAGATGTGGTTCTCTCCTGACATGTCATCAGATTTGATGACAACTGGCCAGCTTGGAAGTGTGAAAGGATGGGGTTCTTTGTGTGATAGTAAATATTAAGTGTGATATGTGGAGCATACCCACTTAGAAAGTGGTGAGAGTCCTAATGCCGCTGTCTCTTCTTTCTTTTGAAGAAAACATGAGTCCCTAGCATCCAGAAATTTCTGCCTTGTACATCAGACAAGCAGTGGTAAACAGAGTAAATGTATAAGGTGCTACCAGATCAATAAAAGGGTCATCGTGCTGTTTCTGGCCACTCTGACCTGCCTTAGCTCAGCCTCACTGCTAAGGCCACTGGCAGTACAAAAAAATCCCAAACTAAATCAGTGTTACTGCTGAAAAGTGGTCGGGTCCATGGCCTTGCATCAGAAGGCAAGTTAACCGTCTCATGTCCAGGCATTTCCACTCTTTGTAGTGATCACAGGGGGCAGTGCCTTCCCGAGGTCCAGCTCTCTCCAGTGAGAGGGGCTTGCAGGCAGGCGGAAGGGGGGCGGGTCACAGGTTCATGGTACAGGGAGTGAGGCAGCTGCAGCCTGGGGGAGCCCCTCTGTGGCCTTGGCTTCATTTATATATTAGCCTTGGCCAAGATGCCTTCCTTTTCATAGTATCTTTAAAATGGGAGAAAAAAATGGCTGGGTAATGCAAATTTTATGCACAGTGAACTGATACATGTGTTTTAATACACTTCCTTCTTGGGAGTGAAACATCTTGCCATGGAAAAATAACAAGACAGCATCCTGTTTATAAATCTAGAAGTATAATGTATGAGGAAAATAACTGAAAGAAAACAGAATGTTGATATTAATTGGAGTTTTAAGTTGATTTTTTCACACCCTTGGCACATTTTTATCAAGTAACTGTTAAAAGGCTGGCATTGTGCTAGGCACTGGGATAAAATTGTCATCAAGGTTCATTTCCTCAGTTACCAATAGTCAAAAGAGGAAAGTCAGGTTACAGGGTATGAGTGCATCGGTAGGGGTGAAATGGAGCAGAAAGAAGGGCATGCGGACATCCCAGTTTTATCCTACATGGTTTAAGTGTTTAATAATAAATATTTAAAAGAAACCAAAGATATAACTGGAAAATTAATTAGAGGCTATAAAGGTACTTTTAGAGTTTCAAGATAGAGGGTGCTGCATAATTCACATGAATGTTATTTTTAATGAATCTATATTCAGTACAAGATGACCTGCTCTCAAATCTCAGCTCTATGTGAGACTGAGTTTGTGACCTTGGGCAAGTCACACAACTTCTCAGCTGAGACCATTCTTCAGAGATTGCCTGATGCACAGCCAGCCATTGTACTGGGGGCTCAGAACACAAATGTGGATCAAAGCACTTGTTTCCTTGAAGGGCCGGTGGTAAACCTGCCTCACCAGGATGAGAGTGAGCATTAAAACAAACAATAGGTGTGAATGCTCCAGGCACTCTCTTGAAGACTGTACAAAGGTGAGGTAACAACGATGCAAATATTTTTGTCAACAGTAACAATAGGTACTCTGTAAGGAGCACAAAAGAAATCTGTGCATATATATAGAGAACTCTTTATAATCCAAGCAGTGGTTGAATAAATTCACAATGGCTCCAATCTCTGTGACAGAAACAAAGGCCCATGTTTGGATAAAGTTTACCTCCATGAGACAGAAATCCCCAAATAGCAGCAGCTTAACCAGGAGGGACATTGATTTCCCTCTCATGTGAGTAAAGTCTGAAGGAAAGTGGACCCGCTTGTTATGGTGGCTCTACAGAGCTGTTAGGACCTATTCATGCCTGGGACACCCCTAGGGAGTGTCTTCACCCTTATGGCAAGAGAAGACAAGCAGACCACCAGCCATCCACTTCTGTTTGAGGTAGCAGGAAGGAGTGATAGAAGAGACTGGCTATTAGTTTGGAATGCACTCTCTTCATGTTGTAGAGGGGACTCTCCAACCATGTCCTTACCCTGTCTGTGTATATGGCACCTCTGTGTATACGGCAGCCATTTAACCTGGGAATCCACCTGAGAGCATCCTGTTTTTCATCCCACTGGCTGGTTAGTCTCCATCAGAGAACTGCGAATAACAGAAAGCACAACTGACCCAGCCGAAGCAAGATGGGATTTTACAGGCTCATGTCAGTGAGGTGTCCTGGGCAGGCTGAAGCAAGGCCTGATATGGGGCTCATATGACATTGCCAGGATGAGCTTTCTCTGTTTATAGGTTTCTTCCTCTACTTGTTTCTCCTCTCCTTTAATTATTAATGATTTAGGGCTCCATCTTTTGGTCCCACTCCATCTTTTGGTCCCTTGATGGCTGCATCAGCAGCTGTAGACCTCATATCCTTACATGCTAGTCTTTTACTCTTTTATTGGCTTTGATTGGGTCACCAATCACTGCAGCCCAAGGAATAGGATTCAGTGACTGGGTCATAGCATGGTGCCCATTGAACCATACTAACTAGGAATAGGCAAGAACCTATGCCAGAAATATTGTCAATAGGGGCTGGGCACCCAAGAAACAAAATTAACTGTGCTGGTCATCAAGTACTAAGGAGTCCAACTTCATTAACTCTCTCATCCTGGTTTTGCTATTCTCCTGGCCTCTGGCTTGATTTAGAAGCACCACAAGACCCTCCTGCTGATCTCCTGCCCACCCCTGCACAGTTACCAAGGGTTCTTTCTGAATGTGTATGTCCCTTGGTCTTGCCTCTGTTTATACCCCTTTCGTGGCTCCTGTTGCCTGCATAATAGTCTAGACCACAGTTCTGCAAATGATAGCCCATGGGCCAAATCTGATTTGCCACCTGCTTTTATATGGCCTGTAAGCTAACAATGTTTTTATATTCTTTAGAATTGGGGGAGGAAAAAAAAGATGAATACTGTTTCATAACATGTTGAAATTATATGAAATTCAAATTTCAGTGTCCATAAACAAAGCCTTCTTGGGAAACGAACATGGTCATTTGTATCCATACTGTCAGCTGCTGGGTACTAGGACAGTGGAGCTGAAGAGCAAGGCCTGCGATATGCGCTATTGTCCAGGTCACCACTCTTGGTCTAGACTTTCTAATGAGGTTGATGAGATACCAAGGGCTGGTGACTCATCCCTTGGTCCCACTACTCTGCCCTCCTTACCGATTCCTGGAGGGTCCCTGTCCCTGCCTATGTCTGTGTTCTCTTCCATTATGCTGCCTCTATCTAAAATATTACCTTACAGATCTGTGTCTGTCTGATAAGTAGGGCTTGATCTCGCAGGACTCAGTTCAAGAATCTTCTCAGCTAGGAAAAGTTGCCTTCATACTCCTTTCTGTCTCCACTATCATCTGCTGCATGTACTGCTTTCATGGCTCTTGCAATTTGTAACATTTTTGTTTCCAATACATCACTGTCTTTTCTAAATACTATGTAATTCTGCAAGAATATTCAAGTGATACTATCTAGGGAAGGTCTTGGGTGCTTCAAGCAGTGTTCTTGGCCTGGAAATGTGTCTCTGAAGGGTGGGCTGAGCAGACATGGGGGAGAACAGGGTCCTGGAAGCTGCTTCAGATCCACAAAGAGCTTCTTGTCCTCATGCAGTCAGCCACCCTCTCAGCTCTGAAATATCTCACCAGTTCTCAGTCTCTGGGTCCTTTCTGTAGAGCAAGAGGTGAGGAGGGAGGTTGGAGTGGGAAGATTGGTATCAGGCCTTGACTTTCTCTAAGCTTTGAGAATGCTGAGGTTGCTACCTCCGTTCTGTTGCCACAAGAACAATTAAATAAATTGAAGAGATAATAAAAGTGGCTATGGAGTATTTTGCAAATATGAAATGGCATAGAAAAATGAAAACATAATGCTCACATGATGAATGTGCAGTATGAATAATGAAAATATGTTGCATTCAGCAAGATTGATGCACTTTGCTAGGAGTTTCAGTCTTACACACTTTTGAAATCTTTTATGTGCCTTGAAGCTTCTTTTTTTGCTTCCTGAGCTCTGCTTTAGGTTGCTCCTAACTTCTCTTCTCCCCTGTGTCCTTCAGATGCTCAACCTGTTTGTGGCTGTCATCATGGACAACTTTGAGTACCTGACTCGGGACTCCTCCATCCTGGGGCCTCACCACTTGGATGAGTTTGTTCGCGTCTGGGCAGAATATGACAGAGCGGCATGGTGCGTAGGCCTCTGGGCCACCCAGAGATCCAGGGACTGTGGAGTTCTCAGGGAAGAGGTTGGCATTGGAGCCACCCAAATGTTTACCTATTATAGAAGGAGAGGAGACTCTTCTTTGTGGTGGCCCATGAAGAGGCCTTGGCATTGGACTAGTCCTTAGAGGCTTACCCTGTGCTTCTTGACCCTCTTTCCTTCTGTAACAGGCTTGACTTTGCCAATCTCCTCAAAGTTCTCATGTGGATTGTTTGGGTCCACTCCCAGAGGAGCGTCCAGTAATCTTCCTTCTCTTCTTGCCAATGCTAGTGGACTCTTTTGAGTGACCAAAGGGTTTGATAAGGATTTTCTAGCTCAGAGAGACATTT
This sequence comes from Urocitellus parryii, assembly GCF_045843805.1. NCBI lineage: Eukaryota > Metazoa > Chordata > Mammalia > Rodentia > Sciuridae > Urocitellus > Urocitellus parryii. Next base: position 132,942,586 of record NC_135539.1, on the reverse strand, counting down.
ATTTGGTCACCATGGTCAGTAATGTTTACCTCCCTCACCCTGCTCAAGAGATACAGTTGGATAAACTCTGAAATTGTACATTGAAAACCAAACAAGTTCTTTCAACTGTTCTCTTGAGCACTTATGGGATTTTAATTATGTGGAACTGAATTAAATGGCAGGAATTGGCAGGGATAATCTATTTTTTAAAAATCTTTCTTACTGTTTGGAAGTTTTGAAGTGATGTTACTTCTTTTGGGCTTTAGAACAGGGGTTAGCAAACTACTGCTCCTGGGCTAAGTTTGGTCCACTGTTTGTTTTTGCCAATAAAGTTTTATTAGAGCACGGCTGCACCATACACATATGTATTACCTATGGCAGCTTTCACACTAAAAGGGAGAGTACAGTGTTTGACAAAGATGATATGATACTCAAATTCAAAGACATTTATTATCAAAATATTTCATTATCAAAAGTTTATTGTCAAATGAGTTTGCCAACCCCTGCTTCAGAGTACAAAGTTAGCCTTTTGGCACTCATGGTTGAGGGTGACATTTCTATGAACTTTTCTGGCCCAGGTCATATTAGCTTCTGGGTCATAACTTACCATTCTATCCATTCTGGTCCCCCTCTGAAAATACTACAGGAGACATTGTCCTTCACAGGAATGGACCACGTTGCTTCCACCTGGAACTCCCTTCATAATCTAAGATTCATCCCCCTGGGAGGCTATTGAACTTGGGTTACTGTTTTGGAGGTTGAATGGGTGAATTGGAATTTCTCCTCTCCTTTAATTATTAATGACTTAGGGCTCAGAATTATCTGAATTCACTACTGTTACAATGACTGAGCGACAGCTTTTCCTTTCGGGGCTCACATTCCAGGATACAACTCTTAGAAAACATTGGGCAATGGCAGGGGTGGGGGGTAAAGGGCAGCCAGGTCTGCGTCTTTCACTTCTGCAGCTTTAGACCCATCACCAAACTACTCTGAGCTGCCTCTGCTGCCGAGCAGTGATGTTACCTACCTACCTTGAAGGATAGTCACAAGGATGATATTACATCGTGCACACTGTTATTGTACCCGATGATATGGAAACGCAAGTTGGAAGTAAGGAAAGTCGGCTTCTATAGAGTGTGGAGAGTTTGCCCGGGCTGAACTCAGGTCCAGGTCTGCACTTGGTCACTTACCAGAGTAAAGAGAAACCGTTGGCTCATAAAGGAGTTCATTGCTCATCTAACCTCACTTTGGTGTCCCAGGCTCCCAGAAACCCCATCTTCCTTTGCTTTCACAGGATCCAAATGCTATGTGCATTAAACATGCTCCTCCTTGCTCATTCCAGCTGCTGGGAAGAGACAGTGCCATGAGGACTTGTCGTAAGGCTCAGATTCATGAGCTAAGCAAATATACATAGAACCTCTTCTGTTTTACAAAGTTACAGTGTACCTCATTTGGGTTAGTTTCCTTAGCTTTCTGTATGACATGGAGGGGAGTAACAAAAGTACAATGAACCAACGTCTTCAAAAGGAAGATGCACACAGGTGGCAAAAGACATTGGCCTGTTGCTACTGGTAACCCACCTACTTCCCAATTTCATTAAGGAGTCAAATAAAAGACTACATGGTCAAATTACATCCCCTCAAGAGGTGAGCGACGTGGAGGTACTGACGAACTGCTCTCTGGAAGAATAGGAAGGTTGGATGCCCAAATCAAGAAGAACCCAGACATAATGAAGCCAGGACATGGCACCCATCTCAACACGCCTGCCAGTATAGACTGGATGTTCAGAGGTGGAGATACCATATTTATAATCTCCTGTGAGACCCTTGTCAGTTTCAGGTTGGGTTCAGGTCTGCAGATCCCTGGCCATGCCTTGTTCTTGCCCATGATAGGAAAGATGCTTTCACCATTGAAAATTAGTCAGTTGTTAATTCTGTCCCTTCCACAGGAAGCCCGAAGTTCATAAAAGAAGGCTTTGGTATGACAAGTCACCTTGTTCCTGGAATTCTGGTTGGACCCAATCTGGATTCTGGGTGGCAGGAATGGAGCTGGGGGAAGAGTATCCAGGGCTCCTCCCAGGGAGCTTTCAGAACATGGATCCCAGAAGGCTCTCACAAGTAGAGGAGAGTTTGCCCGGGCTGAACTCAGGAAAAATGTGTTTCAAAGAGAATCCAGGCCCTTTGCAAATTCTCTCGTGCCAACTGTGCTTTTTGCTAATTAGCCTAATGGGAAATTTGTCTCTTACAGTCTGCAGAAAGACACTGACTTCCCATTGCCCCTGATAGGCGGGTCTGAGTAACTGACTATAATCAGTGTCTGTTTTCTGAAAAGCAAACCATTCTGCAGTCTGGTATGCAGCAGCCCAGCATCGGCTCTGGAATTCAGGCAGAGGCTCACAGGCTGTCTTTGTTCTTAGAAGCCTAGCTAGAGGCAGGGCTGTGACTACACCTGGCCAAGTATGGGTCATTTAGGTGTATCAGGGCGCTCTGGGGCTCTTCTGGCAATGGATGAACTTTGATTTCCTGAGACAATTGGGGCTCTACCATTTGGCAAGGTGATGGTTCTCTGGTGCTACTGTTCTCTGGTCTGGCTTTGCCTGGCCCAAGAAAAGAGGCTGCGCTCATTTCTTCCAGTCTACCCTTTAGGGCAAGGCTGTCATTTCTTTTCCACCCTTCTCTGAGTATCCTATTAACCCACCTGTGCTTCCTTTACAGCGGCAGGATCCCGTATAAGGATATGTACAAATTAGTGCGGGTGATCTCGCCACCTCTGGGCCTGGGAGAGAACTGCCCCTACAGGGTGGCTTGCAAGGTTTGCTCCCAGTCCCCAGCCATGACCTGTGGTGGGATGCAACATCTAACCCCTCCTCTCCGTCCTCTGCTCCACCACCACTGCGCCACATGAGAGAACCTTCATGTTGCTTTTCTTCGAGTTTAAAGAGGTCCAAACCCTCCCAGAACCAGCAGCTGTTACGTTAAGAAGAAGGGCACAGTTGGTAGGGAAGGCATAAATGAGTTCAAGACTTAGTATGAAGGCCAATTTGATATCTCACTTTTATTCACATGCACACACATACGCATCATAACACGTACAGTCTGTTCTACCTTATTTTGCATTTAACCACAGGGACTTCTCCCTTCCTCTCCCCCAGCAAATGCAGAAATCTTTTTAATCTATTGAGTTATGTCCCTGGAGACAGAGAGGCCTCATTTTTAGCTAAATCATGTCAGTGTCTCATGTATAATGAATCACAGTATGACTTTGGCCGTCCCTATCTCTGCCTACCCTCCCAGGTCCTGGTTGCTTTGGCCAGAAGTGACCATAAAAGCTGTAGGTGGTGCATGCCTGGAATCCTCCCTAGTGTGCAACTCGGAAGGATGAGACGGGAAAAGTCAAAAGTTCAAGGCCAGCCCACACAACTAAGCAAGACCCTGTCTCAAAAAAGGGGTGGAGATATAGCTCAGTGGTTGAGTGCCTTTGGGTTCAGTCCCCAGTACTGAGGTAGGGAGAAGCTAGAGGACAAAAATGAGGTGAGAAATAATAATTAGGGCAGCAGGTAAGCAGAGGTGAAGGAGGCGTAGATTTTGGGATATATTGGAGAGTTTAATAGCTCTGAGAATTCTGGATGGCCTCTGTAGAAGATGAAGGGCCACTGAGGGTCCTGCCATATATAGTTGTGAGGGCACTGTCACCATTGCCATGTCACTTCTGTTGCTTAGACCAAAGATATTGTCCAGGGGCACATAGGACCTCCCTTTCAAACTGCCATACCCTGGGAACTTTCTACATCCCAGTGGCTCTACAGTGTAGAGCCGTCCAAAGCCCAGACTGCTAGACAAGGAGCCCTCTCCTGGTGGACTCCCTCAGGCAGAGCCCTGCCCAGGCAGGTGGAAGAGGCCCCAGGCTCAGGAAGGAAGCCTACCTGGGCGATGGACGGAGCTAGCTTGGGCTGGTGACACAGTGGTTCAGTGCTCAGGAGGCTGGACAGCTGCCTCTGCCTGAGACTCTTTAAACTCCGCCCTGGTGAAACCTGCAGCCGCATGGGGGAGAGCTGGGAGGGGCAGCATGGCATGCAGATGCTCTTCCTCCTCCTGGTTTTGTTTCTTCTATCCCCAGCATGCCGTCAACCTGGTGCATGCTGGGGAACAAAGAGCCCTCTTGTCCACAGAGCCAGGTGGAAGCAACAGGCCGACTCTGACAAGCAGCCTCAGCCCACCACTCAGCGCGAGCCACCGCCTCCTGCTGCACACACACCACAGAGGGGGGATACACGACGTTCCGCCTGTGGGTTCAGGGGAAGAGAGAGGCCTGACTTCCAGGCCAATGTCCCTGTCACAGCCTGGGACCAGAACTCCCACCCATGGCTGGAGCACCGTCTATCCGGTTTATACCGCTCACACACAGCCCTGGGAATTGAAAAGTTTGTACTACTGGGGGCAAACAGGACCAGCAGGGAAGTCAGGGTAAGGCTACCGGAGGAAGAATGAACGAGTCCCCGTCAGTGCCTTCTGACAGTGTCAGCAGGACAAGAGGTTGCCACTGGTGTTCCCGGGTCTGTGTGGGGCGTGATATAAATCCGCACCAGGATGGAGTCACATGTATGATTTGCCTTGATTAACAGGTTTCCTATTCTTTTCCTGTTTTGTCCATTTTGTTTTTCTTCTCCTGTTTTCTGTATCGTTTTGTTCTGGCTCTCTGGGAATGCCTGTTCTCCTCTCCTACCTGTCTGCATCCCTGCCCACCCCCCCCCCGCCCCACTTCCTCACCTCCCCCTGCCACCCCTCCCGCCCTACCCCCTCCTGTCCTGTCCTTACACCCCCGCCCCCCCCCCCATGAGCAGTGGCCGCATCCATTACACTGAGATGTATGAAATGCTGACTCTCATGTCACCACCGCTAGGCCTCGGCAAGAGATGTCCCTCCAAAGTGGCATATAAGGTAGACCACCCCTTCCTTTGTTCTGGGCTAGGGACCAACAGGAGATGGGGTCCAGTTGTGGGGAGGCCAGAACATGGGAGGAAGCTGGGCTGGGGAGGTGGAAGAGGGAAGTAAGGAAAAAAGGAGACCAGAGAGTCAGGAAGGTTGTCAGGAGGACAAAGTCAGGAAAGGATATGACAGGGGTTTGCAGTGCTGTTCCCCACAGGGCTCTTTGTGTCACTCTGTGTTTCTAAAAGTGTTTGGCTTCTCATGAGTGGGTTACTAGAGAGGTACTGTAGGTGGTGTATTTCCTTTTAGAGGAGGCAAAGTGGTGTCCAGGGAAACAGTGTATTTGCGAAAGAAAACTACAATGTGCAGCCATCGGAGCTTATTAAGAAACAAAGCTGCTTCATTCAGATCAATTAGGGAAACAATGCAGAAATTCCTCTAAACATGGCTCCAGAAGAAATCTTTAGGAGAACTGGCAACGAGTTTCTTCCCCAATGACGTAAGAAGGAACCAATGGAAGGCTCCTCCTAGGTGTGAGGCCTGCAAAGGAATGTGTCTTCAACCCAGGGTCCACGGAGGGCCGCAGCTTTCTTCGCCTTCACCTGACTACCCCATGCCCGTGGAAATGCTCAAGGGAAGGGGCAATGAAGGGCATAAGTTACCTTCTTGTTAGCTCTGCTTCATTAGCAGGATAGCCTTGTGGTTGGGGCCCTGGCCTGCCTTAAGTCGCCCGTAGCTTTGGGGCCTGAATTTTTCTTCACCTATTAGTCATCATTACTGATAATTCCCCTTTGGTGTTTAGATGAATCCAGAACTCTGGAGCTCTTTCAATCATTAGGAACATGTCATAGTAATACTGCTGCTTCTCTGAAAGTCAACAGAAGTCGGGGAGGTAGAACTTGAATCCAAACTAGAAACTGTCCTTATGCACTAAGACAGGTCTGTGGAATTGCTCTAGGCAAGGTGTTCCACAGTGTATTAGAGAGCCTTCCCCTAGAGCCTGCTTTTCCAAGAGATACTTCCCCACTGTCAGGCTGGTGGTTCTGCCAGAGGCCCTCCTGCTACCTCCAAATTGCGTCGCTCCAGAGAGCATCTCATGGGAATGTGGCCATTAGGGACCTCCATCCATCCAGCATATAGCTCCTCTATAGCTTAAGGACTGATTATCTTAATTTTGTTCATGATGACCACATCCCAAAATACCAGGTGGTGGGATGTGGCCAATTCTTTGAATTTCTGGGACAAAGCTTGGTGAGAGAAGAGAGAATTGGAAGGAAAGTTACATAATTCTAAAAGCACGATACTCTCTGGAAAGTGGATTTGGCCATTTCAGTTTGATTCCTTCCTCTGGGCGAGGGGAACAGGGCCTGCCCACTCTGCTCCTGCCTGTGCCCCCATCTCTTATTCTTTTTTTCCCCCTGCTCTCCCCATCTTCCTCCCCTAGAGCCTGATTGCACTTACCCCTGTCCATCCTGCTCCACCTCATCCTTTGGATAAGTTGGACTTATGCATGTTCAATCATGGGCTGGCAAATTTCATCCTTTAAAGACTCAAAAAGGGGGCACCAGGATGCATTTTCCAAGTCAGATAAGCAAACCAAAACCTGTCGCTATCTTTCCATCAAGTTTGGGGGCATTTATGGGACAAGTGGAAAGACAGAGCAGCCTGGAGACAGGGAATGGAGCCACCTCCCAGAGCTGACTCCTTCCCCAGAGCCTCTTCTAGAAATCACTTCCCTTCCCATTGGAAGACATTCTTGGGACTCCCCATGAAGGAGTTCCATGGAATGATCAGGGAACCCCCATCCCTTGGAATTTGGCATCATTCCCTGGAAAAAGCAGCAAATGAGCCTTGGGTGAGAAGCAGGGAGAGTAGGACTGGGACAGGGGTATGGGGAATCCTTGCCCTTCCTTTTTGTCTGTGCATTTGACTTCTGCACTTTTCTTTCCTTCTCACAAGGTATCTCTTGATATTTTTTTTTTTTTTTGCCTGCTGTTTTTTTTTCTTCTTTCACACAGAGGTTGGTCCTGATGAATATGCCAGTGGCTGAGGACATGACAGTCCATTTCACCTCCACACTTATGGCTCTGATCCGGACAGCTCTGGACATTAAAATTGCCAAAGGTCAGCCTAGGGAGGGAGGGAGGGAGGGAGGGGTTATGCAGGATGGAGCTATATGAATTGCCAGCCAAGGACACAACAATACAGTGACCTGGAATTTAAGTAGCAGGGTCCTGGTTTCACCTGTGAGACTCAACAACCATAACACTTGTCATTTCCTTTGGTAAAATAAACGATTTGGTCATCTTTAAGGCTCCTTTTGAGTGTTAAACAGTGTATGTGCTTTAGTGTCTAGCTGGGCATTCTAGAAATATTTGCTGGTTAAGCATATAAATTTTGTCATTTTCCCTCTATGGCATCTTTTCTCTAAATTCTTAAAAGTCTTCTGTCGTAGATGTCATCATAGAGGACATGAAAGCACTTTGCTCATCTTGATTGATAATTCAGTGGTCTAGGAAAGAAAAGGTTTAGTACTTCTAGACCTTTAGCTGCCTTGTCTTGCCTGATCCAAATCCTCTGTAAAATCGGGTTACTTGGATCATAGAGCTAGGGTTGCTGGAGGACTGATATGTGCACAGTAAGGCAAGGCAGGCTTACTTGAGGCTCATTCCATTTTTCCCTATGATGTATTGAGTACCTGAGATCCTTTTAGAATCGATGAGGAAGTCAGTTTTGGTCTCAGTTTCTCAGAGGTCTGTGACAGGATAGGCCTGAGTCACTGAAAATAGGAGTCAAACTGTGTTCTGCTTCCTCAGCAGAATGACTTGTCTGTCACTAAGTGCCAAGATTTCCTCTTGGAATATGAAGTGCCATTCTGATTTAGCCCCTGCCCCCACCCATTCCCTTCATCCTTGGTATTTGTGTCTGTTCTGATTTATTAATGATTTATCTTATTTTAGGTGGTGCAGACAGGCAACAGCTAGACTCAGAGCTGCAAAAGGAGACCCTGGCCATCTGGCCTCACCTGTCCCAGAAGATGCTGGATCTGCTTGTGCCCATGCCCAAAGGTGTGGGGTCTCCTCTTGAGTATTCTTGCCACTGTGGCCCAGCATGCCAAGGCCACATCTTTTGGGAAACCTGGAATGATCAAGGAGATAAGGGAAGGTTGCTCTTTTATCTTTAGGAAATTAAATTACCCACTAAAGTCCCTTTAATCATTATTAATCATAAGCAGTTTAAGATAGGCCATTGTGGTTGTGCATGAAACTTCCTGGGTGTCATTCTTTCCATGTCATGCTGTTCAGCAAACCCCCATCAGTTGGGAAAAGGGTAGTGGTACTTAGATATAGACATCTAGAATGCTAGGAGTTGATGCTTACAAATATATTGCTTGCCATCAGTATCGTCACTGTCACCCTCATTAGGTGGATTTGTAAACTCCTGGAGGACAGATGTGGGGACCTATTCACTTTGTATCCTTAGAGACTCAATAACCATTGGATGAGTGAGTGAGGGTATAAACCTACTTCAGAGAGTGGGTAATAAAGCTTGTGAGGCATCCCTATTCTCTCCTCCTCGTTCATCGTCATGCCATGTTTGTGTTTTTAGCTTCTGACCTGACTGTGGGAAAAATCTATGCAGCAATGATGATCATGGACTACTATAAACAGAGTAAGGTGAAGAAGCAGAGGCAGCAGCTGGAGGAACAGGTGAAAGTCAATGATTGGGTGGGTGGGCCTTGAGTCACTTGGGCTCCCAAGGAGATGTGTATCCCTGGGGCACAGTGCTCTGTGAGTACAGTAAGGGATGAAGGGTGTGAGAACTTTCTAGTGCCATGCAATTAGAAATCCAGTGAGTCCACCATTAAAATAGTCAAGAAAGGTGTAAATCATGCTCTGACATTTCTTGTGTCATTTATATTCCTGCCCCCCACAGCAGATCCCACAGTGTCATGGGAACTTTTTTCTTTTCTTTTCTTTTTTAACACAGAAAAATGCACCCATGTTCCAACGCATGGAGCCATCATCTCTGCCTCAGGAGATCATTGCTAATGCCAAAGCCCTGCCTTATCTCCAGCAGGACCCTGTTTCAGGCCTGTGAGTAGAACCAAAGGGTCCACACCTGCTTGAAATAGGCCACCCATGCCACTATGTAGGCCTGAGAACCTATTGCCTCAAAGTACCCAAGTAATCATACTGAGCTGAATAGTTCATTTCCTGAGGCTGAGTCACTCAAGATTGTTATAGTACAGGGTTAAGAAAAACATAAACTAAGCCTATATAGTGACACTACCAGCTTCAGAGACAATGGTCACTGTGAAGGGACAACGGAAGGAAGTTTTCACTTGTGTTCTAATGTACTGGTATCTTAGCTCCCTTGTGAAGAATAATCGTCTTCTATTCTTGATTATTGCTTCCCACTGGATTTAGCATTCTGCTAGAAGATATAGATCCCTTCAGAGGGGCCAGGATTGCAGAATATAGAAGGGGGAAAGAAAGAATAGCTACTGAATTCTTCCCCTGAGGGTGGTTCTGCCCAACCTCGCTTGATTCTCACTAAAGCAGTCTACTATACCCTGGAAATAGATAATAAGATTATCATTTTTACAAATAAAGAAATGGAAACTAAAGGAGATTAAATAAATTGCCCAAATGGGATCATTAGTAGGAAGCAAACTGAAATTTGTTATTTCTTTTCTTATAACACCCATTTATTAACCCACTGTTCTGTAAATCAGAAGTCGAGCCTGCCATGACTGGGTTCTATGCTGAGGGTGTCACAGGCAGAAATGAAGCCAGCAAGATTGAATCTTATTTGGAGGCTCTGGAGAAAATGTTTATTTCCAAGCTCTTTTTAAAAATTTATATATGACAGCAGAATGTATTGCAATTCTTATTACACATATAGAGCACAATTTTTTCATATCTGGTTGTTTTTTTACAAAGTATATTCATACCAATTTGTGTTTTCATACATGTACTTTGGATAATGATGTCCATCACATTCCACCATCATTTCTAACCACATGTAACCTCCCTTACCTTCCCATCCCTCTGCCCTATCTAAAGTTCATCTATTCCTCCCACGATCCCCCTCCCCCACACCACTATGAATCAGCTTCCTTATATCGGAGAAAGCATTCGGCATTTGTTTTTTGGGGATTGGCTAACTTCACTTACCATATCTTCTCTAACTCCATCCATTTACCTGCAAATGCCATGATTTTATTCTCTTTTATTGCTGAGTAATATTTGATCATTTATATATATATATATATATATATATATATATATATATATATATATATATATATAAATGTATATATATATATATATAATCTCACATTTTTTTATCCATTCATCTATTGAAGGGCATCTAGGTTGGTTCCATAGTTTATCTATTGGTGAACTGTGCTGCTATAAATATTATGTGGTTGTGTGTCCCTGTAGTATGTAGTTTTTAAACTCTTTGCATATACACCAAGGAGAGGAATAGCTGGGTCAAATGGTGGTTCTGTTCCCAGTTTTCCAAGAAATCTCTATACTGCTTTCCATATTGGCTGCACCAATTTGCAGTCCCACCAGCAGTGTATGAGTGTACCTTTTCCCCCACATCCTCGCCAACACTTATTGTTTGTCTTCATAACATCTGCCATTCTGACTGGAGTGAGATGAAATCCTAGAGTAGGTTTGATTTGCATTTCTCTAATTGCTAGTGATGATGAACATTTTTTCATATATTTGTTGATTGATTGTATATCATCTTCTGAGAAGTGTCTGTTCAGGTCCTTGGCCCATTTATTGATTGGGTTAATTTTGTTTGTTTTTTGGTGCTTAGCTTTTTTGAATTCTTTATATACCCTAGAGATTAGTGCTCTATCTGATGTGTGAGGGGTAAAGATTTGCTCCCAAGATGTAGGCTCTCTATTCACCTGACAGATTGTTTCTTTTGCTGAGAAGAAACTTTTTAGTTTGAGTCCATCCCACTTATTGATTCTTTTTTTTTTTTATTGTTGGTCGTTCAAAACATTACATAGTTCTTAATACATCATATTTCACAATTTGATTCAAGTGGGTTATGAACTCCCAATTTTACCCCATATACAGATTGCTGTATCACATCAGTTACCCTTCCATTGATTGACAAATTGCCTTTCTAGTGTCTGATGTATTCTGCTGTCTGTCCTATTCTCTACTATCCCCCCTCCCCTCCCCTTTTCTCTCTCTACCCCTTCTACTGTAAATCATTTCTTCGATTTGTATTATCTTGTCTTACCCCTCCTTTCCTCTTATATGTCATTATGTATAACCCTGATTCTTGGTTTTAATTCTTGTGCCAAAGGAGTCTTATTAAGGAAGTTGGGGCCTAATCCCACACAATGGAGATTAAGGCCTAGTTTTTCTTCTATTAGACACAGGGTCTCTGGTTTTATTCCTAGGTCCTTGATCCATTTTGAGTTAAGTTTTGTACATGGTAAGAGATAGGGGTTTAATTCATTTTGTTGCATATGGATTTCCAGTTTTCCCAGCACCATTTGTTGAAGAGGATATCTTTTCTCCAATGCATGTTTTTGGCACCTTTGTCTAATAAGATAATTGTAATTTTGTGGGTTAGTCTCTCTGTACTCTGTTCTGTACCATTGGTCTACCAGTCTGCTTTGGTGCCAATACCATGTCGTTTTTGTTACTATTGCTCTATAGTATAGTTTAAGGTCTGGTATAATGCTGCCACCTGCTTCACTCTTCCTGCTAAGGATTGCTTTAGCTATTCTGGGTCTCTTATTTTTCCAGATGAATTTCATGACTGCTTTTTCTATTTCTATGAAGAATGTTATTGCAATTTTGATCAGAATTGCATTAAATCTGTATAGTGCTTTTGGTAGTATGGTCATTTTGATAATCCTACTTATCCAAGAGCAAGGTAAATCTTTCCATCTTCTAAGGTCTTCTTTGATTTCTTTCTTTAGGGTTCCATAATTTTCATTATATAGATCTTTTATCTCTTTCGTTGATTCCCAAGTATTGTTTTTTTTTTCTTGAGGCTATTGTAAATGGGGCAGTTTTCCTCATTTCCATTTCTGAAGATTTGTCACTGATATACAGAAATGCATTTGATTTATGGGTGTTGAATTTATATCCAGCTACTTTGCTGAATTCATTTTCTAGTTCTAGAAGTTTTCTGGTGGAACTTTTAGGGTATTCTAGGTATAGAATCATTTCATCAGCAAATAGTCCCAATTTGAATTCTTCTTTTCCTATGTGTATCCCTTTAATTTCTTTTGTCTGATTGCTCTGGCCAGTGTTTCAAGAACTATGTTAAATAGAAGTGGTGAAAGAGGGCATCCCTGTCTTGTTCCAGTTTTTAGAGGGAATGCCTTCAATTTTTCACTATTTAGAATGATATTGGCCTTGGGTTTAGCATAGATAGCCTTTATGATGTTGAGATATATTCCTATTATCCCTAATTTTTCTAGTGTTTTGAACAGGAAGGGATGCTGTATTGTCAAATGCTTTTTCTGCATCTATTGAGATGATCATATAATTCTTTAAGTCTATTGATGTGATGAATTACATTTATTGATTTATGGGGATGAATCCCACTTGATCGTGGTGCATGATCTTTTTGATGTTTTTGTATTTGATTTACCAGAATTTTATTGAGAATTTTTGCATGTATGTTCAATAGAGAGATTGGTCTGAAGTTTTCCTTTTTTTGATCTATCTTTGCCTGGTTTGGAAATTGGGGTGATATTGGCCTCATAGGGTGAGTTTAGAAGTGCTCCCTCTTTTTCTATTTCCTGAAATAAATTGAGTATTGGGGGGCTGGGGATGTGGCTCAAGCAGTAGCGTGCTCACCTGGCATGTGCGGGGCGCTGGGTTTGATCCTCAGCACCACATAAAAATAAAATAAAGATGTTGTGTCCACCGAAAACTAAAAAATAAATATTAAAAAAATTCTCTTTAAAAAATAATTGAAGAGTATTGGTATTAATTCTTCTTTAAAGGTCTTATAGAACTTTCTGATATTATCTCACTGAAGAAATTGTGCCTTCCTCTATCCCAATAACTCTTAGATTTGGTCTTTTGATGCTGTCCCATAATTTTTGGATATTCGGTCCATGGTTTCTTCATTGTGTGATCAACTTTATTTTCCAAATTGTATACTTTGTCTTCATTATCTGACTTCGTTTTTCTCCGCCTGGACTTTTCTTGGTAGACTTCTGATGGCATCTTCTATTTGTCACTTAAAATTGATCTGTTTAAATTGTGTATATCATCCTGATTCAATTTGGGAAAATTATGACTATAGAAATTTGTCGATGCCTTCAATATTTTCTATTTTATTGGAGTATAAGTTTTCAAAATAATTTCTAATTATCGATTGTATTTCTGTAGTGTCATGATATTTCCTTTTTTCATCACATATATTAGTAATTTGAGTATTCTCTTTCCTTCTCTTCATTAGCATGGCTAAAATTCTGTCAATTTTATTTACTTTTTCAAAGAACCAACTTTTTGTGCTGTCAGCTTTTTCAATTGTTTCTTTTGTTTCAATTTCATTGATTTCAGCTCTGCTTGTGGTGTTGATTTATTCCTCTTTTTCTAGGGCTTTGAGATGTAATGTTAAGACATTTGTTGACTTTTTCTTCTTTTAAGGAATGAACTCCATGCAATGAAATTTCCTCTTAGAACTGCCTTCATAGTGTCCCAGAGATTTCAATATGTTGTATCTGTGTCTTCATTCACCTCTAAAAAATTTTTTTAAATCTCCTCTTTGATGTCTTCTGCCACCCATTCAGTAAGTATATTATTTAATCTTCAGGTGTTGAAGTAGCTTTTATTTCTTTTTTATAATTGATTTATAATTTCATTCCATTATGATCTGATAGAAAATATAAAAAAAATAGAGATACTACCTGGAATTCTAAGAGTTGCTTTGTGGCATAATATATGGTCTATTTTAGAGAAGGATCCATGTGCCACTAAGAAAGGATACTCTCTCATTGAAGGATGAAATATTCTATATATGTCAGTTAAGTGTAAGTTATTGATTGTGTTATTGTATTCTATAGTTTTTGTTCAGCTTTTGTTTGGAAGATCTGTCCAGTGATGAAAGAGGTGTGTTAAAGTCACCCAAAATTATTTTGTTGTGGTCTATTGACTCTTAAGAGTTTGTTTTTAATGTAGGTGCTCCATTGTTTGGGGCATGTATATTTACAATTGTTAAGTCTTGTTGGTGTATGGTTCCCTTGAGCAGTATGTCCTTTATCCTTTGATTGACTTTAGTTTGAAGTCTACTTGATATGAGGATGGAAAACCTTGCTTGCTTCTGCAGTCTATGTGAGTGGTATGATTTTTCCCAACCCTTCACCTTCAGTCTGTGGATATCTTTTCCTATGAAATAAGTCTCTTGGAGGCAGCATATTGTTGGGTCTTTTTTTTTTTTTAAATCCAATCTGCTAGTCTGAATTTAGGCCATTAACATTCAGGGTTATTATTGAGATATGATTTGTATTCCCAGCCATTTTTGTTTATTTTGGGGATTTAACATGACTTAGTTTCTCCTGATTAGATTTTACTTTAGTGTAATCCCTCCCTCTGCTGATTTTCATCTTTGTTTTTCATTTCCTTTGTGGAATATTTTGCTGAGGATGTTCTGTAGTGCAGACTTTCTAGTTAGAAATTCTTTTGTTTATCATGGAAGGTTTTTATTTCATCATCAAATCTAAAGCTTAGTTTTGCTGGATATAAGATTCTTGGTTGGCATCTATTTTCTTTCAGAGCTTGGTGTATGTTGTTCCATGATCTCCTGGCTTTGAGGGTCTGGGTTGAAAAATCTGCTGAGATGCAAATTAATCTCCCCCTATATGGGATCTGAGTCCTCTCTTTCAGCTTAAGATTCTATCCTTATTCTGTATGCTAGGCCGCCTTTTCATTATAATGTGCCTTAGTGTAGATCTGTTGCAACTTTGTACATTTGATGTCCTGTAAGCCTCTTGTATCTGGTTTTTCCAATTAGAAAATTTCCCAAGCATGAAGAACTAATATTATCTTACTGAAGAAATTGTGCATTCCTTTGGATTAAAATTCTGTGTCTTCCTCTATCCCAATAACTCTTAGATTTGGTCTTTTGATGCTGTCCCATAGTTTTTGGATGTTCTGTTCATGGTTTTTTCACTGTGTGATCAACTTTATTTTCCAGATTGTATACTTTGTCTTCATTAGATCACTTGGAAGAAAGAACGTCAGACTGTTGGTTATGCTTTCTATTGAGTTTTTTATTTGATTTATTGTATCCTTCATTTCAAGGGTTTCTGACTGATTTTTTTTTCCCCAGAATCTCTTGAAGTAATCTTTTGCTACCTGTATTTGCTCTTATCTCATTGTTGGAGTGATCACTTTTTGCCTATATTTGCTCATTTAGGTCATTCTTTAATTATGAACCTTCTGAACTCTGACATTTCATCAACTTTTCTTTCCATGGGTTCTGTTATTACAGTATCCTGGTTTGGTTGGGGCACTTTCCTCCCTTGTTTTTTTCATGTTGTCTGGAGATATTTCAGTTTCTACCCTATATTCTTGTAGTGTCTGTGAAGATTGTCTGGAAGCCCATCTCACCTTGATGGTGGGCTTCCAGACCCTGCTGGTGTCCCTCAGTGTGTGCTACTGCATCTAAAGGTGGTGGTGGTAATAGCTTAGATAAGGTGACCCAACATGGAAGCAATGTCTTATAGAGATGGGGCTGAAAAGGTGGGCCTCACTCTCTTTGGGATGCCAACTTTGAGATGAAGCTGCTTCTAGATCCTGTCTGTTGTTAAAAAGTTAGGGGTTACTGGATGGGGAAGGCTATGGTAGTGACTGCAGTGTTCCAAGATGGGTTAAGCCCCCAAGTGTTGGGGGGCAGAGCGAACTTGGACCTACTCTGGACCTAGGTCCATGCAAGTCGGTGTGGGTGTATTTGGGCTGGGCCTGGCCTCCTGCAGTAGTCTGCTGGTTGGAAGAGGCGGTACTGTGCTGGAGGCTGAGCTCTGGTGGGTGTGGGTTGATCTGGGCAACCCAGCTTGCCTACCTGTAGTAGTCTGCTGCTCCAAAATTTGTTATTTCTGAGTAGAGTCTTTCCACTGTAACATGTTATCTTTAATAAACAAAGGTGTTCAGAAAAAAGTTGAGACAAAACTAAGGAATATGCCAGTTCTTCTGACAGGCCTTAGCTCCTGTTGTTGATCATAAATGATCTACTAGAGTATACATATCTCATGCCATTATCAACAGTAAGCATGGGGTGGGCACCCAAGGGCATGAGTCCCTCTGGGCAATGTAAACAAGTTTGAGGTTGGGATTCACTAAATTGTACAACATGAGATGATATCCAGGGCTTGGGAATGAGACCTCTGTTGGAACAACCTTTGGCGGTGTAGGTCTGTTTTTGAAAAATATATTAAAAAGTCATAATATAGAACACTTAGAAGAAAAAGCCCAGAGTCGTGATCAGGACTTCGGTTATTTTTATAAATTATTTGATATGATGGCAAGATGCATATTCTCCTGTCCCCAGAAAACAAGTAGATGTTTATTTTTGCTGTGTGCAAGGAGGAGATATGACTGGAGCAATGGGACCTCCCCAATGTAGGGTTTATACTGTTTTCCATGGGTCTTTGGCCTAGAAATGGAAGACACTCCTTGCCCCCCCCCCAGATCTGTTTTATCTGTGATTTGATGTTTAAATGGGATAACTCCAGCTTCTCCTCCATGTTGTTTATTTACCATTTTTTGTTAGGTGTGAACTTGGCCGGGACACTTGGAGGTATAGCAGTAAGCACAATCTTAGTCCCCATGGAGAAACATCTGGTAAAAGAAATTACAAGAATGATACAGATTAAAACGGGGAAGGGTAGGTTATTGTGATGCCTTGTAAAAGAAACCACTCACCTAGTTTGAGGATGTTTCCACAAGGAAGCAACCTTCAAGTGCAACTTCAAGGCAAGCTCTTTGAGAGGTGAGAGAGTGTAGTAAATTTAGGATTCTAAAAACTGTAGGATGGTTGGAGCAAGAACCCAGGAGAGGTGGCAGCTTGTGGGATTGGAGAACTTCCTGTGGTCAGGATATAAGAGGGCATTATAAGCAAGATAAAGAAATCATATTTGGTCTTAGGATAATGGGGTTGTGGGCTTCATAGTGACATGATCAGATTTGTGCTTTTAAAATTCATTTAGGAATTCAGTGTAGACTTGATGGTTTGGGGGGAACAATTCTAGAGACAAGAACACAAGTTACTGAAATTGTATAAATTGTCAATGATGGTAGCTTGCACCAACAGAATAGGCAGATATGAGATAGACAAAATATTTAGAATGGGAAGGATTTGCTGACTCATTTGCACATGGAGTAAAGATCTTTGTGTTTCTTGACTGAGTCTTTGGTAGATATTGATGCATTTCCTGAAATGAGGACACTGGTGGAATGGCTGGTTCCTCAGGAGCATCTGTTTCTTGAACCATGCATTGTTCAGAGCATGACAGAGCCCTTCCCTCAAATGACTTAGGACTTTACATTTGGTTTAAAAAAAGTCAAACAACTATTGGAGAAAAGTTGTCAATCTGATTACAGCTGTGATAAAAATGAACAATAATACAATGCATATAAGAAGGACATCTGGCCAGGCGTATGTAATCCCAGTGTCTTGGGAGCCTGAGGATCACAAGTTCAAAGCCAGCCTCAGCAAAATTGAGGCACTAAGCAACTTGGTGAGACTGTCTCTAAATAAAATACAATATGGGGATGTGGCTCAGTGGTCAAGTATCCTTGATTTCAATTCCCCCCACCCCCAAAAAAGGACAACTGACCAATTATGGGGAAGATGATTTCCTAAGAAAGTAACTTTGGGTAAGAAAATTCAAAATTACATGGAAAGAGCTTACAAGGTCAGGAGCCCCCGAGAGAAGCATCTTGTAGCCTGTGTTAACCAAATAAAAATGGCTAGTGTGTGGAATTCTGGGAGCAAAGAGGAAAGTGATGCATGGAGAGGTTCATGAGGCAGGGATCATGTGATGGAATCTGGACTTCATCCTGACAAGGAGAGGGTTTTAAAGTAGGAGATCACTCGGGGTTAAATCATTCAACACTGAAGTTGTTCAGTGATTCCAAAGGTCCTATCATTCTGTTGCCATAACAAAATACCTGAGATTAGATAGTTTACAAAGAATATATACCTGTGCCTCACAGAAGCTATGGAATCTGCATCTAGTGAAGGCCTTCTTGCTGTGTTACATCAGGGTAAAGGACATCATACAGTGAGACAGACCAAGCTTGTGTCTCCCTTCTTATAAAGCCACTGATATCACTATGAGTGCCCCATCTCCTGATATCATTAACATAGAATTTTAAAGATGAAATTTCCAATGCATGAACTTTTGTGGGGCACGTATTGGATATTCTACTCATTCTCTATAGGACAAAGGGGGACCTGTTTCTTATACACTAGCAGCACTCATTTTGTTCCCAGTGATAGAAACTCAACTAAAGCCCTCACTGGCAGTAAGGGTACGGACTGGGGGAGTCTCTGCAATTCAAATCTTCCCCAGGATGTTAATCTGGTAAGCCTACAGTTACTCCAATTTTCCATTGGATATAGTCGTCAGCAGTAGACTTAACTGCTCTCTTTGGAGCAGAAGGCTGACACTCCCCAGGTCTACCACCTCTGATAGAGCTATTGCTTAGCCACTGGCCTCTGCTTCTCCCCCCTGTAATCCAGAAGCTGTGTTTTTTTTTCGGGGGGGGGGGTGTACTGGAATTGAACTCAGGTGTACTCAATCACTGAGCCACATCCTCAGCCCTATTTTATATCTTTTAAAGTTAGAGACAGGGTCTTAACTTTAGCACCTTGCTTTTGCTGAAGCTGGCTTTGAACTCGCAATCCTCCTGCCTCAGCCTCCCGAACCTCTGGGATTATAAGCATGCACCACCGTGCCTTCTTGATCAATGGCAGCTGTTACCACCCAGGTGGCAGTGGATGGTAATAGGAGTTGAATTCCTAAAGGGTAGCTGCTTTTTTTCCTTCAAGCTAGCCCAGTGGATCTGATTGTCTAAGAATCTGGAAGTACCAGTAGTTTAATGACAACACACTATGAAAGCTCTTCTATCCTTCATTTGGAGGCCTCTAAACACTTGGCACAGATTTGTCCTTGTCCTCTTACCCCACCACTATTTAAACCTTCTCCTAGTTAGCTATCAGTCCCGAGGTTCGACTCACCTCCACTAAGTTCATGAACCAATAGACACAGTGCATGGCAGAGTAGCCCTTCGGTAAGTGTTCAGGGTTTTGAGCTTAGTTTGGCCAGGGATGTTGGTGTAAGAAGACCATATTACTGAGAGTGGGGAAAAAAAAAATTAAAAGACCATGGCTGCCTAATATTTAAACAAGCTTTTCACTGTTTAAACTAGAGCATTTTTCTGCCCAATGCAGAAACTCGACAGAAAGAGGTTTACAATCTAGCATTGGGCTTCCATATGGCTGAGTGTGACAAATGATGTCATTTGTCACAGATATGCTAGTCACCAACAGAATGATGAATGGTTCCAAATGCAGGTTGAAAACACCAGTTTCTCTGCTTTTCAATACGTACAGGGTTTTTTTTTGTTTGTTTGTTTTTAAAGTTACCGGACTTATAGGCCTGCTAAGGGCAAAGGGTGTAGACCTTGATGGGAAGGAGAAGGGAATTTTTACTGGCAGCTATGGAACAACTGTTTCTCATTACCTCCAAATTTGGCATTGCTTTTCAGGAGTGGCCGGAGTGGATACCCTTCAATGAGTCCACTCTCCCCCCAGGAAATATTCCAGTTGGCTTGTATGGACCCAACCGAGGATGGACAATTCCAGGAACAGCAATCTCTGGTGAATGAACGAGTTACATGATCTCAAAAATACTTTCTTGGTTTCCTGATCCCTCCAACTCTTATTTTCAAATTTTATTTCATAGCCATGATCCATCATGAAAACCCCTTTTGGTAGTCTAACCAGTTTCCCTGGGAGTATCCTATTTCAATAGCCTAGTTTTTCATGTTTTCTAAGAATATTCCGTCTTCAGGTTTTACAGTCTCAGAGGTCCCTTCACTACTACAGGAACTCATGTTGCCCTCTTAGTTTATGTCCTTGATCATCAAATGTAGGTGGCAAAAGTCATGTAAAATCTTGCCTTTGATAGAGTGGCACCTGCCATGTGGCATAGTGTACCAAGAACTGCTTGTAAGAACACAGAAATGCCCCTGCCAGCTCTCAGTGGCTAGCTTTCGGCCAGGAGGAGGCACAGAAGACTCTACCACCTCTGCGTGGGTTCAAGCAAGTGGTTCCACAATTCTACAAGGTCAAATACAGGCTGTTAAAGTCATTTTCCTGAACCCAAAATGAGTTTTTCATTAGCGTTGATGGTGAAATTTCTGAGAGGTCTACTGGGCCAAGTTAAAGTTTGAAGAAAGGCAGACTAATGTTTTGGCTTTGCTAACACAAAGCTACAGGGTGATTCCTAAAGCTAATCAACTTTACCATTATTCCTAGTTCAGGAGCAGTGAGATCAAGTTCCCTCCCAAGCTTAATTGGACTGGAGAGGAAATGACAAAACCCAGCCTTTGCAAAAGTCTGTATAGACAGCTAGTACTCAGTGAGTTCCATATCACTTTGATTCATCTGTGGTTCTTTTTTTCTCCCGACTCCTCTCTGCTCTACTGTATATCTCAGAGCCATCCTGAACAGATATCCCTCAGAGGGAGCAAACCCTTCAGTAGCTCAAACAAATGGGTGATTCTGTTCTCTGGGATTGCTGAGGCTTGTGTGGGGGACACCTCTAGGCCAGAAGTCTCTGGTGCATGAGTAATTTACCCAAGGGTGTCTGTGAGGTGGGTAGAATTTCTTGGAATAATTCTGTCTTCCCCTCTGAGAAACTTAACATCAAAGCCTAGGGACTAATGGGTCCAGGTAATTTGATTCTTAAAATGGTCTCACAGCATTTTACAGCTTGCTTGCCTGGTGATATATCTGGTAAGAAAAATTTCCATGAGACTTTATTACCTCATTTCTGTGGGTTTCTCCAGGGCTGAGCTGTAGTGCCAGGACTTTCTGGATGTGCGTTCATCTCGTTGTCAGTGCTGGTGTCTGTAATTTAATTCAGGTGTCAGCTGTGCTACACACTCACCACTGTGTACTTCTGCACATCCTGAGGCGTGGCCATAATTTGTGCATGTGCATATGGAGTGTGTGTCTCACACCACCTCTGACACCTGTACCCTGCAGTGTTGTTACCACGTCTGTTTGGAGTCGGAACCATGTGCCATATAGAGCATGTATCGCAAACACTAGTTTTCTCAAGTGCACATATCACGTTCCTGGTAAGGCACACCAGAAATCACTGAGAAGAGTTCCCAGGTGCCTCTTCCTTTGGACAATACCCTGATACTCTTAGGATGTTGTTTTCTAAATATAAAAAAGCTTTTTTTTAAAAAAAATATAATCTCCATATGCCCTAGATGTTCTTAGATCTCTTCTGGGTGGCCCATGTATGCATCTCTAAGGCAGCTCTGTTCTCAAGTATCACTACATAGCTGTCTTTCTAGAGCAAGCACAACTGCCACACTGATGACCTTTGATCAGAAAATTAACAAAGGAGTTTGACAAGGACATAGAGCTAACCATCTAACACTCCAGAGGGGCACAATCCAATACATGTGGTACTTAGCCCTTGAAGAGTCCAAATAAAATGTAAAATTCCAATGACTACATAAGTAGCTTGCATTATATTTCTATTAGATGACACTAGTTAAGAGCATCCCTGACCGGGGGGGGGGGGGCACCTGTCACATTTGGGATGGTTTCAATCGCAAGAAAACTCTTGTCTAATGAAATATACATTTGATATCAGAGTAATTTCCTTACAATTTAACAAAAATTCTCTTCAGATTTAAACAAATCGAACAGTAACACCTCTCAAAGTAAACTTCACGTTTCATAATGCCATAATATCTGCTTAGCAATTGGTCTTTACCTTTCAATCCCAGTTAGAATTTGGGGACATCTGGTATATGTACACACATACACAACTGAGACCTTCAAGATGCCAGCCTCCCTTCTGGAGGCAGAATCATCTCCTGGAGGTGAGAAGCAATGAGATGGAACCAAGTCCCACAAGCTTGGCTGTGTGTTTATTTCCAGGAGCCAGAGGTTAGTGAAATAAAAAGCGTGCAGTCCTCTAACCATGGCATCTGCCTTCCTTCGGACACCCAGGAGCGTGCGGGATCGGGGAGGGCATCCTCTATGCCACGTCTGACCGTGGATCCCCAGGTAAAAAGCAACCACCAGGTATCTTATGCAGTGGCATCCCAGGCTGTATTAGGTGGTGATGACACACCTGATGTTTTCAGGTGAGCCTGAACTTGCTCCCATCCCTTCTGTGAGAGCCTGCTCCTCCACTGTTTTCAGTGAGCCCCTAAACACAATAGCCTAGCCAACAAAATGGCATAACTTCCCCCAGGGGACTAAGCATTCTCAAGACTTAAGCAGCCAAGCAAGAAAGATCTTCCAGGATTTTCTGTGTATTTCCCCCCAAGCACACATGCATTACTTACACACAGCTGTATGTCAGGACTGTCTTAGCCAGTGCAGGCCACGCCTCATTTCTTTGTCTGTTTTCCTGGCTTCTTTTTTCTGTCTGTCTGTCGTACATCAGGTTTTGACAGAGACAAGAAGTTTTGGTGGATCTGTTTTGACATCTGTGGTTGAAGGTGGGCTGGTTAAGAGGGAGAGTGGAGCTTTCTTGGTTGTTAAATTTCAAGCTTTTCTAGGCTCCTGTGCTACAGGGCAGGGCCTTCTCTACACGGGCAAAACTGTACTTCTTCCAGGCTTGGCCTTTTTGACAATGGCCCTCATGTATTTCCAAGGGCTCAGGGCCTGCCCGGTTTTGCCTGGTGTACCCAGGTGCTCACATTCTTGAGCACGAAGAGAAGATCCTGGGCCAGTTTCAGTGACTATGTTAACATAATCAGGACACTTTCTTGAGCAGCCTCTCTAGCTAAAGTCTGAGTATGTGGGATTGGGAGTGAAAAGAGGCTGGATTTCCAGAGTGCATAACTTGCAGTTCTCGACAGTCTACATTCCACTGCTGGACATTTAGCCCCCTTCAATAATTAATCCCATTCTGTGTTCCTCTGGGGATTCAAATTTCCAGGTGGTGACAGACCCCAGCTCCATGAGACGTTCATTTTCTACTATTCGGGATAAGCGTTCAAATTCCTCATGGTTAGAGGAATTTTCCATGGAAAGAAGCAGTGAGAACACCTACAAGTCTCGTCGCAGGAGTTACCACTCCTCCCTGCGGTTGTCAGCCCACCGCCTGAACTCCGACTCAGGTGAGGGGGTCTTCAGCATGGCCCTTCTCATCACGCAGCTGGCTGGGCTGTGGGCTCAGTCTGGCAAGGACCACAGATGACTGGAACAGAATTCGGAGGGAAGGGTGCTCCCATGACTGACTTAACATCTTGAAGCAGGCCAAAGCCTTCTGTATTCAAATAAATGCCGATGTAGTTCCTTCCGGAGTAGGGCTGTACAAATCAGTAGAATTGAGGTTTTTCAAGCAACCTTTTGCAAAACCATAGAGCTTCCTTATGATGTATTAGGACCCACATTTGTTAAAACTGCCAACTCCACTTCACCCAAATAGCACCACCTGGAATTGTTTCATGGATTTGGGTTTAAAGTTTTTTTTCCCTCTCAAAATGGGAAAACATGGACAGGAAAAAATAAAGTATTAGGTTGAATTAGAATAGTAGAGGAAAGAACCAGTTGAAAAATAGTGACTTGCCCAATATCGTGGAGACTAGACCCGAGATCCTTTAACTTCAACCCCAGGGTTCTCACCCTGGTGTCATTTCATTCATAGCACTGAACAGAAGGGAATGGAGAAGATTCTATCTTCCCCCACAAAAGCTACACACTCACGTATAGGACAAAGAGAATTCTTGAGCCATATTTTTGGCAAAGATTCTATCTTTAGCATAAATTGAAGCAAGAGAACAGATTGCATTCTTGACATACATGTCCTTCTAGTGGCAATGTGCAGACTTACCTCCTCACAAAAGGGTCATTTTCTAGCATTTCTCTCCTACTTCCTTTGAGATCATCTTTTGAAGATGAAGATCTGGTGTCTAGTTAGGGCCTTCTCACAGGATGGAGAGTGGGCCCTTATCCCATCATGAGGGCTCCACTCTAACATTGTCCCTTGGGGACATAAACAAGCAGTTCAAGGCTGAGTTGTAACACCAAATGAGAATCCAACTTTAGGGGCCAGAGTAAACTGAGATAACTAATTTTGTCACCTTTTACAGGTCACAAGTCTGACACCCACCGCTCAGGGGGCAGGGAGCGGGGACGATCGAAAGAACGAAAGCATCTTCTCTCTCCTGATGTCTCCCGCTGCAATTCTGAGGAGCGAGGGACCCAAGCCGACTGGGAGTCCCCAGAGCGCCGTCAGTCCAGATCCCCCAGTGAGGGCAGGTCACAGACCCCCAACAGACAGGTGAGCTCAGAAGGCAAGTTGAGCCTTTGGCAGGACAGAGAGAGCAGAACACGGTCATCACATGCCCTCAGCGACCCGAGTTCCCCAGAAAACAGCAGCATAGAGGCTAGCTGCTTTCTGCTTCTATGCTCAGAGATGATATGAATTCACAGAAAACCAGATTTCTCCCCTAAGAAAGATGGTAGTGGCCAGAGGTCCCGTCCTCAGAATCCAGGTGTTTGGGAACAAAGGGTAGTCCTTAAGTCAGAGCAATTAAGAATTATTTACCTACTGTCCAGCCATCCTAAGCGGGGAACCACATCTCCTCTGGCTTTTCACTGAAACCTGATCTATATCTAATAAGTAGCAGCTGTATGAAAACTTTCTGACCCAGTATCAACCCTCACTCCCAGCCATAGTTCTCCTCAATGCTCTTTGAGCCCAGATGCAGTCCGCTAGAAGGAACTAAGGCAGATTTTGAGAGGAATGGGCAGTTTGCCTTTTAAATTTCACTGTAGGACAGAATCAGCTGTGGATTTTGCTATTGTCACACATTCCCAGGACCCAGAAGATTCTAGTGAGACCCAAATCAGTATTTGAAACTATCAGATGGTTCTTGGGTCACGTACACATTGAGCAGTACTGTGCTGGCATCCACTCAATATGCCGGCTCTAGTACTCTTGGGAATACGCAAGGATGTCATGAAGGACTGAACCAATGATGTGTGGCTACAGGATTTGAGGACAGCAAGGGAAGGAAGTTGATTCCCTTAGAACCCACTTTCCAAAAAGTTTACCAGGCAGAGCAACTCCCAGTGTTCCTTCATCTTTCACCGAGTTGTGTCTTTTTCTCAGGGCTGCCCCTGGAACTTATCCCCAGAGAATTGTTTGCATGTTGAAAGTTGAGATGTCTAGGTGGTATGTCCCTGAGGGATGTGCATGGTACAGGGGACTCCTTCCTCAAACATTAGACTCCAAGGGCTCTCTGGAGAAGGGGTTAGGGACCTTAGCAGGGCCCCAAGAGGTGATCAGTCTAACATGCCATGTTTCTCTTGCTGTGTAGGGTACCGGGTCCCTGAGTGAGAGCTCCATCCCCTCCATCTCTGACACCAGCACCCCAAGACGAAGTCGGCGGCAGCTTCCACCTGTCCCACCAAAGCCTCGGCCCCTGCTTTCCTACAGCTCCCTCCTGCGACACGCTGGAAGCATCTCTCCCCCTGCTGATGGAAGTGAGGGCGGATCTCCTCTGACCTCCCAAGCCCTGGAGAGCAGCAATGTTTGCCTGGCCGAGTCTTCCAACTCCCCACACCCCCAGCAGGGCCAGCATTCTTCCCCACAGCGATACATCTCCGAGCCCTACCTGGCCCTGCACGAAGACTCCCATGCCTCAGACTGCGGAGAGGAGGAGACACTCACCTTTGAAGCAGCTGTGGCTACTAGCCTGGGCCGTTCCAACACCATCGGCTCAGCCCCTCCCCTACGGCACAGCTGGCAGATGCCCAATGGGCACTATCGGCGACGGAGGCGTGGGGGACCTGGGCCCGGCATGATGTGTGGAGCTGTCAGCGACCTCCTGAGTGACACAGAAGAAGATGACAAATGCTAGAGGCTGTTCCCCCCTCCGATGCATGCTCTTCTCTCACAGGGAGAAAACCAAGACTGAATTGGGAAGCCTGTGCGGCCCCGGGGGGGAGGAAAAGGGAGAAGGAAGATGCGTTCATTAGCAGAAGAGGAAGTAAAGGACAAATGGAAAAGCAGTCAAACCCACCAAACCGCTTTATTTCCCTTTGCAAGATGGGCACTGCCATAGTTCTGCCTCTTTGCTGGGGAAAGAAAGTACAGGAATATGGAGGGTTAGGCCCATGGAAGAAGGGACATGAGGGTGGCTTGCCTTCCCTGGCCCCTTCCCACCTTTCTATAAGCCCAGCAGGGATCTGGCTGGCCTGTGTCTACACTCATTGCCTTGTGCAGACTGTAACTGGGGATCAGTGGAGACCGAAGGAGACCAATCTCCTCCCCACAACTGCCAGCAGGGAAACTGCAGCAGCACCTCACACACTAGCCTGTGGCTTGCTTCCCCCTGAGAAGCACAAGCCGAGTCAGGAGCATTGGCTGCCCAAGGAAGGAGGCAGGAAGGGAGGGCAGAATAGCTCAGGGTGCTGTGGCAGCCGCATGGGCTGGTCTGGGTGAGAAAAGCCATAGCCCAGCAGCCTGTATCATGGAGGTGAGGGCCAGAGAAAGGACTGGAGGTGCTGGTGGGTACAGTCCTAGATCCTGAGGCCTGTTATCCATGTGTAGGTGCTGTGGTAGTGAGAAAAGGTGAAGAGGTCCCTCAGGGACCACAACCGTGTCTGCAGCTCCGGTAAGGGTGATGTTGTTAAACAACACCTATGGCCAGGCACCAACCTAGGTCAAGTTCAGCCACAGTGTGGGAGCCCATGCTGTCCCCCCGCAGTGGCTCTTTAGATGCTGGTTGGGGAAAACCCTAGGGTGGAGGTAGGGACTCAGTTTGTTTTCCAACCAGCATAGGAGTAACTTCCTATTGGGAACAGTGCTACAGCCATACCAGCACATCCTGGTTGGAGGCCAGTATTGAACCTATGTGCCAGACAGTCTTTCTTCCCACTTCCCCAAGAACCACCCTCACCCACTAGGGACTTCTATAAGGATGGGAAAGGCTGATAGACTAAAATGAGAAGTGTCAGTTGATCAGGATGTTTATGATGATTAGTAAATATACCTCAGCTTCAACCTTGGCTGCTCCTTCTAGCAAAGTAGGCTCTGATGATGGGGTCCCCCCAAGCCCTGAATGTTCCCTGGACCAGGGCTGGGCTTTACCCTTCCCCAGAGTAAAAGCTTGGCAGAAGACAGCCTTTAGCCACGATGTCATTCCCAACCTTCCATACACAGATGCAGCGAGAGAGAAGCTTCGCTTGGCCTGTCAGTGTTCCTTCAGCATACGCTTGATTGCTGCAGTCCACGGAACACGTCCTGTCCATCTGGTGGAGATGCACCAGGCCCTTAAGCCTCTCCAAAGTGCCATCACAGCAGGTGAATGACTATTCTGGAGGGGGTGTCAGGCAGGGCCCTCCTTAGGGAGACTTGAGGACCCCTGTAGTGGGAGCTCAGTGGATAAACACTTCATCCCCCTCCAGACAGAGTCCCTAGGACTCCTAGGTATGAAAAGTCCTTTTTCTTAGAAGGAGCTTCTCCTTTCTTGTGAGGTTGTTTCTTTTCTTCCCACTGCTGAGTTGAATAGAAATAAGGCACAGCCACAGTTGTACTAACAAGCCAAATTCAACCAGTGGCCGGAGAATCACTTGTGCTAGGCCTGCCTGCTCTTCTAGGTGATGATGGAGCTTCCTGACTCATGGTCAGCCCCAAACCAAAGTAGTCCCAGGACAGGGGGCCAATGAGACAGATACCAAGGCTTCCCACTTATAGACCCTCTTCCAGCTTTGCCAGTTTTCCTCTCCCACTCAGCACGTGTGTGCTTGGGGACAGCTGGGAATGTGATCCTAATGGGTGTGCTCATGACATGAGACTCTCATGCTGGGCCCTGTATAGTTTCAAAGGTTCTCTCTGCTCAGCCTCACTCCATGCCAATGTGCTGCTGCGGGCTGCCTTGTGTGCACAAAACTGCTTTCCTCACCCCAGACGGCAGCTTTCCTTAAGGAAAGCCTACAACGGGGTGGCCATTCTAGCTAGCAAGTGGCGATAGTTTATACCATTTCAACAGTCCTAGAAATGTGGGCTGACAGCGTAATTGTCAGTAATGGAATTTGCAAACAATAATTCTGCACACCGAGTTCCTGAATAAAGCACTGTTATGAAGTGCTACAGGTGTGGTCACCTGACCACTTGTTTTTGTTTTTAATACTAATGAAATTATGAACTTGCTTCTTTCATTGAACTTCCCCTGAACAAGAAACCAGCTTTTTCCCCCTTAGCCTGCACTTACCCTTCTATTAAGACCAGAAAATGAAAGAGGATTTTCTGGTAAGTCATGATCTCATAATCATCATCTTTGGTTTCCTCCTGCCTCAATATAAACAGGAATGCCACCCTTCCCCCTTGTAGCCATTGAGGACTTCCCTTCCTTCATCTCAGATTTTCTTTCCCTTGAGAGGAATCCCCCTTAGACTCGAAAGCCCATGCTTCTCTTGTTTAAGCACCACAGTTGCATCTTGTGATATGCCGCATGATAAATCTGGGCACTGGAGGTTCCTTCCGAAGATTCTTTAGCCAGATGTCCAACTACTCTTGCTAATGTTAGTCTTCACCATCTCCTCAAAACAAGGGGAGGAAGAGGAGAATAAACCAAGGTAGGGAGATGCTATAACCAGGTGTGTATTTATCCCTCTCTTCATTCAAGGCTCTGAACAGTCAGGTGGGGAATGCACACCACCATCTCCCTCTGCAGGAGGAACATGCCAGCAACCCTCAAAGGTTTGTAACCAGGCGCCCTGTGAGCCAGGGTTGGCAAAGAATCACCTGGCCTGTGGAGGGATGGTGCCCTGAGCATCCTCCAGGCTCCAAAGGTGCATGAAGACAACTACCCACAGGCAGGGGGTGTTGGGGGTGCTGTTCCACTCTTCCAGCTGAAGAAGCTATTTCTATTCCTGGCATCTCTTCTTCTCACCATCCCCATACTGTACTGAGGGCACTGAAAAACATTTTCCTGAAGCTGACCCCCAAGCCTTCTAAATTTTGCCCTCCTTTGACTCTGTGGCCAGAAAGAGAAGACTTTTCCCCTTCCCTACACACATCCCTGACCCCACATCTCCTGTAACTTCCCATCCCCACCTTGGTTTTGCTGCCTCTTAGCCATCTTAGGATTGGGTCTGTGCTGAATCCAGCCAAGCCAAGCTGTTTGCTGGCCTGACTGCCTCTACCATTAGAGAATATTGTCTTCTAATGAAGTAAGTCCTGGGACTTACTAGGTGATCTTCATGGGGCCATCAGAGGTAGGCTGTAAGGTGTGCATGAAATGTTCTCATACTTGATGAAAGCTCACTGCAGAGAAGGCTCTTGGCATAGCAGGACCACATTTACAAAAAAAAAATTAAGTAGGAAGTTCTTAACATTTCATTACATCCTATTTCTAAAGCCTGCTATGGATATTTTGGTTTTGGACAGAGTAGTCCTTTAGTGGATGGAGCTAGGGGTGATTTGAGAGATTCATTTCTGAGCTGTTATAATATTGAAATACTGTGAGGCTGTGTGTAAAGGGTAAACATAACAGAAGGGAAGCAGATAGTCTCAAATCTCTGCCTAATGAGAGCCTTGAAAGTTAAAGAACTTTCACTGCTTTGTTGTTGATTGGTATCTTACCAGTCTTGTTTTGATCCTTCAAAGGCCCAAGGCTGGCACATACCAAGAATCCTGGTGAGGATTATTCCCAGCAGATGCCTCATCTAGCTATAGGACAGGCTGGATTCTAGAGGACTGAGCATGGTCCAGGGAAAGGAGAGGACTTTACAATGTGGGAAAGGAAAAAGAGGTGGGCCCTTCACTAGTGGCCAGAGCATGACAGGTTAACTCCAGACGACAGCCCTTGAGGAACCAGGTTTGGATATCTCATCTTTACATATATCCATGATGAGATGGATAAATGAACAAAATGTAAACAAAATTAACTGAGGGGTTATGACCTTACTTTTGCCATGAGGTGATCAAAGGAGATGCTATATTAATAATCACTGCCTGTACCAGGAGCTTTTATTGTTGTTTTCCCTGAATCACTCCATACATCTTACCCAGTACTACCCCAAGTAGAGCAGCCATCAATGACTTCTCTGCTGGCCACAGACTACTAGGGTGGTCAATCACCATATGCTGCAACTCACCCAGAGTACATGGATGTACTTCAGGGGAGGAGAAAGAACTACCTTTAGTTTATGGTGGCCATCTTTTCCTTTACTTGAATCCTCTTTTGTATTTTGACTTTCTAGGGTTTATGCATCCCTAAAAAGTCATACCAAGCCAAAAAGAAGAGAGACTTACAGATTGTCCTGACCTTTCCAAAGGGCCTTGAAAAATATAGTCTGGATAAAATTCAAGCCAGTTGGTTGAGAAGTACTAATGGGGCTCCCAGCAAAGTGTAATGGGATGGCTGCTGAGGTACCCCAATGTCCTTCTATTTTTGTATTCTTCCTTCTATTCATCCCTTCCTACCATGCTTTAAGTAGGAAGGTTAGTATCTTGACCTGCTAAATGCAAAAAGAGACTTTACAATAAGCCATGCTACTATGTAAATACATTCTTGAGGTTTGAATTCTTATTTCTGGAAGTATGAAAGAGTTAAGCAGATGAGGTAGAGAGGTGTGGAGATTTACGTTCATTTTTATCTGTTTGGGGTTTTTTGGTTGCCTGAGTTTTTTTATAACAGACCTGCCCTAGAATAGCAAAGAAAGAAATTTGTACTCTGCAGTGTTATGAATCTCTGCCAAATTAATGCTATCACAGTTGAGCCTAATCTGAGGTTATAGTACCAGCTCTGTCTTTTCCTCTGGTCTCCTTCTTGTCTTCCTTCTCCTTTTGTCTCAGTAAGTTGACCTCTGATTTCTCTTTCTAGGGACTTAAAATATAAGTGAAAATCTTCCCCTCTCCAAAAATCAGTAAAAGCCAAGGAAATAGTTTTTTCAGACATCTTTAACCAAACAAAACAAAACAAAAAGTTTATGTCTTGATAATTTTTTAAACTGTAGTAATCTGATAAATGAAAATTATAGTCAAAATAATAAATTATACTACAGCCTTCTATACTAATTTGTGCCTTCAGCTAGAGTATTATATGTGTTCTCTTTCCCTTGTTAGGAAAATTGAAATAGTAACACTTGGCTAGTTCGTGGGTGTGTCAAGTGTTTATAAGTTAATAATATACAATGTAAAGCACTTAGTCTCCACAAGTCAAAAAACCCTTTACTCATTATTTCCCCAAGGACCTCAGAAATTCTTGGTGTCACTATAAGCATCTTGTTTTTAACCTGAATCTATTCTTCTTACCTGGCCCCCCACACGCTTCTAAGAAAAAAGTTCAGATTTTTCCTTTAATCCAGGAAGGAAATTGAATTTTCCCTCTGCAAGCTTCCCTGTATGGTCTTCTCTTTGTGGACACTGAGGCAAAACCAACATTGAGTGACCTCATCCAGACATCTCCAACCTGGCACTGGAAATCTGAATGAATCTTTCCTTTTTTTGTTCTGAAAGTTTCAGAGATAAGAATGGCTTCCTGTGTATTCTGGAAACAGATCCTTGAACTTGTGCCAGTTAGTGCCATGTTTCCTCTTTGGTTTTCTCAGAGGATGGCCCCAAAATTGAAAAGGAGACTAAATTGGTCATGTCTGAACTCGACCTTATTTGATGACTCAATTCTTTTCTTTCCATTATTTTGTTCTCTCATGGCAATGGCCTATACTGCACAAGAACCGCCACTTAAAGCAAGTCTATTAGAAATAGACTTTGCTCACCCCTATTGTAAGGGGTGAGCAAAACAAAACATACTCCAAATTTTCAAAGTGCCATTAATCAATTTTTAAAAATAAAGGTAACATGAAATGAGGGCTAAACAATGTAATCTAACTGCCAATTAAAGTAGTTCTGGTCTTAGTTACATTTGATACAGAGTTGTATAACATTAAGCAGATCCAGTGGATTTAGTAAAAACACAGGTATTGAATTTTAATGGCTACCATTGGGGATATATACTTAGCCTGCAGGCTGAACTTTAGTCAGTGTTTTTCTATCCTGGTGTTTTGTGAACAAGCCAAAATTTATACAAAGCCACCCTAAGTGCTGCAATTACAGAGGAACTTCCCCCTTAGTGACATTGGAGAGCAGTCCAAGTCCACTCAAAGTGAGTCCAAGATTTGGAACACACTCAGAATAACAAACGAAGGAGAAACATTTAATGCACCAAGACTGGTTGGCATTCCATGGCTGGGACAACTGGGTAGAGAGTAGGAAGACAATCTATAGAACAAAGACAAGATGAGGCAGAAGATACTAGCAAGTCCCAGAAGAGAATAGGCTTAGAGATGGACGGCCTTGAAAGGGATCCTCCCTTTCACTTAGATTGTGGGTAAACTCATCAGCACAATACTGGATTCAGAGAGTCCTTTCTGTTAAATTCATGTACGGTAGCAAACTTGAAACTTCAGAGGATTAGTAGATTCCTGAAAATCTTTTTCTGACCTGAAAGATGGAGAGAAAAGAGTCTCTTGCTTTAAAGCAGCCCAAAGACAATCTAGGACTTCAGCAACTCTTCAGTATAGTAGCACCAATAATGGAGAGATTACATTAAACTTCTTCAGATATAAGCACCACGGGAGGGGAGAAGAGTTGGTCAATAGGACAGGGGATGAGTCTGATTAGGAAGAGATTTCAAATTTCAAGGTGCACCGGTACTAACCTCAAAGGATAACACTGCAAGTGGGTGGACTACAGGGTGTCCAGTCCCCACCCTCTGTCCTTTGGGACCCAAGGCCAGGCCATTCCCTCCTTGATTTGCTCTTAAAGGATGAACATGTCAGATGGGATCAAGAGGGAAATTGGGTGCTTTTATTCAGGATGTAAAAACGCTGCCACCTTCATTATAAGACACGCCAGTTAAGCCCCTTAAGACACTCCTTTCGGGCAGCATCCATTGAGAGGTTCCAGCCTGACACTCCTGCAGTAACGGTGACTGAATGGCAGCTAATGCTGGCCCACCCCGAGTATCGGTGCATCTCGCCTAAAGCCAGAGTTCAGCACTGCATGTTGATCAGGTGGAGATCCTGAAATATAAATGCTCGTTTGGATCCAAAAGGAAAACCATTAAAAAAATGAAAGAAAGATGAAAAACTTTAACGTTTTGGGGGGGGTCAAATAAATAAAATCTTGTTGTAAAGAATCAATCGGCCTGATTCACTTCACTTGTGTCTTTGCTTCTACTGAAAGAAGAGATCATGGGAATGAAGCCTGGCCAGGACTCGGTAAGTGGGACACAGGCTCTCAGTTCCTGTAGGATGAGGTCTGCTAGGCTCGGGTAGTTATGAGGAATTATAGATGTTCTCAGCATTCCAAGGATGTCCTGGTCCTGAAAAGTTTGGGGAGGGGGAGCACTACTCCACATAAACTGGTTTGCCCAAAATGTTGAACATTTTCTGATCAGGACAATATTCTCCCCAGGTGAGGAATTTAACAAAGTAGAGGATTTTATGGAACCACGGGGCTTTGTGACTAGAAAGAAACACTATAGCCAGCTTCCTCTGGGAGGGCGGGAGGGGATTACAAGACACCAGCTTAGCTGCCAAGTTCAGGAAGAATATGACTCTCAGGAGATATTGTCATTCTTTCCTTGGCTTATCACTCCTGACTGCACTAGCTTTCTGAATGATGGGAAAGGCACAAGCCCTGGGACATGGGCCCCACTGGATTCTCCATGCTGAGAATACCTGTTTGCTTCATTTTTCTGGAGGAAACATTTTCTTCTACTGTGGAGTTTATTGTTTTAACCTGAGTAATTCTTTTTGTTACATAGAAACCGGCATTCTAGGAGAAGTTCCTGTAATTTGGTCAAAGATAGCTTTTCAAGTTCTAATATATACAATTTTTTAGGTAAGATTTTTCTCATGGCCAAAACCATTAAAAATGTGTAGCCATCTTTCAGGGAGATCAAGGTCCTTAGATGCCAGATTGGATCTCTAAGTTTTAGATTTTGTGTCATTCTCCAGTCATTTATTTCTTTCCCATGGCTTTTTATCACCCCCTGTATTAGAAGATAGAATTTGACAGCCTAGAGCTTCATACTTTTATAAAACAAGTTGGTTTCTTGGGCAAAGAGGTCTGAATTGGTGATTTTTCTTTTTTTCTGATTTCCTTCTAAACTAAAACTCAGGCCCCACATCCTTCCATAGGCTAATGACACTAGGAAACACATATACATTATTGTGACTTTCTATCAAGATTCTGTAATATAATCTGAATATTTGTCAGTTACCTTTACACAGTATGTCCCTAAACCTTATATATTGCCTCTGGGATAGTATAAACTTGCCTTTAGTTGTATGCCACATTCTTTTGCTAATGAGCTGGGAAATTTTCCCCAACTGAAGACCAAGATGTCAATTTCTTAAACATTTTAAACACAAAAAATATTGGAACTAGGCAAAGATGCACGAGACTGAAGAATACCTAAAACATAAGAGGACAGGCTGTGAGTGCAGGCCCTGGGTCAGACCCACCAAGTACAAACCCAGGCACCACTTAATCCACTTCCTGAATTTTTAAAATGGGAACAATAGAAACCACCCCAAAGTGTTGTGTGCAATGAACAAGCTGTTGCATTTGAAGAGGGAAAACAGTGTCTGTCCCACATTAGGCATTCAATACATGTCAGGTGTCACCACTGTCATAATGATTGTCATCAAAGTGCCTCCCCAAACCCACCATATCTAAGGTGCTGAAACCTTTCAGCCACATCCTAACCAGAAGAAAGTCCCCTTCTATTGATGAAACACAAGACGGTTTGATCCTCAGATGAGTTTTTAAGAAAAATGGAAGAAATAGCTTTAAAAAGCAAGCAAATCATAATTATATAACTCTATTACACTAATGCCTCCATTCTTGTCTCAGAAACAAGCCCTAATTTGCTTATTCTTTACTTCTAATTTCCATATTCATTTAATAACTAAATGGGAGAAACATTAGTGGGAGATAATAACTATAAAAGTAGCAATAAAGTTAATGGCAACATTAAAAATACTGTACACATATAAACAGCAATATTCAAGGCAATTTGAAATATCAAGTAACTTGCACATTTATGGCACATGTGAATGAACCATAAACTCAGGGTCAATGGCCTCATTTTTACTCCATTTTTAAAAAAGAATAAAGAACCCTCTTTAAAGACCATTCTTAGGTGGTCTGTAAAGAATGATTAGTGCATAAGGCATCAGCTCTGGATATAAATAAATTGGGCAACCCTGGACAGGAGACTGCCAGAGGAATATTCAGGATAGCACAAAACAAAATGATGTGAGGCTGAAGCCAACCACTCTGAGCCCATCCAGGAAGAGGGTTCCCATGACCTTGCCTCAGGACACTGATTCCTCTGCTTCCGCATGCAAAACCACTCGTATGCATAACAAGAAGTAATAACTAAATGATTCTATGACACGTAGGAACCACAGAACCCAGACGTTCAAACAGGAAGAAGCCTAGTGATCAATTCTGGCCCAATTTATTTCCCATGTGAAGGAATAGAGTTTAGAAAAATTAAATTTTCCAGAGATCAAGGAGGTCTCTTCTTGAGGTGACCTCAGCAACCCTAGCATGACACCAAAAATAAACAAACCTGAGAAGGACCTTTTGCTGATATGTAGAAGACTTTGAATCTCATAGAAGCTAGGGACCTTTCTCCCTTGAAAATGGTGAAACTAAAACCTCAGAGTATGTCCATCTCCCGGCCCCACCGGAGATCCTGTTTATAACCCCTGTAACAGTACAGGGAGATATGTGGGAAACACCAAGCAAAAAATAGTTACTTGCATCAAAGAAAACTCAGAGCTATGACTGTCAGATGGAACTATTCAGACATGAAAATAGAGGACAGAATCCTGGCTGACTTTGGGGCATATTGGAAACACCACTCTCCTCTGCCCATAGATCAGGTGTCTTGTCATGGATGGGAGTACAGTGCAGATGGCTAGGTTTAGGCACCTCATAAAAATGCAGCTAGTCAATATGCCGCATTAAGTAGACGTGGGTACAAACAATAGCTATCCATTTCATAGCGACCCCAGCCATGTTTCTTAGCCTCTAATTCCTTATTTTCTTAACTGTTTAATTAGGATAGTAAGACCAACTTTGCATGGTGGTATTCAGGATTAAAGGTCACACACACAGAATACCTAGCATGATGCCCATATAGTAGGCATTCAGAAACAGGTCTGTTATTATGATGAGTACATCCACCCACATCCACTCATTCATTAAATAGCATTTATTAATCACTTACTATGATGCCAAGCACTAGAGTCTCAATAATGAATAAGCCAGATAAAGCAGTATCCTCTTGTTGTCCATGTCTTAATAGAAGCTAAAGAAAAAAAAACAGTACCATAGTGTAATCCTTATTAAAGATGAAGAACTTTCAGGGTACAGGGGAAGCTCTCTGGGATAACCCAGAATGGGAAAGAGGGCACCAAGAAGGGTGTTGGAGGAAGATGCTTGCTCTAGTTCAAAGGTAGAGCTTTGAGAATGCATTTTGAAGGATGAGATTGGAGAGTTAAGGGAAGGTTTATAACCACAGAGTTCAGCCTCCACACCATCACTGTATTGGCAAATGGCAATGACAAGGATTAAATCGTGAGAAGACCAGATACACACATCTTATGTGTAAACTAAATCTGCTTTGCTTACCCAGAGGGTAAAGAAGAAAGCTGTAATAGCAAGGGAAATGACACTCTTCTTCAAGACACAGATGCAAGCTTCCTGCCACTCAATTCTGTAAAAGATGGCACGCAGCCAAACATAATGGTGTAACCCTCTGGGGACCCGTCTCTTCCAGGGTCAGCTCACAGACATACACTGAAGCGGTTCTTGGTTAGGTTCACTTGGAGAAGTGCCATGGAACATCTCAGCTGGTATACTGCATCAGTCTTGAAGTCACACCAGGCTCTCTGTGGTGCCAGGTCTTGTGCAGGGCACAGACTCAGCCTCAGCCTGGAGCACAGTGCTCATTATCATCCTCAGCCTCACCTCCTCCTCAGCCAAGTCAGCCTCTGAGTTCAGTGTTGCAGAACCCCACAGGCTGTTCCCATGGGCCTCTGGGAGCCAAGAGAAGGAGCCCTTTGACCTTGCTCTGTTAACCCTCAGGTGTTATCCTGGGGGCAAGAAGCAGCCACAGAGATGGTTTGAAGCAAAG
Organism: Urocitellus parryii; assembly: GCF_045843805.1. Taxonomy (NCBI): domain Eukaryota; kingdom Metazoa; phylum Chordata; class Mammalia; order Rodentia; family Sciuridae; genus Urocitellus; species Urocitellus parryii. The sequence continues at coordinate 132,905,232 of NC_135539.1, read as the reverse complement.
GGATGACAGAGTCTTATTTTCAAATAAAACAAAAGCATTTGGCTGAAATGAAAGAAATTTGAAAAGGGAGAAACCTGGAGAGCAGGAAAGAGGCGACTGGTGATGTGACAATGGGGATACAAAGAAGTGGACAGAATCAAGAAAGCCATTTAGGGAAGAAATGGATAGGATTTGATGATTGCTTGGAGTGACACACCAACAAATGAATCAGTGATTTCCAACAAGGGAGTTCCCTGAGACATTGTATTAGTTTCCTATTGCTGCTGTAACAAAATACATAGTGGCTTAAAATACCACCAACTTATTGCCTTATAGATCTGGAGATCAGAGGTCAAAAATCAACTTTGCTAGGCTAAAGTCAAGGTATTAGCAGTTCATAGTTGTGGAGTCTCTGAGGGAGAATTTGTTTTCTTGCCTTTTCCAGCTTTTAGTAGCTGCCTGCATCCCTTGACTTGTGGCCACTTCCTCTATCTTCAAAGTGCATCATCCAGCATCAGATTCTCCCTTCATCCCTATATATAGGATGTTGTGACTTAATCCATAATCCACTCATCATTTAGGACAATTTCTTCACTTCTAAATCTTTAACCACATTCACAGTCTCTTTTGACATGTAAAATGATATTTATAAATTCTGGGATTAGAATTATTTGAGCAATGGAAGCTCCATCTGTTTGTAGCCACTGGTAGGCAGAGTCTTGACCAGAACCTGTGAAGTTGTTAAGCATACAAACTTTTATCCTTCCTGCCCATTCTCTGCTGCTGAGAGAATCAAGGGACCCATTGTATGGTAACTTCACATTTCCTTTCATGACATATAGAACCCTGTCACTCACATATTCAGTTTTGGAATATTTATCATAGAGTAAGCTAAAGAAATCAGGCCAGAGTCTCATATTCTAATAAGAAAACCCTCTGATAGAGAGATAAATTACAGAAACTTGACTTACATCATTAAAGAGTCATTTGCTTCATTAAAGCACAATAGTGGTCCCTTCATGCATTTAAAAATAGCATTGTGTTTAAAATAAATTGATTCCCAAACAATTCCAGGAACACATTTTAAGCACAATATGAAATATATCTCAAACATCTGTGTCAGGAGAAGTGCTCTAGCTGCAGAGATAAATGTAGTTAACCACTACTTCCTAAATCCCACTTTGCAGTACTTTTGTCTGGGACTCTTAATTTCCCTGCTTTATTTCTGCCCTTGACCTATTGGACCACTTTTATTATTTTTGAGGTATTTGGGAGCTATCCTTTTCCAATCATTTTTATACTTATTAATTATGGGATATGTAGTAAAAATAGAAGAGTCTTCATAGACAGATTGTAGTAAATGTGAACAGTTTCAGTGAAATTTTAAATATTTTTCTGTTATTTAGAATGAATTCAAAATAAGCCATCTCATATGGGCATGAGTGTTTTGTGGGGGCATTGGTAATGCTCCCTTGGAAGATACAAAGGGTAAATCAGGTAAGCTAACAAGGGGTCTCAGGCCCTGAATGACCACTTGTTTCCCAAAGAGGCAGTTCATGGCGTGGCCTTTGCAGACTGTGCTGCGTTCAGTGGGTCTAAGGTTGGGACTGCTCAGATCTTTCCATCCCCTTTATGGCATAGACAACTCTGTCACTTGCGTATTTGGCTTCTTTGTAATATTTCTCATGAATGAGCCAATGACCTAAAGAAATTAGACCAGAGATTCTTTTTTCTGAAAGGTGGTGTCTTTAACTTTGGACAAGAACCAAAGTTCTAAATGGCAGCTGCTCAGCCAAATGGAGGGGCTAATAGAGGTTTTCAGGTACCATAAATTGGTCACCAACATAGGATTTTGAGAAACGGAGAGTAAAAGGAGGTGTGAGAGGAGGAGGAGGGAGGAGAACAAGAAGAATAGTAAATGGGACTTCACCATTACCAAGCATCACAGTCTACTTGCTGACCCTGGAAGAAAGGCTCTTTTTGAATTAGAAAAATAAGCAGGTTAGTCACATACCAATCAAGACCTATTTTTGCTTGAATTAGGTCAGCCTTTGTTAAATGCCTCACTAGAAGTAGGTGGGGTTTGGACCCCCAGGAGGGTTTGCATAGATGCAGCAGAGCTCTCTTGTAGGTGCTGGTTTGCACACGGCACAGGTGGTAGGAATGGCTGATGGAAAGCCTGACACCTCCCCGGAGACTGAAGACTCCAAGGCACACTGACACCTGCAAATGGCAAAGCAAGCAGCAGTGGTCTTAGCTCACCCTTATGCTGAAACACAAAGACTGTTTGGCCTTCTGGGAACAGAGTACAATTGGCACAGAGGCGTCTCTGGCATCATTGAAAGGTAGATAGGTCTCTGCAACAGAATAATCCACTAGAGCTGGGTCCTAGGGGAGTGACCAACTCCCTTCAGTCTACCTAGACTGTCCTGGCTTTAAAACTGGAAGTCATGTATTCTAGGAATCCCCTTAGCCCAGTGCTAAGCAAGCAGTGGTCTCTTAAACTTCTTCATAAAGGTAAGATTCAGGGTCAAACCTTTACCTGAAAAATGCTCCACATTTTGCACAGTGGGTGAGAAACCAGCAAAGGACAAAATGTTCAGGATAAAGGGATATTAGGAGCTACCTAACCCAGTTGTTCTCAAACTTAACCTGTGCTGCTTATTGAAATTGTAGATTCCTAAGCTTTCCTTCCAAAAATTTGATTCAACACATTTTGGGTGGAACTGCAAATTTTATAAGCACTATAGGCAGTTTCCTAAGTTTTCTGGGTGATTCTAAGAAATCTAAGGGTGTATGATTAAGAAACAGGGATTTTAATCACAGACCTTTCTTTTATTGATAAGAAATACATGTTGCCAGCCAGGCACAGTGGTGCACACCTTAACCCCAGTGGGAGCCTGAGGCAGTGAGTTCAAAGCCAGCCTCAGCAACTTAGCAAGGCCCTAAGCAACCAGTGAGACCCTGTCTCTAACTAAAATGTAAAAAGAGGGCTGGGGATGTGAGTCAGTGGTTAAACACCCCTGTGTTCAATCCCCAGTACAAAATAAAAAGTATGTTTCCAGAGGCCACACCACATGCCAGTTGCAGTCCGCAGTAAAATAAAACCTCAAGTACACACTCCCCTCTTAGTCCAAGTACACCTCTATTTATAGCATTTGGAGTTTAGATGGTCCCTTCTTTTTGCAAAAATATGTTCATGTTATTCTTTTAGGAAATATCATCTATTCTAGGAAATATTTTACAAAAAGGAAAATGGACTCAGTGGAAGTAGCCATATTTATAGGGTTTGGCATTTCTTTCCTGTGAGTAGCTGACATCAGCTTCAAAGGAACAGAAAGCCACAATATCTTGTCCGCCTTTTTGAGCAGTTCCTAGATATATCAAGCTATGCTCAGCCACTTTGCTCTTGCATGCAGGGTTCTGATACCTCATGCTGATGCCACCAGGGCAAAGAATGCTAATTTTAAAGATATCTGAGATTAGGCATACAAAAATTCAAAAATTTGTACTTTGAAGAATTAGACTCAGCATTTCATGTCAGCACACCTCAACTCTGGTTTGTCCATTCCATGTTAAACCAGTGTTTAAATTTTAGGGCAAAGAAGCAGTTTTTGAAAGTAATATTCTAAACTAGCTTTGGCTAAAATGGTGGAAACCTGGGATAAGCCCCATTTCAGTCTGCTTTATTTTCTCTGTGTCACAGTCAATCTCTGTGTATCTCCTATTTTATATTTTGCTTTTATACCCAAAGGCATATTGCTAGTCATCAGAAATATCATTTCACATAATTTTCAACTAACATTTTTCTTATGGAACTATGTAAATCTAATTCCTCTTTCAGAAGACAGTTCTACAAATATTTGAAGATAGTTATCAAGACTTACCTTGGTAATACATTCCTAATCTATTAAGGAAAAGAGCCCCCTTCCCAATCTCCTCACACTTCTGTTGTGATCTAGAACACTGCTGTCTCATCCCCATCCCCTTCCCTCTGATTCAGCATCTCATATTAGAACTGGGTGAGGAAGGTGAAGGAAAGAGACTCACATCTCACTTGATTGCATAAGGATTTCCAAAACTAAGAAGTGTCTGAGAAAAAGGCCCCAACCAGGGAACAGAGGGGAAAGAATCTGTGTCCTCCATCTTTCTGATGAGAACTAGGGATTGATTTTAGTGGTGACAACAAATCAAAGCTGAATGAAGAAACAGAACTAATCCATTCAAAATGTTGATATGACTGATGTGATGGACTGAATATTTGGGTCCTCACCTCACCCCAAATTTACATTTTTAATTCCTAACTTCAGTGTGATAACATTTGGAGGTGAAGTCATGGGATGTAATTAGATCTTGAAGGTAGAGCCCTCATGAATGGGATTAGTACCTGTGTTAATATGTGCTACTATAACAAAATACTTTAGCCAGGTGGTTTATAAAGAATGGAAATTTAATTCTTACAGTTGTGGAGACTGGATAGTCCAATAGCAAAGCACTGGCACTGGTGTCTGGTGAGTCCAGTCTTCTGCTTCCAGGATGGTGCCTTGTTTCTGTGTTTTCAGATGGAAGATGGCAGAAGTGCAAGAATGTGTTTCCTTCAACCTCAAGGCCTTTTATAAAAGAGCTAATCTCATCTATTAGGGTGTAGCCCTCATGACAATTACCTCCCAAAGGCCCTACCTCCCAATGCCATTGCATTGGGGATTGCATTTCAACAAATATTTTGGAGGGCACACCTTCAAACCATAGCAATATCTTTACATGGGGAGGCCATGGAGAGCCATCTCTCTTCCCACCACCTGAGAACACAATGAGCAGATAGCCACTACAAACTAGGAAGCAAGCCCTCGAAAGACACTGGATCTGCCATTGCCTTGATTTGGAGCTTCTCGTCTCTAGAACTAGGAGAAATAAATATTTATTATTTAAGCTACCCAGTCTATGGCAATTTGTTATGGCAGCTTGAATTAACTATGATAACCAACTTCCTGAACCATATTTCTTACAGACTGGATTACATGTAATTTGAAGACATAATATTTTTCAATAAACATTGTTTATGCATTAATTATATTTCATATTTTATCTGATTAAATGACAATGGAATGGAATTAATATATCACACAGTGCATCCACTAATAATTTAGCAGTTTTTGTTATATTTGCAGAGTTGTACAACTATCACAATTTTAGAATATTTTCATTACCCTAAAAATATAATCAAGTTGTAAACATTATTTAACATATTTCCTAATTATTGTTGCTCATTTATAAGACATTTAAATGTGCAGTGATACAAGAATATTTAGAGGGATTCTAGACATTGTGATAACTCAATAAGAAAGAATGAAGAAAATAGAGCACAATTTACTTGTTGGAGACTAAACAACCCTTTTGTACAATATCAGCATGCTATATATCTCACAGTTTTGAATAAAAGCTAAGGGGAAGAACTCTGGGGCCAAATTGGTTGGATTCAAAATCTGCCTCCATTACTTGTTGACCATTTGTAAAATTGAGTCAATAATTGTTCCTACTCTATATTATTCTTATGAAGACTAAACAGATAAAGATGCAAATGTTTAGAACAGAACTCAGTTCTCTATTAGTGTTTGATAAGCTTATCACTACATATAAAACTATGTATTCTAACCATCTTCCAGGATAATATTCATGTGTATGGGGGTTGTGAGATTTTGCATTTGTGCATATAATCTGCTAGCAGTTCAGTATACATTGAAAGTCTGTGGTTAGAATCAAATACCTGTGAAATTATTCATTATTGATATTTTATATGGGAGAAAAAAATGAGAGATAGTATAGTCTTTTTAAATGAATGAAAAGAAAACCAAAAGCCAGAGAAACAACTTATTCACCCAATTCTAGACAGCCACAGAATGGCAGTTATTGACTTAAAACAAGTTCTTCTGACTCATTTCAGTTTGCCATTACCCAAGATAGGACCTGCTACGTAATAGGCATTAAAAATGTTTTTTTAAAAATGAGTGGTTCACTTAGAATATGTTAGAGTGATAGAAGAGTCACGGGCCTTCATTTTCTTTATTGAATTATACTTTTACCTGAGGATTTACACATGCACTTTTCTTTATCTCAAGAATCATTCCTGATTGTCTTTTTTTTTTTCTTTTTCTTTTTTTTTTTTTAGATAGCATCCTTTATTTTTTTTTTTTTTTAGATAGCATCCTTTATTTTTTTTTTTTTTTATTGGTCGTTCATAACATTACATAGTTCTTAATACATCATATTACACGGTTTGATTCAAGTGGATTATGAACTCCCCCTTTTACCCCGTATACAAATTGCTGTATCACATCATTTACCCTTCCATTGATTGACATATTGCCTTTCTAGTGTCTGATGTATTCTGCTGTCTGTCCTATTCTCTACTATCCCCCCTCCCCTCCCCTTCCCTCCCCTCCCCCCCTCCCCTTTTCTCTCTCTACCCCTTTTACTGTAAATCATTTCTTCCATTTGTATTATCTTGTCTTACCCCTCCATTCCTCTTATATGACATTTTGTATAACCCTGAGGATCGCCTTCCATTTCCATGCACTTTCCCTTCTCACTCCCTTTCCCTCCCACCTCTCATCCCTGTTTAATGTAAATATTCTTCTCAAGCTCTTCGTCCCTACCCTGTCCTTGTTAACTCCCCTTATATCAAAGGAGTCATTTGGTATTTGTTTTTTAAAGATTGACTAGCTTCACTTAGCATAATCTGCTCTAATGCCATCCATTTCCCTCCAAATTCTATGATTTTGTCATTTTTTAATGCAGAATAATACTCCATTGTATATAAATGCCACATTTTTTTTATCCATTCATCTATTGAAGGGCATCTAGGCTGGTTCCACAGTCTTGCTATCGTGAATTGAGCTGCTATGAACATCGATGTAGCAGTGTCCCTGTAGCACACACTTCAGATAGAGCCCTAATAACCAGAATATACAAAGAACTCAAAAAATTAGACAATAAGATAACAAATAACCCAATCAATAAATGGTCTATTCCTGATTGTCTTTTGTCAAAAACCCTACTCGACCTTCAGGAGGAAGTGAAGAGGTAAATCTTTCCCCATGGTGTATGTATGGGTGGAACACCTCTTCTAAATACTCCCATGGCACCATGTACTTTCCCAATTATAGTAATATCACATAATAACACCAAATTATACTTTGTCCAGTGGAATGTAGGTTACATGAGGGCAGAAACTGTGTTAATATTTTCACGTTTTTATTGCTATCACAACAGGAACCTAGAATACTGCAGGAGTGTTATCAGATGAAACTTAGAAACTAGGGAAGAAACTGATCATTATTTTCTAGTATTTGTTTCCTCTTAAGAACAGATTTTGACCTCATGACTGTTTAGAAGGTCACATGACTACCAAAACAGCATTTCTAAGACAACCTACAGCCAGGTGTGACCACTAAATTGTCAAAAATGGAATGTAAGCACACATACAACTTCCTAGAGGAAATGTTTACAATCTACCGGTTCCGTTTCCCTCTTTCTGTAGTGGGGAAGGAGGCAGAGTGCTGGTGAGGAGACTGGAATCTGTGGAGACAGTAAACACCCCAAAAGGTGGGAAGCCAAAAGACAGGAGGGACCTAGGTTCCTGGATCATCTGAATGAGTCCAACTGTTGGACCTATCTACCTTTGGACTCTGAAGTGAGGAATATATGAACCTATATCTTGTTAGAATTCTTCTGTTTTGTGGTCTCTGTTTAGAGCTGTTTCGTTCATTCATTGAATTGAAATAAAAAACAAAGCAGGAAGAGGCTAAAGAATCTCTGGGAGGCACTGACAATTCAGAGCCATTGACAGTCTGGGTTCTAGCATTACTTAAGCTCTATTGCTTGCAAAGAAAAGCTATATTCATTTGGATTAGACTTAAGTGCCAGAAGCAATTCCATAAGGCTACACTGAATGTAAGCATAACCACAATTGTGATCATTTCCCAGGTATCTCTGAGACTAGAAGAGGATCATGATACCACAGAATTCTGGTAACTTGACTGGATAGACTAGTAACTGCTCAGATGTGTGCATTCCTTCATGGCAACCTCTGTACCCTCTGCCTACGCCATCATTAGCATTAGCGTGGCTCAGCTACTCTCCCACAGCTAATTCCCACTGTTTTTTCCCACTTTTCTTTCTCTGAAACTCTGAACCTCTAAGATATGAGAGAGTCCAAAAAAAAAAAAAAAGTCTGATTAACCTGATTTAACCAACATCCATGTCAGGTTAATCAACAACTGGCCAGATCATATTTGGATCGCTTCTATGTGAGATGTCTACCATGTATCAATTAACCATGCTAACCTGGGGTTAGGAGTCCTGCAGTGCAGAATACAGGCATGTAGTTTAAGAATTTACCTGATATTTTGCCCTCAGTAGGAGTGTTTTAGTTTTCGGTGGCTGCTGTAGCAAATCACCAAAAATTCAGTGGCTCAAAGCAATACAATTTTATTATCTTATACTTCTGTAGATCAGAAATGACACACTGACCTCACTGGATGAGGGTCACCATTCGAGCAGGAGTATTTCCCTTGGGAGGCTTTAGGGGAGAATGTATATCCTTGTTTTTTTCCAGCTCCTAGACATCTCTCCCAGACACTCCTTGGCTTTGCTCCCTGCTTCTTTCTTCAAAGCCACAGCATCATGTCTAGTCTGTCTCATGCTATCTCTTGGGTTCTCTTTTTTGTTCCCCTCTTCCATTTTTAAAGGATGCTTACAAACATCTTGAGATGGCCATCACTCTGCCTACCTAAGAAGACTGGATAAAAACTTGCTGGCCTCTAGTGAAAATTTTCTTCTATGTTTTCTTATAGGATAAACATCTCATGCTAATTTTTCTTAACAGCATTGAGCTAAGGGTTGTGGTTCATTTCCCCCCATATAGATATCCAGTTGATCCAACACCATTAAAGCAAAAACAAAAGACTAGCCATTCTTTAATTATATTGGATTTCTGTTAAAAAATCAATTGATTACATGAGGGTTTATTCTGGAATCTTTAAAATGTTCCTTTGTTCCATAGGTTTATATTTACTCCAACATCATACTGTCTTGATAACTTTGTGATAAATCTTGAAATCAAGTAGTGTTAGTCCTCCAATATTTTCTTTCAATATTGTTTTGATTTTTCTAAGTCTTTTGTATTTCTATAAAAATTTTAGAATCAGCTTGCCAGTGCCCTCAGTGGAAGTCTGCTATGATTATGATTAGGATTGCACTGAATCCTTTTATTTATTGCTGGATTAATTTTATAAATTGCTGAATTGTTAATATTTTTTCAAGAATGTCTACTTTTATGTTCATGAGAAACACTAGTCTGGAGTTCTCGTCTTATACTATATTTGAGATGAGTAAGTCTGTCTTCATAAAATTGAAAAGTACCCCTCCTCCACTATTTTTTCAAAGAGATTGTGTGGCTCTGTTCTTAGAATTTTCAGTCTTTTTCCCCTCAGCACTTCATTTTATGAATAGATTCTTTTGCTATGTCTTCAGAATCTCAGACGTTCTCTTTACTCTTTACTCTTCTATTAATTAACCTTTACTATTCTATTAATCCCATCCAGTAAGACTTACATATTATCACCTCCTTAACATATCCACATCTTTATATTTAAAATGTGTTTCTAGTAAAAATCCTATAGATGGGATTTTTTTTTCCCCCTCAAATGTGAAAGACTGGATTTTAATTGCGTATTTGTACCATATATACTCAATATAATTACTGGCATTGATGGATATAAATCTACCATATTCTTATTTGTTTCATCAATTCTTTGCCACCTTTTACCTCCTATTCTGTCTTTTTTTCAATTAAGTAAGAAGGTCTCACACTTCCAATTGATTCTAGGCTTATAAACTATACCTTTTTGTTTTAATTTTTAGTGGATGCTCTAAGGTTTACAAATGGCAGCTTGAACCATCCACTGTCCATCTTCTAATCACACTGAACTATTTCACATAAAAGATCCATATGACAGTAAAACCTAATTTTTGCTCCCATTCTTGTGCTAGTTTCAGCACATAGTTTACTTCTATATGTTATAAATTCCAAAAAATGTTAGGATTATTTTTAACAAGTCAATAATATTTTAAAGGATATTGAGATTGAGTAAACAAAGTATTTGATATTTATCCACACAATGATTCTTCTTCTGGTTACAGTTGTGTTTTTACCTTTTCTTTCTACCTGTAGTGATTCCTGTATTACATTGTCTGTTACCAAATTCTCTCAGCTTTGGTTAATCTGAAAAGGTTTAAGTGTCTTCATCATTTTGAAAAACATTTGCACTAGGTACAAATTCTAGGTTTTACAGTCTTTTTCTAACTTTTAAATTGTTGTTTTATTGCCATTTGGATTGTTTTTATTCCAAGAAGAGTGTGAGCCTTATCTGTCTCCCTCTGGATGTATTGTGTCTTTTTTTCTTTTGGCTATTGGAAGCTTTTATTTTTATCATTGGTTTTCAGTATTTTTGTTTATATATTCTTTGGTGTGATGTTTACACATATATGTGTGCATGGGTGAGTATGTGTATTTATCCCACTTGGAATTCACTGATTTTTTTTTTAAACCTGTGGGTTTATTCTTTTCAAATTTAGAAAATATTCATCTACCGTTTCTTCAAATATTTTTCTACCCTTTCTCCTCCTCTACCCTTTTTCCAATTTTACATCTGTCAAACTGCTTCATATAATCCACAGGTCACTGAGGCTCTGTTCTTATAATTTTCAGTCTTTTTCCCCTCTGCACTTCATTTTATGAATACATTCTTTTGCTATGTCTTCCGGATCTCAGACGTTCTCTTCTATATGTCTTTACTCTTCTATTAATCCCATCCAGTAAGACTTACATGTCAGACATTTTTTTTTCATTTCTGGAAGCTCATTATTTTTTCTCATTAATTCCTTCATTATGTTCATATTTTCACTAAAATATTTGAACAGTTATATTCCCTATCTTAATATTATTGTTTCCTAATTCTATTACCTTTGTCCTTTCTGCATTTGTTCATATTGGAGTTTTACTCTAATTGAGTTACATTTTCCCGTTTCTAGGAACGTCTAGTAATTTTTATTGGTTGAAAGGATTTGTAGGTATTATGTTGTTGAGTATCTGGATTGTGTTGTCTGTCTTTCAAGTGTGCTGGACAGGCAGTTAAGTAATTTGCAGATCAGTTTGATCCCTCTGAGACTTGTCTTCAGTAAGTCAGGTCCAGAGCTGCCCTTGCCCTAAAACAGTATTGCCCTCTTGCTAGGTAATGATGGCTCCACTGAATGCCCAGGGAGATCACTAATGGTTCTCTAATCCAGCTGATCACAGTTTGCCTCCTCAGTGTTTGACATTTTTACAACCTGAATGAGCACTAAGGATTATCCTGATTACAGTTCTCTAGGTATTCTGGGCCTGGCTTTGTCGTATTCAATAAAGACTATTCAATATAATTTTTTTTCAGGTTTTGGAGTCTTTTTTCCATTCAGATTACATTTTTCTTCTGAAATTCTACACGACAATGCCCAACCACCACCTTGGTAGGCTTGAGCTCTAGTTTTCTAACTACTGACTTTGGGATACATTGAGCCATTGGCTTTGCCTGGCAGCCAGAAGTTGGATCCTGGTAGAAACCCAGAGTGGTTATAGGGCTTGCTTTACTTGCTTCTCCCTGTTTGGTTATTTTGGGATCACAGTGTTCTGCTACCTATTATACAATATCTGAAAATATTTTTTATAATATTTTGTCCAATTTTTTTGTTTATGATGCCAGATTTTCTCTAGTCCTTGTTAACTTCATTATGACTTTAAGCAGAAATCTGGCCAGAGATCATTTAGTCTATTTCTAGATGTAAAATAAATATCATCTAGACTAACTCAAATAGAAAGTTCATATGCAATGTAAACAGACAAAAAAGAAAAGGCAAAGAGACACAGGAAGGTAAAAAGGAGTCCACAAAATATGAGTTTCACATCTTTTAACATAAATCTGACTTTATCTTTGCTATCATTTTAAAAGTATAAAAATATTTAGATATTTTAACAAGAGTTACCTCTCACTGATCTCTATATAAATATTGCGGACTCAGACAGAACTAGTAAGCAGAAGGGCTCACATCTTAAGGGAGGTTTTGCTATGTGCCTATAACTCCATAGATTTAAAATTTGTTAAGAGCCATAAACCCATCCTGGTGTTCCCCAAAGTCCTTCTATCCTAGGACTGATTGGCCTTCCTTGTGAGCTTGAGAGATCAGGACAACAAAGATCCATTGCTGTAGCTCAGAACGTGTGTAGAGGAACACATTGGGAAGATAAAGACAGGGACCAAAAGCCAAGTCTGAATCCTGGTAAAATTTATAAAATAACTAAATGAAAAAGTCAATAGGGCCCAAATAAAGCTAAAAGTAACCTCTGCTGAAAACTTTCCTTTAAAAGCCCTCATTTGTTATCATTTAGCTTGAGCTGAAAGCTTCTGGGAGAATCAAGTTATACTTGTATAAGTCTGGATTCTCCTCTGCATTCACAGTAATGTTAAATAAATGATTAGCACTATTATCTCCAGGCATATTATTCTTACAAGCCTGCATAGATATAAGAAATAAAACTATCTTCTAAATTCAACAGAGACTTCTTGGGGGACTCTTACCTTGCTTTGATCAAACTGTCCGAGTGGCAATGGTTACTTCTGAGAGGGAATACATTTAGAATGAAATGTCCTGGCTCCTTAAAATTGTTTTCTGTATGAAAGCTAAAGGCAGTTAGTAAAGAATGCACATATGAGTAAAGTATATATCTACATATCAAGAAACACAAATGCATGTGTGTATTTTAAATTTCATTCTCAATGGCAACCATTAAGAGCTGATCTTTCTACATTCTAGGAACTATATTAAGTGCTACAGGGATATACACATCAAATAAGGAAAAAAAACTGAATAAAATTGGATGAGAAGACTGATATTCACAATGCAATTCTAGGATCCAGTAAAGAATAATAAAGTACAAAGTGCTAAAGAGAGACACATTTATACAGTCTGAGAGAGCAAGAATACTAGCTAGTGCTTGGCACATGGTAGGTCTCAATAAATATTATTTAGTGAATGGATGGATGATGAATACATTTCTCTGGTTATACTCTTAAAATAATGTCATTGTTGAAGGAGCTTTTATGACCAGAGGATGAAGACAGGGGAGTACAATAACATTCGTAAAATTATCTAGCCTTTCATCTGTGTGGTCTAGTTTTATCAGAAAGAAATGATTCTTAATGAATTTCCCAGAACTCTTTCTGGAAGTTATTTTGTAATGAAATGCTATATTGCTATGCCATTAGTTATCAATATTGGGCTCATTTTAGTTCTGTACTTATAATACCCATCTGGAAGCTTTGTTCCCAGATGGCATAATATTATACAAAGGCAGATCAAGAAGAGAAGCCAAAAAAAAGTGTTAGATACTGAGTAAGGTAAACTCCTCTAGGGAAGATCATATAAATTCTAGAACCCTATTCTTCTCCCTTTCACCCAAATGTAAAATATTTCTACTCTCAAAAATGAGGTTATAAGGATTCTGCTTCCATCCAAGATTAAATAATAGGTTCTATTTTAATTTTGTAGTACTCAATAGCTAAAGATACAGAATCAGGACAGGTGCTCACCAAGAAAGGAATGATTAAATAGAGGACCACAGTGAATTTCACCTTTATGTATACAAACAAAGTAACAGTTAAAAAAATGATAAATTAACAGAAGGAAAACAGGGGAAGGAGAACAGGGAGAGGAAAAAGGAGAGGGAAAGGAGAAGCACCAGGGACTGATATTACATTCCATGCATGTATGATTATGTCAAAATGAACCCCACTGTTATACATAACTATAATGCACTAAAATTTTTTTTTAAATAATTTTAAAATGTAATTAAGGAAGATGATGGCATTCAGTTTGCTAATCTATTGACCTAAAAATAGGGAGATTATTGTGGATTATCTGAGTGGGCCGAACATCATCCCAAGGGTCCTTAAAAGTGGAAGAAGCAAAGAAGGAACCAGAGAGATGGCAGAACGAGAAAACCTCAGACCGCTTGACTTTGAAGATGGGATGGAGGACCATGAGCCAAAGAATGCAGGTGGTTTACAGAAGTTGCAAAAGGCAAGGGAATGTGTTCTCTCGGTGCCTCCACAAAGTAATATTGCCCTAACAATACTCTGAACCTAGCCCAGGGAGATCCATTTCAGATTTATGACCCCCAGAACTGAAAGATAATAAATATGTGCTGTTTGGGAGGAGAAACTACATGGATAAATATATAGTATTTTAAAATTATTTAAATATTTATAAAATGAAGGTTTAAATAAAAGCAAAAATGCATTTTATAGTTTTAATGTCTTTAAAACAAAATTTATGATAATAGGACAAAGATCAGGAGAGGAAAAACGAAAGTATACCTCTGTAACTCTCTTAATATTTTATGAGAAGTAGTATAAACTTAAAATAGACACATGATGCTAAGGATATCTGCTGTAAATCCTAAAGCAATCACTAAAATGACAAAGAATTATAGTAAATAAGACAGCAAAAAACAAATAGAATTATAATTTTTCTGTTAAAAATAAAGGAAATGAGAACAAATGGGACAAATAGAAAAGTATAACAGCATGATGAATTTAAAATTGAATATATCAGTGATTACATTAAAGAAAATTATCTTAATACAACAATTAATAATATAACAGATTGTCAGACTGAAGAGAAAAGCAAGATTCAACTTTATGCTGCTTTGCAGGAACACACTTCAAATATATAAAAACACAAATAACAAAAGATTAAAAAAAATCAACCCACATTTAAAACCCACAGTTTTAAAATGAAGCTAAAGTGGCTGTACTAATATTAAACAACGCAGATTACAGAGCAAATAAAGTTATTTTGTAATGATAAAGGGGTCTTTTAATGAAGTAGAAATAACTATCATAGAAGTTTATGCACCATATAGCAGAATTCCAAAACATATAAAGCAAAAACTGATAGAACTGCAAGAGAAAATAAGGATATTCACAATTATTCTTGGAAATATCAATACCCCTCTCACCTTAACTGTGATAAAAGTAGGCAAAAGACTCCATACAATAGAAAATATGTTATTTTCAAGTGAACAAGCACCAGTTTATGGACCATAAAAAGAATCTCAAGAAATTTTAAGTACTCAAGTAATACAAAGAACATTCTTTCCTTCAACAGAATGAAAAACAAGTCATAGAAAGATCTCTGGAAAATCATCCAAATATCTAGAAACTAAACACCATGCTTCAAACAACAAATGAGTCAAAAAATCAGAATAAATTAAATTGAAGTGAATTTCAAAGTTAATGAAAATGAAAACTCTATATATCACAATGTGTGGGATGTCATAATTTATTAGCATTAAAGGCCACCTTAGAAGAGAAGAAAGACCTCAAATTGATGACATCCACATCCACCTCAGGCACCAAGAGAAAGAAGTACAAATCAAATTCAAAGGAAGTAGAAGATAGGAAATAATGTCAGAGTGGAATCAATGAAATAGAAAAAAAGAATATCAAGAAAAATCAATAAAACCAAAAGATGGCTCTTTAATATCAAGTGATAAATGGCTGACCTGACTGAACAGGAAAAGAGAAGACACAGGTAACTATTACTGGGAATTAGAAAAGGACATTACCACAGAATCTAAAGACATTAAAAGGCTAATAAGGAAAGATTATGAACAAATTTATGCCAATAAATTTGACAACTTAGATGAAATTTGTCTTTAGAAACCTTTCCATTAAAAAAAGAAGAAACCATGTATGTCCAGATGGCTTCCCTAGTTAATTATACTAAATATTTAGAAAAATTAACAGCAATTCTATACACATTCTTCCAGAAAATTTAAAAAGAATCACTTTCTAAGTCATCCTATGATATCAGCAAAAACCAGACCAAAAATAGCAGTGAAGTATAATATTCTTTATAAACACAGATGCAAAAGTTCCAAACAATACTAAAGTCACACTCAATGACATATCAAAATGATCATAGCCCTGGAGTCTATTGAAGACTTTTAACTTCCAAAGGAACATGTGGATTATATACTACAATTTCTGTCAATTTTGTTATTTAGCATAATAGTAGGTACCTATCCCCCAACCACACCCCTATGGAAGGCAGCTATGAAAATGTTATTGAAGCATTATACACAAAATTTGTGGGAGCAAAGGTGAAAAAGTGGATGTGTTCTGATTGCTGCTTCTGATCTTAAAGGTACAAAGAATGGCAATCAATGTTGTTCCATCTCCCATCAGTGTTAAAAGACCCTCCCCTTTAGCTGAAATGACGACTAGAAAATGCAATAGGCCAATGCATTTCTCATCTTACTTCATTTTCTTTTTTGCTTATCAGGAGCCAGATATTGAAGACTAAAGAATTCTAAAATGAGAATCTCACCTTGCATTCTAGGGGCGACAAGGGCTCAGAAAAGAGCTTAAGTTTGCACATGCTTGGCACAGAGACATCATATAGTAATTAAGAAACAAACAAACAAATACCCAACACTGGAGAAGGAATGATTCAGATTTCCAGAGTTAACATATTATTAAATTTAAATGTCCAGTTTTTGACACCAATTCTTTTTTTTAACAAGAAACAGGGAAGTATAGCTCATTCAAAGGGGGGAAAATAAGTCAATAGACACTGTGAAATGTCTGAAAGTGCATAAGATATTAGTAAGTGAGCTAGGCACTCATTGTATCAGTATTAATTTTATGATTACTGTGCCATATATATGTAAGAAAATGAGACTTTTTTTTTCTTTTTTTCCAGGAAATACACATTGAAGCATTGAGGGTTAAAGAACGGTGCCAGGGAGCAAACCCAGGACTTTGAGAGTGCTAGGCAAGCACTCTAGCACTAAATTACAACCTCATTTTTTAAAGCTCTCAGAATATATCAGTAGTGCTTTCTGACTTCCAAAATTTCTGATGAGAAATCTGCTCATAATCTTATTGAGGATCCTTTAAACATGACGAGTCATTTCAAGATTTCTCTGCCATTGGCTTTCGACAGTTTATCACGTCTCAGTGAAGATTTCTTTTAAAGTTCATCCTACTTGGTGGTTTTTGAACTTCTTTGAGGTCATTTCTTCAACTCTTTTTCTCCTTTCTTTTCCTTGTGAGACAATCAGTATGTTTGATGGCTTCATGATACCCCATAAAAGTCCTTCAGGTTGTATTCATTTTTTCCAGTCTTTTTTCTTTCTCTCCTCAGACTTGTAATTTCTGTCCTCCTCTCTTCACTGCTGATCCTTTCTACTGCTTGTTCTATCTGCCTTTGTTTCTAGTGAATTTTTCAACTCTTCAGTGTCAGTTTTTTTTTCTCTTTTAAGGTTTTGTTTTTTTTTATATTTCCAGTTTGTTCATGTGCAACTTCTTGATTTTTCTCTACATTTTCTTTTTTTTTTCCAGCATCTTTAAGATACCTGTTTAAAAGTCTTTTTCTAGTAAAGTCACCATCAGCTCTTTTTCAGGGACAGTTTCTAGATATACAAAGGAATATTATACCCAACTAGCTTTCTAAATAATTTTTCCTAATCTCCCCGAGAAATTTTTAATTCTACAGATACCACAAATATACACATGTGCACAAATATATCTATTTACTGTGAACCGTTAGAGGGCCATTATGGTTTATGACAGTTTTGCTGTTCCCTTGAGTACCATTTCTTGGCCCGTTGGGGATGATAATGTCCACATTGAAAAATACATGCTTTATAGCAAGAGAAAATCTTGGATCATGTAATGCATTCAGCAGTCATGTATTTTTAATTTACTTCCATCTAGAATAGTTTATCAGACTTTGAGTTTCATTACATTGACATTTTTGAAGTGTATAGACCTATTATGGCCATTTCTCAGTTTGGATTTGTGTAATGTTTTCTCTTGGATAAATTGAGGTGCACATGATTTAAACCCATCCTGTTAGTGTTGTTAATTTGGATTACTTTGTGGTTTCTGCCAAGTTTCTTCACTGTTTAAGTTACTACTTTTCCTTTTGTGACAGAAATATCTGTGAGCACACACTTTAAGATTATATGAATATGCCATTTTCTTAAGCTTTTATCTACTTTTACCATCCATCGATGACTCTTATCTAAGTGAATTATGATGGTTGTCAAATGATAATTTTCTAATTACATTGTTTCTTCTTGCCGCAGTCTGGCTGGGCACAAATCACGAGCCACTAAAGCAGGAACAAATTTTATTTTTTCTACTGCAAGAAAAAACCTCACACACGCTCCTGGGGAATCCTCCCGAAAAGCCACGAGGCTCCTCCAGGAACCCCCAGCCGGAAATAACTATCCGGGAAAACCCTCCTCCTGCACTTCGACAACCAATGGGAACTCCCGGGGAATCCCCGTGAGAACTAAAAATAGCACGAGAACTCAAAATTAGCGCTAGAACTCAAAAGTAGCGGCAGAGGCGGATATTAACGCCTTGCCTGTCAATCAATACTATTGGCAAAATGCCAGGGGCCATACAGACTCGGCTGTGGCTCTCAGCATCTCCCCCCTTCTGTTTAATTAAACAACAAGTAATGTGGCTTAGGGACCGTGCCTGTTAGGTAGTCCAATTCAACATATGGTCCTTACCCGTCATCGGATGAACTGACCTCTAGGCGTCAGCCTCCTGTCTTAGGTTGGTACCACTGCAATCGGATCATACCCGTCACTGACTACCGGTCCAGCATACAGCCATACTTGTGGATAGGCCTTTGCACCAGTGGGGGGGTGAGGTTCTTTGCCTCACCTCTGTTGGCCCCCAAACTTGTCCTTGGTGCCAATGGGGGGGTGAGGTTCTTTGCCTCACCTCTGTTGGCCCCCAAATTTTAGACCATCACTAGTAGAAGGGAGGAGGATGAAAAATGCCATGACACCAAGCCAATTGAGGGCTCCTTTGAAAAATTGTACCACCAGTGACACCATCAGCAAAGATGCCAGCATTACCACAATTCGCTGCACCAACAGATAGTTCACAATGCATACAAGTGATACATAGTCCAGGCAAGTTGTGCAAGCAGTTCAAAGTAGAGGAATCTGTCAATATGTCCATTTCCTCCCAAAGTAAATCTACTCCTTGATTGAGCATTACTTGTTGAGTTATTATTCACTGATGCATCAGTTTATACAGTTTGTTGATAGCTACCGAAGAAGCTGTAGTTTGGTTTTATCTTTGTCTTCACCGGCACTGGGATGAAGATAGGAATTCTGGCAATGATGCTAGGAAAAAAATTATGTAACATTCCAACAGGCATTAAGAAAACAATTTTTTGAACAATTTACATTATCCTGAACAGAATTATTAAATATAATGAGAAGGAAAGGTGAAAGCAAACAAACAGATCTGTTAACCTCCTTATTTGTTTACATATTAAAACAATTTTCAACAGCTGTTTACCCAATCTAAATTAAACCATTAAAATCACGTGAATAAAAAAAAATTCGGATCCATTTATTCATGAGCGCTCCTCATATAAGATATATGGACATACACACATACAGACATACAACACAAAACAGAAGTGTGCGCACATAACATACAACATATAAGACAATAATAAAGGCCTTGTTGCTTTACCTAGGTGAAATCTCCATTGCAATGTTTAAAAACTCCACAGTCAAAAAATAAAACACAGTCAAAAAACAAAACTGATCAGAAAAACATTAACCTAGGTTTGTATGAGCTCAAAAAATAAAATAGAACTTTATGATGTGGGAAAAATACAATAATAAAATAGATATTGAAAAAAGGCACCGTGGTTAATCACTGTCGCAGATGTAAGAATAGCCAAGCTGGAGCTCTGAATATCAGCTGTTATGGATTTCAGTCAAATCATCTTCTTTTTCTGTAGAAATTGTTTTGGTTAACCTCTCTGGAATCCAAATCGGCTGCTGTTCTCCCTGTGGGAACACACAAACGGAACCCCGACTCCAGACAATAACTGGGTCGGGACCTTTCCATTGTCCTGTTAGAATATCTTTCCAAAGTACCTTAGGCTTATGTACATTTTTCGGATACATATGTCTTTCCGCAGCACTAAGTCCTGATGAATCCAAATTTAGAAAGTTTAGAGTAAAAAGGGTTATTTTAAGTTTATCTTTGGGGGATATATACCCCTTTCCAATTCCCTCTTTTTGCTTTAATAAGTACGTTTTAATAGTTTGATGAGCTCTTTCAACTATGCCTTGTCCCTGTGGATTGTATGGGATTCCTGTTATATGAGTAATACCAAAAGATGAGCAAAATTGTTTAAAAGAGTTAGAAGTGTAACCAGGACCATTATCAGTTTTTAACTGTTTAGGAACACCCACAGTGGCAAAATTTTGTAAGCAATGAGCTATAACATCTTTAGTTTTTTCTCCGGCATGAAGGGAGCCCATCAAAAATCCGGAAGAAGTATCAACTGTAACATGTAAATATTTTAATTTTCCAAATTCTGGCAAGTGTGTGACGTCCATCTGCCAAATATGGTTAGGTATCAGTCCTCTAGGATTGACTCCAAGATTAACTTGTGGTAAAAAGGTCACACAATTTTGACATTGTTTTATTATATGCCTGGCTTGTTCCTTAGTTATTTTAAAACGCTTTTGTAAAGTATTAGCATTAACATGAAACCTTTTATGAAAATTTGTAGCTTCTTCTACAGTAGAAAAAATATGTATATCATGTGTAGTTTTATCTGCTAAATCATTGCCCAAACTAAGGGCTCCAGGCAATCCTGTATGTGCCCTGATATGTCCTATAAAGAATGGATCTTTTCTATCCCAGATTAGACTTTGTATAGTGGAAAACAAAGAGAAAACAGTAGAGGAAGGGGAAATCCTACCAGCATCTTCAAGGGATATTATAGCATTAACTATATACTGACTATCAGAAAATAAATTAAATACAGAATCTTTAAACATCACAAAAGCTTGTAAAACTGCATTGAGCTCTACCTTTTGAGCTGATTGTTTGGGAACTAAAAATGTAAAAGTTTGATCAGGGGTAACTACTGCAGCTGTACCATTATTAGACCCATCAGTGAATAATATATTTGGAGCATTCACGATAGGTGTTTTTCTTGTCATTTTAGGAAAAACTACAGGATGCTTAGACCAAAAAGACAACAAAGGATTAGATGGTAAATGATTATCAAATGAAACATTTGATTTACACATGATTATTGCCCATGTATTTAACTCATTAGCTAACTCATCAATTTGCTCCATAGTATATGGAATAATAATTTTATTGGGAGAAATTCCAAACACTCCCTTTGCTGCTTTTATTCCTTTCAGTATTAATTGTCCTACAGCCTCAGGATACCTAGTAAGAATAGTGTTAGGAGAGTAAGATAAATGTATCCACAATAATGGACCTTCTTGCCAAAATACTCCTGTAGGAATATTTTTTGTTGGTATTACAATGAATAATAAAGGCAAACTTATATCAATTCTGTCCAAATGCATATTTTCCATATATGTTTCAATAATTTTTAATGCCTTTCTTGCTTCAGGAGTTAATATGCGGGGTGAATTTGGATCTGATGGACCTTTTAGGATATCAAATAAAGGTCCCAACTCTCCTGTTGGTATGCCTAGATAAGGCCTTATCCAATTTATATCTCCCAACAACTTTTGAAAGTCATTAAGTGATTTGAGTTGATCTACTCGTATTTGAATTTTAGGTGGACGGACCATGGTTGAGGATAATAGAACTCCTAAATAATTAATTGGAAAATTTAATTGTACTTTATCTATTGCTATCTCTAGATTATAATTTTTTAACAAATTTGTAAGTGTGGCATAACATTCCAACAATGTGTTTTTATCTTTGTGTGCTAACAATACATCATCCATATAGTGAAATATTTGTAGTTCAGGATTTTGATTTCTAAGTGGCTGGATTGCTTTATTAACATAAATTTGACACATAGTTGGGCTGTTAGCCATCCCTTGAGGGAGCACTTTCCATTCATATCTCTGATCAGGACCTTCATGATTCAGTGCAGGGATAGTAAATGCAAAATGTGGACTATCCTCAGGATGAATTGGAATTGAAAAGAAACAATCTTTAATATCTATAGCTAAAACATACCAGGTTTTTGGTAAAGCAGACAATTGAGGAATCCCTGATTGAGCAGGTCCCATAATAACCATCTCATTATTAATGGCTCTTAAATCTTGTAATAATCTCCATTTACCAGATTTCTTTTTAATGACAAAAATGGGAGTATTATAGGGAGATACAGAAGGTTGTATATGTCCCTCCGCTAATTGTTGTTTGACCAGGTCATGGGCTGCTTGTATCTTTTCTTTAGTCAGGGGCCACTGAGAAACCCATACTGGTCTATCTGATTTCCAAGTGATTTTTATTGCCTCAGTGACCCCTTCTGAAAACCCAGTCCATGTCTATTTATTCTTTGATCTATTTGTATTGGTGCTGCTATACCTTGTTCTTGTTTTTCTAATCTTTTTCCTTTCCTAAAACCTTGTCTAGCCATAATAGTGGGTGCATTTTGATTGATATTATTTGTTAATGTCAAACCTAATTGATCTAAGACATCTCGTCCCCATAAATTTACGGGAAGATGATCCAATACATATGGCTGTATAGTTCCTTCACATCCTTCAGGATCCTTCCAATCTAAGACCATTGCACTTCTATGGGGATTAGTTGCCACTCCTAGGCCTCGAAGCGTTTGAGTGGCTTGTTGTAATGGCCAATGTTTTGGCCATTCTTGACGAGATATGATGCTAAGGTCTGCA
Source organism: Urocitellus parryii (assembly GCF_045843805.1). Classification (NCBI taxonomy): domain Eukaryota; kingdom Metazoa; phylum Chordata; class Mammalia; order Rodentia; family Sciuridae; genus Urocitellus; species Urocitellus parryii. Next base: position 132,882,410 of record NC_135539.1, on the reverse strand, counting down.
CCTGTATCCAGTAGCCCATTAAATTCATGTCCTTGAATATTTAGTTTTAGCATTGGGCGAGAATCTAAATTCAAAGACAGCATAGCCCAATCTACACCTGTGGAGCCTAAACCCCTGGAACCTCTTTCCATAGTAGTACTGGAAAATTTATCATGTAGGCTGGATATTATTAATAACTGTGCTATTCTATCTCCTGGTGAAATTACTGATATACCCTTTGGAGAACTAGCTATAATTTTTATTTCACCTTCATAATCGGGATCAATTACCCCGGGACTTATCATAAGTCCTTTTAGCGTAGAAGAACTACGTCCTAACAATAAGCCTACTGTTCCTTGGGGAAGAGGTCCTTTTACTCCTGTGGGAATGATTTGAACTCCCATCTCTGGAGTTAGTACTGCTCTGGCGGAGGCGCAGATGTCCAACCCTGCGCTCCCTCTGGTTCGTCTGATGAGAGATCGGATGGATAATGTGTCCTGGGTACTACCCTGATGGGGTTGCTGGGTTCCTCCATGGTTTTTCTGGGTTCCTCCAGTGCCCCGTACATTTGTGGTCGTGGGCCCCGGAGCATTGGGCCCCCCTGTCCGTTTTTTGGCAATGGAGCCTGATGCCTTTCTCCACGATATCGTGGGTAACCACCTGGTCCTTGTCCATTTTTTGATAATGGAGTACCCTCTATGGTGGTTTGAGAACGGCATTCATTAGCCCAGTGTCTCCCTCTACAGCATCGTGGGCAAATATCTGGTGTTCTATTCCTTTGATACCTAACTTTGTTATACCTTCCTCCTATGGGGCAACTCCTTTTAAAATGTCCTGTTTGTTCACAATTGTAGCATGTTTTTGGCCTGGCATCTAAAGCCTGTTGTACTGCTGCCAAGACTTGTCCTTGTTCATTAATGTCTCTACATAATTTAATATATGTGTTTAAATCTTCATGTTTCCATGGTCTAATGACCTCTCTGCAGCAACGATTTGCTTGGTCATAAGCCAGTTGTTTTATAAATGGCATTGCTTGTTCTGTGTCACCAAAAATTTTGGAGGCTGTTTGAATAAGCCTATCTACAAAGTCAGCGTAAGGTTCATTAGGTCTCTGTATTACCCTAGATAGCTGACCTTGTAAATCTCCATGTCCTTGTAAAGTCTTCCATGCCCTAACTGCGTCTGCAGCAATCTGTGCATATACAGCAGGATCATATTGAATTTGTTGCCGCTGACCCTCATAAGGTCCTTTTCCTAGCAACATCTCTAGACTTCTTTGAGGGTAACCGGCTGCTGCATTTCGTCTAGCTGTCTCCCTGCAAAATTCCTCATTGGCAACCTTCCATAACAAATATTGTCCTCCATTTAGCACAGATCTACACATACTAGCCCAATCTGCTGGAGTCATGTCCAAGTTAGTAATGGATTCGACCATGCTTACAGTGAAGGGTGCATGAGGACCATAGGTTGTTACAGCCTCCTTTAATTGCTTCACTGTTTTGAACTCTAACTCACGGTGAATTCGCTGCCCTCCTGCCTGCTCAAGTACAGGGCATGCTAATCTTTGAGGTCCTGTCTCAGGATCCCATCTATCAACTACGGGGGTTGAGGGGGTTGAGGGCCACTCAGCTATCTCCATAGGTGGAGCTGTTGGCTGAATTACGCCCTCTGGTGATAGATCGGTGTTAGTAGCAGCCTCCTGTTGTTGCTTCCCCCCTGATAGCTGTTTCTCCTCTAAGCTTTCTTCCTTTAAATTTTCTTCCTCTGTCTGACTAGCTTGAGAGACCTTCTCTTTTGCTTGATCTAAATTGTCTTTCTCCATGGTTTGAACCTCTAACAATTTATTTAACACTCTTTCAGTTTGTTTTTTACTAATTTCTAATCTGTTACAAAGATAACGCAACCCAAAAAGATAACACAAAACAAGACCGAAACAGAATGAAACAAAAATGGAACAAAAAATCGTTGTATCAATTTTCCTATTTTCTGGACATGTGCATTTGTGGTCTATTTCTATCTCTTCCTCAGGGGCAAACAACTTCAAACCTTGAGCCAACCATTTTTCCCAGTCTGCCTGAGAAAATTCTAGGGATAGGCAGCTTGAAACAAAACCAAAACAAATCAAAGCAAGAACATATTGTTTTTTAAAATGGTCACCCATTCTCTTGCCTTCCCTTAGGGGTAAGCAATTTCACTTACCCCGAAGCTTCAGACGTTCCCCGTCCGGGCCGCCAAATGCCGCAGTCTGGCTGGGCACAAATCACGAGCCACTAAAGCAGGAACAAATTTTATTTTTTCTACTGCAAGAAAAAACCTCACACACGCTCCTGGGGAATCCTCCCGAAAAGCCACGAGGCTCCTCCAGGAACCCCCAGCCGGAAATAACTATCCGGGAAAACCCTCCTCCTGCACTTCGACAACCAATGGGAACTCCCGGGGAATCCCCGTGAGAACTAAAAATAGCACGAGAACTCAAAATTAGCGCTAGAACTCAAAAGTAGCGGCAGAGGCGGATATTAACGCCTTGCCTGTCAATCAATACTATTGGCAAAATGCCAGGGGCCATACAGACTCGGCTGTGGCTCTCAGCACTTCTAAATTTATTGGTTTTATAGCATAGGAAATATCTCTGCATTTTTACTGATTTATTATTAATTAATATCAATGTATTTAAAAATTTTTAAATTTGACCTTTGTTTTAAAGGATATTTTCTTCAGGTTGGAATTACACATTGGTAGCCATAAAATGATGCCATTTTATTGTCTCTGACTCTAATGGTTTTAGTTGAATAATCAGTCATTTGTCTTGTTACATTGCAAATAATATCTCCATTCCCACTTCACGCCCTCCCTTGGCTTTTTTTAAGGTTGTTATCTTAGATTTGGGTTTTTAGCAGGTTGATTATATATGCTTTGAATAGTTTTCTTTGTATTTATCTCGTTTGGTATATGCTAAACACTTTGATATCTGACTTGAAGTCTTCAATATTTTTGAAAATTTCTCATCCACTCATTCTTCAGTTATCAGTTCTGTCTCAATCACTCGCTCATCTCTTCCTGGGACCTACATATAAGGCTAGAATTTTTTCTCGTTTTTACTGTGTTGCACACATCTGTTCCTCTTTTCTGTTTCATGTGTTTTTATTTTTTTCTGCTTCAGTTTCAATTTGAATATTTTCTTTTGGTTTGCAGTTCACTAATTTTGTCTTCTGCACACAGACTGCTCTTGAAACTATCCAATGACTTTTTAATTTCAGTGGGTTTTTCATTTGTGCTTTTTAGTTATAAACTATCTACCTGATATTTTGAATGGTTTCCAATTCTCTAATAAAATGCTTCATGTTTCATTCAGTTAGTCCTTTTTATCTCTGTTTTGTTCAGTATAAATCATTGTTAAAGTTATTTTCTGTTTAACATCAACATATGGATGAATTGTGGATTTTTTCCTTTCTCCTTTTCTCCATCTTTTATACTAGAGGTGACAGCTTCTTCTCAGTTTACATTTTTATGGTTGAGGCAGATGATGAATTTCCACAGTGTACTTCTCCTTTTTTTCTATTCAGATAAACCAAAGGGTTAATAGCTTCAATCTCGTCAGATTTGGAGCTGGATAATGTCTGATTTGAAGCTTTGGTATGACTCACTTTACCTCTGGCTTGTTCCTACAACCCAGAATCAGTCCTCTCAGATTCTTGATGGTCTAGGGTATCTCTTTCTCCTGCTTGAGAGGCTACAGGTGCTTCTTGCATTCCCATTAGAGGTTATAAACATAGTTCTTTAGACTTGGGCACTGTTCCATTCCAGAATCTGACAATGAGATGATTGTCTGTGTTTGTGGTAGTCCCATTTTCTCTACCAGGACTTTTTCTCCTATGTACCATAAAACTATGAAAGATTTCCCCATTTTTACTTTCAGTCTTTTGCACATAATTCTAGATCAAAACAAATGTCTGGTGGGGAAAATTGGCCGGTGTCTGAGGCTTCTTGCCTTCTAGTTCAGCTTGTGAATACCTTACGACAAAATCTCTGCTGATTCCATTTCCCTCAGTAGCCAGCTGCTGACTAGGCCATGCCTGATACTCAACCTTTTTCCTGTCTTATTAAGCACATCCAGGAATGAATGGGCAGTATCAACTCACACCAGAATGAGCCAACATTCTCCAGAAATTTGCTGTATCTACTCCTTATTGCTTCCACATTTATCTGATATATCAAAAACTTTTACAAAATTTCCATTATATTTTAGTTTCTGAAAACAGGGTTTCCATTCTTTAGTGAAAAATGAGGTTCCAATTGCTGCTAACTGCTAGGCTTAGATTGTTTTAAAATTGATAGAATCATTTCATAAATTTGGGGTACATGAATATCCAGTATTCCTAATGAAATTTTATTTCAATATTTATGAAAAATGATAAGTGTTTTATAAATTATTTTAACCAGTATTAAAGTAAATAAAATCTGATATTTTTTTAAAAGATCTTTCAAAATGTCATAGAAATATGAAGAGTAAGATGAATTTTGTAATTATGCCTTACCTATATTCATACTGTAATTATTATATACTTATAATGCAACAAGTCTAAATTAAGGAGTTCTTTTCAGGTTCCTGTAAGATACGGGTGGCTGTATCTTCATCCTTAGTCTCCTCTAATATCACTGAAATGAAACAGTGTCATGACTATACCCTTGGACAATTGTGTGCTGCTTCATATCTAACAACTGGCTCTTTGAGGAAGAAAAACACTGATTCACAGCAGCTATGGTTTGGATATGAGGTGTTCCTGAAAAGTTCCCATGTGCCACAATGCAAGAAAGTTCATAGAAGAAATGATTGGGTTGTGAGAGTCTTCACCCAATCAGTGAATTAATCCCCTGGTCGGGTTAATTGACTGGTAACTGGAAGAGGTGGGGCATTGGGGGCATGGTATATATTTGTATCTGGTGAGTGGACTTTTTCTCTGCTTTCTGATCATGTGAGCTGCTTCCCTCTGCTACACTCTTCTGCCATGATATCATGCCTTACCTTGAGCCCAGAGGAATGGAGCCCTGAGACCTTTGAAACTGTGATCCCTCAAATACACTTTTCCTCCTTTACAGGTCTTTTAGTCACAGCAATGAAGAAGCCAACTGAAACAATAGCATTGGCCAATATCTGTGATGTAAATACTCCTACCATGTTCAACATCCAGCACCAGCATGAAGTTACCTATGTGAGGTTTGAGAAGTGTTATGAACTTCTGTATTATGTGAGCCAGTGTCAACCATTTCCAGTACATCAGTGTGCGCTTGGATTGACTGAATTGAGCATAGTGAGAGGGAGTTCTCTAGCAAGTTTATTCAGGCTCATTTGAGGCCTTCCCACTGGCTATTCCACCATGGGCTGAGTGCCTGGGAGGCTGCCTTGAATGAGTCTTTTCTTGTTCCCTATTACTTTTGCAGAGGCAACTCTGAAACATAACATCTCCTACAGAAACATGAAGGTAGTTATATAGGGAAAGTTTCTTAAAATCCAGGGGTGACTCCAACTGAGACATTAATTAAGATATATAAATAGATTCCAGGTGAGAGTCACCTCAGTGGGAAGGGAATCCTAGCAGAAGATGGGGAAAGTCCAGTGACAAAGGGAAAACCTGGAGCAGCTATCACTCATACTTTACCCCAGGGAAGAGTAGCTGAGAAGCTCAATGAAAGCCACAAAGTAGCTCAAATCTCAAGGTTAGAAGAGGGCTCAGAATCACCAGACTCTCCTCCTACCCAGACAGCAGTCTCCTCCCAGAAGAATCTGAGTGTCTCCTGGAACATTCTTTAATCTAGTTTCTCTATTCTCTAATCAAGTAACATCCTAGGAAACTATCTTGGACATAGGAGAGGCACAAGACTGTGCTAACAACAACTCTCTCATCTTTGACTTAAAAGATTCTGCACCTCTCAGGCTCCCCAAAGTCTAAAAATTGGTCATCACAGCATTGAGAGAGAGAGAGAAATGCAGAAAAATCCAAAGCAGAGGGAAGAGGTTTACTTCCTTCATGCCATGTTTTACCTTCTATAACTCCTAAGACACACATATAGCAAAATAAGGCATCATCCAGAATTTGGAAAGTGTATAAAATTTATCACAGAATTATGCCAACACATTATAGGTGACATCAAATATATGAAAAAAATTATCTTAAAATATAGCTAGGTTTGACTGTCACCAAGTGGTTGTATAAACAGACCTTAAGAAAAGGATATGACAAAGAGAATGGGAGCAGACAAAGAAAATAGAGTGGAGGGAAGTGATAGTCTATTCATTTCTCTGATCTTATGAGTATCTCAGAAAGGAACAAAATCACAGGCAAGAAAGCACCCATACACAGAGGTCATACTGCCTATACTCTGTTTCTGTGAACTAACAAAGGGTGTTTGACATCCAGCAGATTTTGTTTGGGTTGCCTAGGCTCTGGCAATTACTGTGTGGGCTCTGAGGAATCAGAAGCAAATTATGTTGGTCATTTCATTCTGGGAAGTCTGCCTAGAGTGACCAGGAAAGAGAAAAGGGAGGCTGGGTTAGCTGGGCAGAGGGCTGGGAATGGGGCTATGCTACCTGGATCCAAAATTAAAATGCTATGATCCTTTCCTCAACTATAAAACCATAATAAGGCACACACCTACATCTGAGGGGGTATGTGATTATGCAGATGAAATAGAAAAAGCTTTGTAACACATAGTTCAGAACCTAGTTCTAGGAAACTCTCAGTAAAGTTTCATGATTTTGTGCCTCTAGTCACCATTGCCATCATGATTGTTATCCTCAGCTTCATGATTATTTTGAAGGTGAGGGATAGTTTGGAGGGAACTTTTTTAATGTTCTATATCGACTTTATTTACAACAGTCAAAAACTGGGAGCAAACCAAATATCCAGAAACTGATGAATGGATAAGCAAATGTTTTCTTTATTGGTAAAGATGTTATGTTCTATGTACATTACTACCAAACTACTTTAAAATGCATGAGTGAAAAATAAGGGCCAAACTGAAGTGAAATCTCTGGGTTAAACAGCAGTTAATCAGCTAGGCTTCCTTGATGCTATGGACTAGGAGCAAAAAAGTTCTTCCCATCTCTACCTGTAAAATGGAGATAACACCAGCCTCTGCTTAGGGTTGTTGTGACAATTGAATGAGATAACAATGATAAAGTATGTGAAACATCCTTAGTGTGACAGAGACAGGTTAGATGCTATCAATCCAATTTCTTCTTCTTATACACAAAGAAATGTTACATTTCCCAGCCTCCCCTGGAATTAGATTGATTGATCTCAGATTCTGGCCAACGGGATGTGGGTGGAAGAGATACACATTCAGGCTTGGCTATAAGACTGCATTTTCATATGTGCTGAAGAAAATTATAGCTAAAAGGGGCCTCCTAGAGGAACCGGGGCCTGTAGAGAACAAACAATAAATGTTTCCAGGATCAAGGTAATAAGGGACCTTTATGACATTTCCAACAGGATTCCAGAATTGCTACAGACAGGTTTCTTAGGGGGTGTATATTGTGGTGGTCCCAGCAGTTACACCATTGCATACCATTTGGTAGCATATAACTGTATTATTTAATAAATTTCCATGAAAAAAGCAACATTTGGACATGATGGAAAGGTCTGCATCATATAAGCATTTCTGAAATTTAAACTGAATGAAGGGAGCTTGTGCAAGTGCTTTGGGGCGACTTCCTTAATGAATGAGTGTGTCCTATGTGTGTAAGTGATCAAGAGAGCAGTGCATGGCCTAGGCTTGCTAAATGCTCACCATTTCCCTCTTCTTGAGCATCTAGAAGATTACATTGCCTAATATATTTTGCAGTTAGGTTGGAATAGTAAGAATAGGTTAGGTCCAGTGGGATAGAAGTGATTATCATGGTCCCTGTGCTATTGAACAGGTGTTCACTAGCCTCAGGTGACTATTTAAATAAGCAGTTTCTCAGTCATACTAACTATAATCCAAGAGCTCCACAGTCATATGTCTACTGGCTACCATATTGGATTGTGCAGATATAAAATATTTTTAGTCATTACAAAGGTTCTATTCAATGGTGCTTGTCTACCACTAAGGTAGTGAACTTGGAAGTCACTCTCTAAAAAAGATGAAGGCTTAGAAGGCCCAGATGGTGGGAAGCATGGGGACTCTAATATTTAAGACACATTTTATATCCTGAATGTCCACTGGAAATGACAGATGCATCTAAATAAGAGACTTATGGATGAAACAAACATTTATGCCTATAGCAGAGAGTTGGGGACAAAGGAAGTAATATTTGCTACTTTAATACTAATATTATTTTCTTCCACTACACCAAAAAATGTTTCCACTTACAGTTTGTGTCAAATATTATGAAAATAAGCCAACAGACTAATTTGACTTCTAGACTGATTATGCCCTCAAAAATGGTGTTAGCACACTTGAATTATGATACAAAGGAAGAGTGTATACAATCAAAGGTAAACCTCAGGACTATTGAAACAACTTCCTGATCACTAAAGTTTGGGGTTGCTTGCAAAAGCATTTTTAAAAATGTTGAATATTATCTAAATTATGATTCAGACCAATGGATGGCCAGGTGGTTGAAAGATTCCGTGTGGGAGTCATTAAAAATTATCCCCAGCCCAACAGAATTAAGTTAATGGGAGGATTTTGTGAAATATTCAAAAGAAAATAAAGCATTTTTTTCCTAAAGAAAACAGAATCTGCCATAATTTTCTACCTTTTTCTACATATTACTTTTTTTGGTTTTCTTTAACATTTCTCCAAAAGAATCTCATAGTAACAAGCATCAGTCCCAATATTAGATTCCTCTCCAGTATTATGACAAAAGAAAATGGCCTTGTTAGTATTGAACAACAGTGGTGGTTTATTGGATTGTTTTTTATGTGTGCATGTGTGTGCATATCTGTCTAAATGTGACATCTATTCCCAAAATCTTATTTTGGTTCCTATGTATCTAGGTTTGCAGGTGTTCCTATATACACAAACATTGCACTGGTATGGGTTGAGGGGGAAAGGGAGACAATGTGGTTTTATCACCATCTAGGTGCCCACAGATTAGTCATTTAATTTTCAGGACCTGTGTGGTCTAACCATGTAGCAGAGATTCTGAAAATATGAAATCTTTGGTCCTGCTGTGGGTCCTTGACTGATTCATGCCCAGTCTGGGTCAATTATCACTCTCTACCTTATTATTTCCCTTTTTCCATTCAAAACTCTCATGGGGTAGGGAAGATAAAACAACTCTCTTAGGATAATCATGATGATTATGCCATAGCAAATATTCTACATGTCTGGAATGAAAGGTATGGTAATTGGTTCAGTTCAGCTCAGCTAACCTAGTAAGTCATCTGAATTTAAATGAGAGAACATTTCTTGATATTCTTATATACTGGATGATATCGTTTGGCATGAGACAAATTTATAACAGACAGAATCACAGCTGGTAAGGGTCCATTGGCAAGACTGAACGCCTTATGAAACTGGGAAAACATCTTTTTATGTTCTACTATTTCTTGAGTTCTAGACAGAGTTGGGGCCATGCCAGTGGCCATGGTAGTGGTGGATAATTAATGAATGTCACTTTAGAAAACAAAGTATGACTACATATTCTAAGGCCAAAGACAAAGGAGAAAAAACAGTACATGAATTTAATATTGTGGTTAATAGGTTTGTTTTCTATGGGGACGAGAGGGGTGGTTAGCTATTCTGAAAATATGCTGGGTGTACTCTATGAACTGGCAAATATATTTGGATAATAGGAGCTAGATTGCACATCAAATGGGAAAAGAAAGGACTGAGATTGCTTTTTGTCAGAGAAAGAAATTATAAATAAGAGGGAAATCTAGAAGAGCCCTTGTGGAGGTTGAGTTGGAATTGGAGGCATCAGTATAATTCAAGATTAAGAAGGGAAAAAAAAAAGTGTGTGTGAGTGTAAGAGTGAGAGAGTGTGTGTGTGTAGTTGTAGGGTATGTGTGAGTATATATTCATAGATATATTTCATTGCTTTGCCTTCTAAGAAGGCCAGAAGCAATAATGCCCATACAACAGTGAACATACTTGGTGCCCATACTCTAGAAAAATGAACCAGTTCAATAAAACACCATTTGTCAATAAAAGGAACCAGGACTTCCTGAAAAACAAAGAGTACATTCCAGGCTCAGGAAAGGAAGGTACAGGAAGATGTGGAACCATTTTGTTGGGCCAAAGAGTTTGAAGTGTTGAAAATATGATAGGAGCACATCCGAAAGACACTGAAGCTAGTTGGATGAGTTTTGATGGTCTAAACAGACAACTTTAAGCAACAAAACAAATCATAGTGTTGGTTTATCACTCAGAATAAAATCCACAATCCCGAGATCCTGATCCCAGTTTCCTCACTCCTGCTTTTCACCAGAGCAGCAAGGGTCATGGGTATATTGCAAAGGAGTTAGGAGGCTAGCTTTTGTTTTTTATTTGATTTTACTTCATTTATTTGATCATAAAATAAATAATTGAATAACAAAGAAATGATGGGGAAGACAGCTCTTCCCTGTATAAGTGTCCCATTAATAAATGTAGAAAGAATTTTGGGCATAGGGGATCACTGCTTAGCAAATACCACAGTAATTGTGGTGAGAGTAATCAATGGAAGCTAAAATTAATAGAAAAACCCAGAATGAGGAGAAAAACAAACAAACAACAATAACAAAAACAAAAAGAGTCTGAGCATAAGAAACTCAAACTTGTTACAAAAGAATAAAAGACATAACTGGAGGACTCTGGCAGGTGGTAACCTTTACCAAACGGTCAAACAACAGCACCAGTAACGGGACAGATTAAGATTACGTATCAAAAAAAACGATAGAGTGCCGGGGATCCCAAAAGCCAACTGCGTGACCCCGGAGATCTAGGCTGACTGATTGGCGCGGCCTGCCCCACGGCTACAGAAGGCGTGGTGCCGCAGAGAAGGGATTAATTAGCAAGCAGGGAGATAAGTGGATGCGACTCCGTGGAATCCCGCCAGCAAAAAAGAGCATACTACAGGGACACTGCTACATCGATGTTCATAGCAGCACAATTCACAATAGCTAGACTGTGGAACCAACCTAGATGCCCTTCAATAGATGAATGGATAAAAAAAATGTGGCATCTATACACAATGGAGTATTATGCAGCACTAAGAAATGACAAAATCATAGAATTTGCAGGGAAATGGATGGCATTAGAGCAGATCATGCTAAGTGAAGCTAGCCAAGCCCTAAAAAACAAATTCCAAATGTCTTCTTTGATATAAAGAGAGCAACTAAGAACAGAACAGGAAGGAAGAGCATGAGGAAAAGACTAACAGTAAACAAAGATGAATGGGGGGAGAGAAAGGGAGAGAGAAGGGAAAGCATATGGAAATGGTAGGAGACCTTCAATAATACACAAAATTATAAGAGGTTATGAGGGGCAAGGGGGAGGGAAAAAAGGGAGAGAATTGAACAACAGCAGAGGAGGTAGAGAGGGAAGATGGGAGGGGAGGGGAGGGGAGGGGGGATAGTAGGGGATAGGAAAGGTAGCAGAATACAACAGTCACTAATATGCCATTAGGTAAAAATGTGAGTATGTAACAGATGTGATTCTGCAATCTGTATTTGGGGTAAAAATGGGAGTTCAAAACCCAATTGAGTCAAATGTATGAAAGATGATATATCATGAGCTCTGTAATGTTTTGATCAATAAAAAAAAAAAGATTATGTATCTCCTGACAGGATGCACCGAGAAAGATACATGAAAGCCTGAACTCAATCATGGGGAATCATCAAGCAAACTGAGGAATGCTATGTAAAATAATAGTACTCTTCAAAATGTTTAGATTGTTTAAAAAAAAATCAAGAAACTCTTCCAGAGTAAAGGAGACTGAAGAGGCAAGGCTAGTAAATGCAATGTGAGATCTTGGATTGGATCCCATATCAGGAAAATGACATAGGACATTGGCAAAATTTGAACAAGGTCTATAAAACACAGAAGAGAATTGCACTGATGTTGATTTCCTGACATAGGTAACAGGTGATAAGCTGAACTGTGTCCCCTAAAGCTTCATATATTAAAGTCTTAAGACCCAGTACCTCAGAATGTGATTATTTGGAGGTAGGAGCTTTAAGAGATAATTAAAGTAAAATGAGGTGGTATGGGTGGGCCTTCATTCAACATGACTGGTGTCCTTCCAAGAAGAGGAGACTAGAACACAGATAACAGACAGGGACAACCAGGCCAAGACACAGTGAAAAAATGAGCATTTCCAAGCCAGGAGAGAGGCCTCAGCAGAGTTCAAACCTGCCCACACTTGGATCTTAGGCTCCCAGCCTCCAGAACTGTGAAAAAAAATAGATTTCCCTTGTTGAAGCCATCTTGTTTGTAGTCTTTTGTGATGGCATCCCAGGCAAACTAGTATAACATACAATGGAATATTATTCAGCCGTTAAACGGAAGAAAATTCTGACAATGTGCTATAACATAGATAAACCTTTAGGACATTAGACTCAGTGAAATAAGCCAACCATAAGACAAATACTATATTATTACTCAAATTCAATACCTAAAGTAGTCAAATTCAGAGTGACAAAGAGTATAATGGTGGCTTCCTGGGGCTGGGGGATGGGAAAATAGAGAGTTGCTTTTAATAGGTAAAAGTTTTGACTTTTCAAGATGGAAAAAGCTAGAGAATGAGGGTTACTTGCATAAGGGTGCAAATTACTCAATCTCACTGCAGTGTATACATCAAAGTGCATATCTTACCACTATCAAAACCCAAAGATCTTTAAAGAGGAAAATTTGGATTTAGAGACAAGAGACATATAGTGCAAATGTCTTGTGACAGCAGAAGCAATGACCAAAGTGATGTAGCTACAAATCAAGCTGGGCCCAAAATTGTAGCAACCACTGGAAGCTAAGGGCAAAGAAGGAATCTTTTCTGGAGCCTTTGGGGGAACATGGCTCTCCTGATGCCTTGATCTTAGCCTTCTATCCTCCAGAACTGTGAGAGAATAAATTTTTGTTTTAAGCAAAAAAAAAAAAAAAGTAAGAGAAGGAATAAAAGGAAGAAAATCATGAGCCTTAGAGCCCCTGCCTGAAGCTTTGGCAATATATTACACAAAGCTATATATCTTGCAAGCTTGGAATAGATTCAGGAGACTGAACTATCATTATTTCATGTGGATTAAGTGCTTGGAATGTGCAGGTCTGAAGTGTCTGTAAATGCACCTGACCGAACAACAGCAGAGTCTCATTCTTTTCCCTGGGGAAACATACCCATCTTCATAAATCACTGCCTAAGTGGAAGATTACCAGGAGGAAAGGGTGCAGCAGATAGACTTGTGTCCCGAGATCCTAATCCCAGTTTCCTCACTCCTTCTTTTCACCAGAGCAGCAAGGATCATGGGCATACTGCGAAGGAGTTACGAGGCTAGCTTTTGTTTTTTGTTTGATTTTACTTCATTTACTTGTTCATACCTAGAAATTACTGAGTACCTTACAAGTTCCAAGAAATCATTTGTTTTGCTGGCAAATATTTGTTTTCTATTTGCAAGACAGTGCAGTAGCAAACAAGACAATGTCCCTGTGGCAACATGAAAATGCCCCTTCTCCATCTCCTACTGCAGGGAATGTGATTAAGTGACAGTCCCAGCTGCAATGCTCTGAAACCTATCACAACATTCCTGCCCAGGCCGCATTGCCCATGGGCTGCCCCACCCACTGACAGAACATGGCAAGGCGTGAGGCAGAACAGACCCTGGAAGATGTGGGATTCTTCCAATAGGTGTCTTTGGCTAGTAGACTTCTTGCTTTCCTGAAACTTGTTTTGAATGATGCTTTTTTATGATCACTTTTCTTTCCCTTCATCGTCTATGGTATTAATAGTAAGCTAATTTCATAGCATTGTGGTCAGTATAATTAAGCACACTGAATGAAACGTGCTTAGAAGGGGGCAGGGGCACAGGGTCTATATAAATGTTGTTGATATGGAGCTTGCACCTCGTGAAGGAGGTGGACAGAAAACACATAAATACCAGGTAGGGATAACAGTGAGATAAAAAGGAGGAGGATGGTGTGATGTGGTGATTTATGAGCCATTTTACACTGGCAAGCCAAGCAAGTGCCACAAGAAAGTGCCCACCATGTTGTGACCTGGGAAAGGGTCATTTAGCCAAAGGAACAACTGTGTAAAGACTTAAGGACATGATTGTCAGAACGAGGAGGCAGAAGCAGATGAGGAGGAGCACAGGTAAGGAGTCAAGGGCATGGTGGGGCCCGAGGGAGAAACTCAGTCCTTTCTTTTCCCATTTGATGTGCTTTGGTAGCCTCCACCAAGTATCAATGACCTGGATAATTCTGGCCCTACACTTTCTTTTTATGGTACTGGGGATTGAATTCAGGGATGCTTAATCACTGAGCCTTTTGTATATTTTATTTTAAGACAGGTTCTCAATGAGTTGCTTAGGGTCTCACGGAGTTGCTGGGGCTGGCCTTGAATTTGCAATCCTCCTGCCTCAGCCTCCTGAGCTGCTGAGATTACAGGTATAGGTCATTGTGCCCATGTGGCACTATACTTTCTAGACTCAAAATTAAGAGATAATTTAGGTAGTCAAGCCCCAGGAAGAAGACATGCAGAAGGCAAAAATATTCTCCTTTCTCCTCTGTGTTTTTGTGTGCCTTGATTTAAATTTTTCAGATTCTACATATTCTTTTCTACTTGTAGACATATTTGTGATAGACATATGCTTTTTATCATTTTACTTTATAGATACCTCATTTTTTCCTGATTACCTATACTTCTTTCTACATATAAAATAACTAGGTTCACTTTAATTATCAAAGTTCTGGTAGTTTGAAAACAACCACAAACCAACCACTCTGGCTGGCAATTATTCTAAGTGTTGTTGAGCTCTGTGTTCTAAACATCACTGCGCACTAAAAGAGCTGAGCACCAGCCAATGAGTCCCTTATAGAGGGAGGCAGACTTTGGCAATCACTTCAGAAGTTTCACATGAAATATAAAATTTTAATGCCTAGTGAAGGGTCTTTTAATTTTACTGGTAGTCTGATGTGAAGCCAAGGATTAAAGTTTTCATCTTTCAAGGTCCCAAACACCTACTTAGCTCTGCTCCCTGAACAGACTCTTGGGCATGTAATTCACCATGGTCTCAGTTTCCTCATTATAAAAATGAGTCTAATATTCCCTTTATACTTGCCTTAGGAATGTGGGGGGGGTCAAACCTTCTGCAGTGGATTCCCCCAAGTCTGGAGCCATGAGATAAAAGTATTTTGGGGACCCCCTCTACTCACAAATTCAGTGAAGGTGAAAAAATAATCTTTTCTAACCAGAATTCCAGATGGGGAATTGACAGTTGGAGTAGTGAGCCAGGGAGACAGACTGCTGAGCTTTCATCTCAAATTAGAGCCCTGAGGATAAGAATAGCTTCTGCAGCGGCATCCGCCCAGGCAAAATCATAAGGGACATCAGTCTCCAGGTCTCAAGCTGCAGTTTGGCTAGGTTGGGTCTTCCCTCCAGAGAAGAGTTCCTTCTTCTGTTAAGAATCTAGGGACTCCCCAGGGAACTCCTCTAGTTGGGGTTAGGCCTGTACTATTCACCAACCCTGCGGCCTCAATCATTCAGTCTGAGAAATAGTAACCAATACCCATCTTCCTCAAGAGTTATTGTGAGCTTTGCCAGTAACTGTATGTGAGGGAGGGAGGGAGGGGGCAAACGGACAATTGTAGGAGGCACTTCCTGGAATCCTAACATTGATTCTTAAGATATGATTGACCAGGCTGTAGGTTAGACAAAGGGCCACAGCAATAGAAAGGAAATAGCTTTTACCTGAATCATCTAGAAACAAAAAGATGTCTTTATACTGTACTGCCTGTTTGCCTATGAAAAGTAAAGGTGCAATTTTCCTGAGGTTGTCCCTTAGCTTAGAGCAGTGGCTGTCAAGCTTGGCTGCTCCTGAGAACTCTCCTTTCAGCTGAGTTCCATACTTACTGAGGGAGGCCCTCTGGGACCTCCACTCCTGGCTAAGATGGAGTAACAGGGACCCTGTTTATGCTCCCACTTAGAATAGCTCAAAATGGACAAAATATATGAAACAGTGATATATAAGAACTAAATATAAAAGAACAAAGGACCATGATCTCTGAGAAAGGAGAAACAGATGAGGTGAGCAGGGTAATTATTTCATCTGACTGTCTGAGAAATTTTCCAGGCTCTGGCAAGAAGTGAAACCCAGTAGACTACCTGAGCTGGACCCAGAAAGCTGACGGTCCAGGGGGATTCAATTGGTAGAATTCTCAAGATAGAGTGCCCAAAAGAAAAGAGTGTGAAAGTTAGTGTGCGAGTGAGACCGACAGACTGACCAATTATATGCAAACACGAGAGAAAGAGAACACCAACAAGCTTTGGTTACCTGCAGAAGTGTTCAAGTATTTGGCCATTGGTCAATGCATATGTATAAGACTAAGATGTGGGAGAGAGAAAAACCCTTTTGAAAGTATTAGAAGTAACAGGGTCCATCACTCACACAGGGCTAAGAATAGCGCCTATTCTAACCTCAAGATTCGAGGGTCAATGGGTAAATTGAACAGGGTTTTGCTTCAGTGGAGGGAAATGATTAGCCCCACACTGATAACTGCTTCAGTCCTGCTTAACAAATCTTAAAAAAGTAAACAGGAAATAT
The DNA here is from genome assembly GCF_045843805.1 of Urocitellus parryii. Lineage (NCBI taxonomy): Eukaryota > Metazoa > Chordata > Mammalia > Rodentia > Sciuridae > Urocitellus > Urocitellus parryii. The sequence goes on along the minus strand of NC_135539.1, from coordinate 132,865,713 downwards.
TAAACTGTTTCAAAGTAACTTGCCTACACTCCAGAACTAAGCCCAAGAGTATTTATAGGAGTACAAAAATATCCAACACTCAGCAAGGTAAAATTTACAATGTTTGGCATCAAGAAAGGAAGGAAGAAAAAAAGGAAGGAAGAGAAATTACTTGGCATTAAAAAAAGAAAGAAAATACAAGGCATAATGAGGTGGTAAGTCAGAGTTGAAAACAACCGGAAGTGACACAGATGCTAGAATTAGCAAACAAAGACAGTCAACTCTCCTACATAATTTAGAAGGTAACATGAGATGGAAGGTATGAAAAAGACCAAAGGCAAACTTCTAGAGGTGAAAACCACAATGTTAAAAATAATGACAATTCTTATGTTATAATAAAAATTATTCTTATTGGTTAGAAATAATAAAAGACTGGGCACAGCAAAAGAAAAAAAATCAGCAAATTATGAAGACTTAACAATATGAACTATTCAAAATGAAACACAGAGCCAGTGTGGTGGTACACACCTGTAATCCTGGCAGCTCGGGAGGCTGAGGCAGGAGGATCGTGAGTTCAAAGCCAGCCTCAGCAATGGTGAGGTGCTAAGCAAATCAGTGAGACCCTGTCTCTAAATAAAATACAAAATAGGGCTGGGAAGGTTGCTCAGTGGTCTAGTGCCTCTGAGTTCAATACCTGGTACCAAAAAAAAAAAAAAAAAAAAAAAGAAAAGAAAAAGAAAGAAAAGAAAAAAGGAAACACATAGAAAACATAATTTAAAAATAAATGAAAAAAGCTGCAATGAATTGTGGGATAACTTCAAGCTACCTAATGTATATTTAACTTGAGTACCCAAAGTGCAACTACCCAAAGTGTGGAGGGGGGGGATTAGAAAAAATACCCCTATTTTGGTTGATGGAGAGGAGTATTAGAAAAAATATTTGAAGAACTAGTAAATGAAATGCTCCCCAATTTTTAAAATAACAACTAAAATAAATTGCAATCACAAGAAACATTCAGAAAACAATACCAAAGCATATAAAAATAAAGCTGTTCAAAACCAGTGATAAAGAGCAAATCTTAAAGGCAGTCAGAGGAATAAAATACATATTATTTTCAGAATAATGAAGAAAGAAAGCATAGATCCCATTGGAAACAATGCAAATGAGAAGACAGTAGATTCACTCTTCAAAGTATTCAAAATAAAAACTATCAACCTGTAATTTTATACCCAGTGAAAATATCTTTTAAAAAATGATGGAAAAATACTTTACACTAAAAGGATAGACTTTTAAAAAATTTTTACAGTAGGTTACACTATAATAAATATTAAAGGAAGCCCTCAGGCAGAAGTGACACCAGATAAAAGTAAGATCTATTAAAAAATGAAAATGGTGGGCTGCGGATGTGGCTCAAGTGGTAGCACGCTCATCTGGCACGTGTTTGGCCCGGGTTCAATCCTCAGCACCACATACAAAGATGTTGTGTCTGTCAATAACTAAAAAATAAATATTAAAAAATTCTCCCTCTCTCTTTTTTAAAAAAAATGAAAATGGTAACTATATAGGTTATTATATCATTTTTCTCTTATTATGTAAACTGCTTTAAAAGATAATTGTTTAAATATAAGTGAGAGCAATATGGTGTTCAGTTTATTATAGTTTTCTATATAAAATTAAAATATATGACAAAACAACAAAGTTCTAGGAAGGAAGAGATACACTGTTGTAAATTTCTTCTATTTCTTCAATTATATAGGAATTGGTAAAATATCATCTGAAGGTGTACTCTAAGAAACTAAAAAGTATGCTATTGTACCTCAAAGCAAACATTAAATCAATCAGGTAAAGAGTTCTAGCTAAATTCAACAAAGATAAAATAGAATCATAAAACCTATTCAAGTTTTCCAGAAGAAAGCAGAAAAAAGAGGCAAATGGGGGGAAAGATCACAGGGAGCAAATAAAAATAATCAATATGACAACACACTTAAACCTAACCATATCAACAATCATATTAAACATAAGGGGTCAAAATACCCAGCTAAAAGGCAGAGATAATGAGAATGGATTAAAATAGGGGCCAACTACATGCTAACCACAAGGAGTATCTCATATCAAATATAAAGAGACAAACAGCTTAAGAGTTACAGGGTAGAAAAAGATACACCATGCTCATTTTAATCAAAAGAAGTTTGGGAGAACTGCATTAATATCACAACAAAGAACATTATAGTGAAAAAGTAGGTCAGTTTAAAATAATAAAGGACTCAATTCAGCACAAGAATTGAGTGTGTATGAATCTCATAAGAGAACTTCAAGCACATCAAGCAAAAACATATCAAACTATAAAGAGTAAAGCAAGCCCATACTTACAAGAAAGCTTTTAGTAGTCTTAAATATGGGAAGATCAAGAAGGACTATCAACCAACTTGAACTAATTAGCATTTATAAAACCCTCCTTGCAACATCAGAATAAACATTCTTTATAAGTGCACAAGGAGTATTTGCCAAGAGAGACCACACTATGGGACACAAAACAAGTGTCATGCATTTAAAAGCAATCAAATTACACAAAGAATGTTGTTTGACTGAATTGAAATTAAGTATAAAGAACAGAAATTGTGATTCATACCTGTAATCCTAGTGGCTCAGAGGTTGAGACAGGAGGATCACAAGTTCAAAACCAGTCTCAGCCAAAGCGAGGATGCTAAGCAACTCAGTAAGACCCTGTCTCTAAATAAAATACAAAAATTACTCCAGGGATGTGGCGTAATTTTGAGTGCCCCCGAGTTTAATCTCTGGTACCAAAAAGAAAAAAGGAAAAAAAATATTCCTATAACCCCAGATATTTTGTAACAAAATAACATTTCAAAATAACATATGAAATAAAGAATACATCAAAAGAGAAGTTAGGAAGTACTTCAAAGTGAATGAAAAGAACAACACAACTTACCAGAACATGTAAGATGCTGCTACAGCAATACATGGGGGAAAGCAAATGCCTGTATTATAAAGGTCTCATATAATTTGCCCAAACTTAATCAGGATGATATACACAAGTTAAACAGATCAATTTAAAGCGATGAAATAGAAGACACCATTAGAAGCCTACCAACCAAGAAAAGCCCAGAACCAGATGGATACACAGCCGAGTTCTACAAGACCTTCAAAGAAGAACTAATACCAATACTCCTCAAATTATTCCACTAACTAGAAAAAGAGAGAACACTTCCAAACTCATTCGATGAGGCCAATATCACCCTGATTCCAAAACCAGACAAAGACACATCAAAGAAAGAAAACTTCAAACCAATATCTCCAAATGAACATAGATGCAAAAATTCTCAAATTCTGGCAATCAAATACAAAAATATATTAAAAAGATAGTGCACCACGATGAAGTGGAGTTCATCCCAGGGATGTAAGTTTGGTTCAACATACGGAAATCAATAAATGTAATTCATCACATCACTAGACTTAAAAGATAAGAATTATATGAACACCTCAATAGATGCCGAAAAAGCATTTGACAAAATACAGCACCATTTCATGTTCAAAACACTAGAAAAACTAGGGATAATAGGAACATATCTCAACATTGTAAAAGCTATCTATGCTAAGCCCCAGGCCAATATCATTCTAAGTGGAGAAAAATTGAAAGCATTCCCTCTAAAAACTGGGAACAAGATAGGGATGCCAAGATTCTAGCTCAAGAAGCCAAAAAGAAAAGCAAACTAAACCCAAGATATGACAGAAAATGAGGGTCAAGTGGATTTCAATAAAAAAAGAAAATACTAATGAAAAACAAAAATCTGAGAAGATAAATAAAATTGATAAGCCGTTAGCAAAACTGATCAGACAAGAGAAAGAGAAGATTCAGTTCATCAATATTAACAAAAAGAGGGCTGGAGGTTGAGATGCTGAAGAGATGCTCCCCGTATTCATCTGTTCCCCAACAAAGAAGATTCAAAGAAAAGGGTGTGGCTGCATATTACCATGCATGATCATGACAACCCTGGAAATCCAGAGAAAAATGGAAATCTTATAAGATCCAGAGACTTGGGACAACAGAATACTAAGAGGAACAAAGTATCCCAGCATCTGCTGCCCTGTTCTACCTCTTCTCAACCTCTGACCCTCAACTTCCCCCTCACAATACATAAACTTCTCTTCTCCATCAGATGGGGACTTCCTCGAATTCTGGTTCCCAGATCCACAAGTAAACCTGCACCTTTGTCATTGCTTCCTTCTTTCCTCCTATTACAATGGAGGAGCAAGGATCTCTGGATCCTATAATACAGAAATTTCCACCTACTGGTTATATTTTTCTTTCCCTGTGTCTCAAACCACCTCCCTCTACTGGTTTCTTGCCATTCAAATTGGAACAAAGTCAATTTTCTTCCATCTTAACATAAAAACCACATATGCAAACACAGCACACTCTCCCTTTATACCTTCTCCCATCTAGCTATTATCCTCTCCACTCCCTATACAATTAAATTTTTTAAAACCCATGCACGCACACATACATGCACCTGTCTCCCATTCACTCCTCTACTCAAATGTGCCTTTCCACATATGCCACTCTTACCAAGGTCACCAGTAACTGTCTTGTTACTAATGAGCACTTCTGGAGTCTTACCTACTCAACCCCTTATAGTGTGTGGCAATGCAGTTTATCAGCAGTGGTCATGAACTCAGTAGTAGTGTGTCTGGGTCTATCTCCCAACTCTTCCTTACAGTAGTGTTGAGCAAGTTATCTTCTAAGGGATTGTTGGGAGGGTGAAATGAGCTGTGTGTGTACAGCTCTTGGCACATGCTGAGCCTGGCACATGGAGAGCACTCTCTATGTTAACTATTACTGTTATTGACCATTCCCTCCCTCATCTCAGAGACACTCCTTTATGCCACTTTGAATTCCCCCAGTTTTCTGCCTACATATCCAATCGCTGCTCATCTCCTCAGCAGCTGTTCTTTCTCTGCCATCCTTTAATGTTGCTGATTCCCAGAGTTCATTCTTAGATCTTCTTTTCACTCTCCTTGGGTGAGCTATCCCTCAGTTCTTTCTTATAACCTGATGGCTCTAATCTGCCTCTACTCCCTATGATTCTATGCTCTATCTGTATGCCCCATGGCTGCAAAAACTCAACTTATGCAAAATGGAATTCATTTTCCCTCCTAAAAATGACTCCTTTTCTGGGTTCATTGGCCCAGTGAGTGACTGCACTCTTTCTTCAGATGCCCAAGTTAGAAACATGGTTTGCAGCCTAAATTTGGCCATCTCTCCTATCTCACAACCCACTAACTCATGTCTACTTTTTAATTTATTTGATTTATTCTAATTTGTTATATATGAAAGAAGAATGTGATTCAATTCATAATACACATATAGAGCACAATTTTTCATGTCTCTGGTTGTACGTAGAGTCACACCATTCATGTCTTCATTACATGTACTTACGGTAATGATGTCCGTCTCATTCCACCATCTTTCCTACCCCCATACCCACTCCCTTACTCTCCCCTCTCCTTTGTCCTATCTGCAGTTCATTTATTCCTCCCATGCTCCCCAACTCATCCCCATTATAAATCAGCCTCCTTATATCAGAGAAGACATTCAGCATTTGGTTTTCTGGGATTGGCTTATTTCACTTACACAACTCCATCCATTTACCAGTCCGGTCTATCTTATACAGTGACATTCTTGCTGAAGTTTGGATAAAAGAATTGTAATACATTGGATGACCTCACTGCAGCGTTGATACTGTTGCCAATTTCCTCCTTGAAACTTTCTTGCCATTTTTCCATTTGGGACTCTGGATATTACTTTTTTCTTTGTGGAGTCCTCTTTCTCTTACAAGATTTAAGTGATGCAATTTTTTATGTCTTCTCTTTCTACACCTGAACCTCTCATCCTGTCCCTTTTGCTCATTCATCAATATACTAATAACTTCCAAATCTTTAATCCTCACTTGCATCTTCCCTTCAAATTGACACTTACATATTTAATACATCCTTAACATCTCCATTGTTAACCCAAAGTCATGTGCAAAAGAGATATTACTCATCCTGTGCCCACGTAAATACAAACCAAAACTAAGAGAACATCTGCTCCTGTACCTATATTCTCTTTCTCAATAAATATGCCAGTGTCCACCTGGGTGTTTAAGTCAAAATCTTAGGTATCATTCTTACCATCTCTCTTATTGCCCCCAGTACTAACCATTTGACAGGTCTTATCACTTCTATCTCTTTTATCCATTTTTTTTTCTCCATACCCACCTGCTACTACCCTGGTCCAGAACACCACAACAGACTTACTGGTCTTCCTGCCTTGAATATTCTCTTTCGAGGACATTCTTCACTTTGTAAGGTGATGTCTGATGTCACTCCTCTCCTTATAACAATTAATAGTCCCCTACTTCTTTTCAGATAAAGTTTAAACTAACTTGGCTTATCTTTTCTGCTTTGTTGTTTTCTCTCTTGTTTGAATAAAAGAAGTTGATAAAATATTCATGGGCTATTTAGAAAGAAAGAAAGAGAGAAAGAAAGAAAGAGAAAGAAAGAGGAAGGAAGGAAGGAAGGAAGAAAAGAAGAAAGAAAGGAAGAAAGAAAAGAAAGAAAGGAAGGAAGGAAGAAAGAAAGAAAGAAAGAAAGAAAGAAAGAAAGAAAGAAAGAAAAAAGAGAGAAAGAAAGAAAGAAAGAAAGAAAGAAAGAAAGAAAGAAAGAAAGAAAGAAAGAAAAAGAAAAGAAAAGAAAGAAAGAAAAAGCACCTACATAAAGCAAGAATGGAGGAGGAGAAGTTTAGCATCAGCACATGTGCCAGAGACTTTGGGAATTGTACACAAATACCCAATGAGTCAGTTCTCTGAGCTGGGGCAGTCAAAAAAAACTGACTCACCTCTGGTAGGATTGACAGGAGGTATGGTATTTAAAGAAAGATGCTCTGTATTGGTTAAAATACACATGGAGATTTGTGGTCATTTCTGGATACAGTGATTTGGATGTATTAAAGACAAGTTGCAGACAGAAGAGGATAACTAGAAAGATATTGGAACTTGAAACCATTTGTAAAAATCAGAAAATTCCACCCCAAAATAAACCATTTGCCATATTGATTACTTTTATCTGAAGGTAATTGAGAAATAGCAGATGCAAGAAGTATGCTTAGTCTTCCCCCATCTTTACTTACAAGCAGGGCATACATTTCCTGTAAGAAAGGTGCTCTGCATATGCCAAGAACGGGAAAACTTTCTCATCATAGGAGATAAGCCAAGGCCGAGACAAAGCTGTACAAATAAATCTCACTAAAATCATCCATATGTGCCAGTAGTGCCCTCCCTATATTTCCTAGTCTCTTTCCAACATTTTACATATTTAGCTCAAACTTCTTTTTCCTTTGTCTTTGCATATTTCCATATTTATCATTTTTTGCTAAAATGGTATACATATCCCTTCCTATAATAGTTTATTTGGGGTTTTCCATTCTGATGCACCCCTACAATCACATAGCATCATTAACATTGAATAAAATTTGAATGCTTTTCCTCCCATTAATCTGTCCTTTTTTCAATTCAATTCATTGGCTCTGGGCCCAGAACCTAAGTGGACAGAGGAAACGTCTTTCTTCCTTATATATGTGAGGTTAACATAGATATGAACTTTGCCTTCAAAACAAGGCAATTACTTCCAATCCTGAATTTTACAGTTAAATTACTTTTATTAATCTAAAATGCAGGATATCTAAGAGAATGATAGAAATCAACAGGATTCAAATATATTTGTAGATAATAGCAATGAATTGAAGCAACTTACTTCAAAGACTGACTGTTAATGTGACTGTTAATGTCACATACTTTGGATATAATTAAGTATAGATTTCTTATTTTTCTTCAACTCCTTAGAATCCTATGGTGGAAGAGTGAGGAAGATTATCCAAGTTGAGTAAATTGGTTTCTCCACTTTTCCTTGGGAAAATAAATTAGATGCAATGGTACTTAATTACCTTCTGGGCTCTCTAAGTAGGTATGAGATTCCAAGCTTTATAGTCCCTGATGGCTGTAACCAGCTTATGTAAAACTGTTCAAAAGTAGCTTCTATGGTCTATTTCTTCTTTCTTTTCTTTCTGAAGTTTTCCAGATGTCTCTAAAATGCAACATTTGCAGACACAATGGGTAGTTCTATCCTATAGCTATGCTGAGTGTGACATAGTCGATATAAAGTATGTTCTCTGCTCTGAGGGTAAATTCAACAAGATAGTAAATGAGGTCCATTGAGTAGGTGCTCAATTATAGCTGAATGTGAATGAAAAAGAATGAACTTGTCTCTAGACTTCATTATTGGGGACTAGCTCTAAATATTGGCTACTTTTCAATAAGTAAGGGCACTTCAAATGAAACCAATAGAGATAGTTAGGGGAAAAGGTACCTGTTCTTATTCTTCAATCTAGGCACTCCCTCTCTCCCCAGCACACTTCCTAAGTCCTGGGTATTCACTGCAGAAGGACTGAAAAGATCGGCTAGAGTGATGGTGAGAGTAAAGCTCACAATCTCATTTGTGAGGTATTTTGAGGCAAGCAATCCAGCCCATCAGTGAATGGTAAACTTGGAAACAGACACCCTTGCTCAATGCTATTTATGCAAAAGTGGATAATACATTTGTTCCTTGTGAAAATTTGTTCCCAGAAATAAGAACACAGAAGCCAGATTGGTGTAACTTAAGGGATCCCTGATTGATTGACAGACTGATTATTCTGGAAACAGACTTTCTCCTGAAGGATTTAAGTGTTTCTCACATAACTTACAACAAAATTAAGACCACACTTGATAATGTAGCACATTCTTTAAATGTTAATAATGGCAAACTTCATAGAATTTATAATCATGTGAAAAGTTTCTGTCATGGATTCCCAATATGGTTATACAGTTGCATAGTTTCTGACATCCCAGCAACCAAAACCAATGGCTGACATTTACTGAGTACTTACTATGTGCTAGGTAGGCACAGTGCTAAGAGCTGATATAGATTGTTTAATTTTTTGTAACAACCATGTAGGATTTTAATACCATTACTTAATGTTCTCTATTTTTCAAGTAATGATGAAAGACATCTAATATTCAAAATAGGCACTATCCTAAGGGCTACATGAGAATTCTTACATTGAATCTTTAAGTAAAATTATCTAAAAATCAGGCAAAAAATAGTAGATCACAAACTTCCAAAGACTTAAAGAACAAAATCAGTTAAATCTGCATAAGGGTCATATGATTCTCTCTAGAGGAGATAACTTTGTTTTAACATTTACCAATGATTAGGTCCCAGGCTCTGTAAAGATAGTGTCAAAGTTTTAGAAAATCAAAATGTTACATATGATTTTTTGCTAATTTTTTTAATCTAAAAGAAAAGTTGAACTAAAGGTAACAGCTCTTATACCTGTAGGACATCAATCAGTTTTATGCCTAATGTTGTGATTTCATTCCATCATTTCTTTCTGCCTCCCCGGTGTTTTGTATCCTCCCTTATACAACTTTTGTTATTTGCAGTCAAATCTTTGATGCAATCCTTACCAGAAACTTGCAGGAGGATTATGTATTTAACTTTTTGAAAATTATACTTTTGGGTAAGGCTTGCAAATGATCCCAAGGCAGTAGCCATTCCTATGAGTTGAGGAAACTGAGACTCAGAGTTAATTATTCACCCAAGCCCACACAGAAGTAACAGACCAGGCAATCTGACATTAGAGTTTACATGCTTTATCTCTTTTTAATAATAAATGCTGACAAGGTTGTGGGGAAAATGTAAACTTGTACATTGTTGGTGGGGCTGCAGAGTAATGCAACCACTATAGAAAGCAGTATGGAGATTCTTCAAAAACTAGGGATGGAACCACCACATGATCCAGTTATCCTACTCCTGAGTATTTTCCTAAAATATCTAAAATCAGCATACTACAGAGACATAGCCACCTCAATGTTTATGGTGGTATAATTCACAATAGCTAAATTATGGAATCAACTCTGGTGCCCATCAATAGATGAATGGATTAAGAAATTCTCTCTCTCTCTCTCTCTCTCTCTCTCTCTCTCTCTCTCTCACACACACACACACACACACACACGAGTTCTACTTACTCATACAAAAGAACAAAATTATGGCATTTGCCAGTACATGAATGGAAATTGGAGAAAATCATGTTAAGTGAAATTATCCAAATGCAGCAACTCAACGGTTGAATGTTTCCTCTCATATGCAGAAGCTATAATAAATACAGGGAAGGAAGAGGATAGGATAGGTAACATAAATGGAAGGCCAGTAATGTAGAAGGAGACTGAGAGGCAGAGTGGCGGGATAGGTAAGGGGAGGCAATGCAGAATGAATACTTAAAAAATCATGTCATGTGCATATATGGATATAAAACAGGGAATTTCATCTTCATGCATAAGTAGAAAGAACCAATCAAACATAAATAAATAGATGAGCAAAAGGAAGTCTAGTAGAGGAAGGAGAATGGGGAGATGAGGGAGGATGAGGAAAGGAGGGTATCAGAAACTAAAATCAAATTCCATGCATGTATGAGTTTATCAGGATGAGCCCAACTACAATGTATAAAATCAGAGATGAAAAAATGAAACATTACAACTGATAACTACAGAAATACAAGGAATCATTAAGCATTCTAATGAAAAAAGTATATGCTAACATATTGGAAAACCTAGTAGAAATACTCAAATTTATGGAATCATTTGCCCTACAAAAATTTAACTATTTAGACAAACTGAACAGACCAAAAACAAAAATGAGGTTGGATCAGCAATAAAATGTCTCTCAACAAATAAAAGCCCATGACTGGATGACTTCATGGTTGAAAATTTCCAAACTATTAAAGAATGATCACCAATTCTTCTTGATCTGTTCCATAGAATTGAAAGGGAGGGAGACCTTCCAAACTCACTCTATGAGGCCAGCATTACCCTGTTACTAAAATTTGACAAGGACAACAATCACAAAAATTAAAACTATAGACTAATACCCCTGATCAATATATGAATAAATCCTCAACAAAATACAAGCAAATCAAATTCATTAATATATCAACAAGAGTACATGCCAAGATCAAGTTGGTTTCATTCCAGGGATGCAAGAATGATTCAACTTACAGAAATCAATGAAGATAATACATCACATTGACAGAATGAAGGATAAAAATCATATCAATATACAAAGAAAAAAGCATTTGATAAAATTGAATACCCTTCATGATAAAAGCACTGAATGACTTAGGTGTAGAAGGATCGAATCTTTACATAATAAAGGCTGTATATGACAAACTCACAGCCAACAGAATATAGGTTGAGGAAAAAAAATGAAAGCATTTCTTCCAAGATCAAGGAAAAAGAGGGTATGTTTTCACTGCTCTTCTTCAATATAGTACGAGAAGTTTTAGCGAGAGCAATTAGGAAAAGAAAGAAAAAGCAAGCAAATAGGAAGAAAGTCAAACTAGTCCTCTTTGCAGATATGATCCTATATCGAGTAAAATCTTAAGATTATTAGAACTTTTGAACAAACTCAGTAAACTTGCAGGATACAAATAAATGTACAAGAGTCAGTTTTTATATACACCAATAATGACTACTAAGAAATGAATCATGAAATAATCCCATTCACAATAGCCACATGCACAATCAAAATGTTCTTAGGAATAAAATAAAGAAGTGAAAGACTCTACAATGAAAATACTGAAACACTGGGAAAAGAAAGTGAAGAAACATAAAAAGATGGAACAATCTTGCATATTCATAAATATTATTGAAATATCCATACCGCTGAATGTGATCTACAGATTCAATGTAACTCCCACCGAAATACCAATGACATTCTTCACAGAACTATTTAAAACTCTAAAATTCATTTGGAAGCATAAAAGACTCTAAATAGTTAAAGCAAACTTGAACAAAAAGAGCATACTGCAGAGCCATAGTAATTAAAACAACATGGTATTGGCATAAAACCAGACACATAGACCAATGGAACAGGACAGAGATCTGAGAAGTAAATCCACACATCTACAGACTTCTACTTCTCAATGAAAGTGCCATATTATAGAAAGGACAGTCTCAGCAAATGGTGCTAGGAAAATTGAAAATCCAAACACAAAAGATTGAAGTTGATATCCCCATCTCTCCTGCTGCATAATAATGAACTGCATCTAGATCAAAGACATAAGTGTAAGACCTGAAACTCTGATGCTACCAGCAGAAAACACAGGGGAAACATTCAAAACTTTGGTACAGGCAACAGTTTTCTGTACCCATGGTATAAGACCTCAGAGGTACAGGAAACAAAGCAACTATTTATAATTGAGTTTGCATCAAACTAAAAAGCTTCTGCTAGTAAAGAAAATCAGAGTGAAGAGACAACCTACAGAAAATATTTGTCAACTATTCATCTGTCAGAGGGTTCATTACCAGAATATATAATGAACTCCAAAAAACTTTAAAAAACAATAAACCAATCAAAACTGGGGAAATTGTCTGAATAGACAATTCTCAAAAGAAATATAAGTGGCCAATAAATTAATGAAAAAATGCTTAATATTACTAGCCATTGGGGATATGCAAGTCAAAACTACAATAAAATATCTCACCACATTTATAGTGGCTATTATAAAACAATAACAACTACTGTTGAACATATAGAGAAAAAGGAACTAATACTGTTGATGGAAATGTAAATCTGTACAGCTGTTATGAAAATTAGTAAACTAAAACTAGAACTACCATATAATCCAGATATCCCATTCTGGACATATATCTAAAGGAAATGAAGTCAGTATACAAAAGTGGCAACTGCATAGCCATATTTATTGTGGCACTACTCACAATATGGAATCATCCAGCTTCCCATTAACAGATGAATGGTAAGAAAATAGGGAATATATATACACCATGGAGTATTATTCAGCCCTAAAAAAGAATGAAATCCTGTAGTCTGCAGTAAAATGGGTGGAAATGGAGGACATTATCTTAAGGAAATAAGCCAGGTACAGAAAGAGAGGTGTTGAATGTTCTCTCTCCTATGTGGAAGCTTAAAAAAAAAGTTGACTTGAAAGTGGGATACTAAAAAGGTTGGAAGGGTGTGGGTGTGGTAGTAAAAAAGTAAGGTCAGATTTGATCAGTGCACACTATGCATGAATGGAAATATCACAATGAATCCAATTAATATGTACACTTAATATATGTTAAGCAAAAAGATTTTTTAAAAGAAAGAATTCTAATTGTAACCTATGCAGCAAACTGGGGAGGAAGGGCACATAAGTGAGGTAAAGACCTTTACTCCCATGAGCTGGTAATTTGACTATATCTAGCCAACACTGTCCTATAGGGATTATTTCAATGCTTTTACTCTGTGGTGTGTATATGCTTTCCAGAAGAAATGAACTTGTTTTCAAATATTTCTGACTAGTGTTGTCTTATGTAACGTGTTTTATTGTTTTTTTTTTTAAATTGGCTCCTTTGCTTTCCTCTTGACACAAATAATCAAGTGGCTAAGTTAGAATCAGAACACATGTGTCCAAAATGTAGTCCTTTTGGCATCCCTAAATGCATTTGATGTTGGTGACTGTACGGGATTGCTGATAAGCATGTCTCAACCACGTGGCCAATGCAGGGAGGTGCTATTTGACCTCCAATAGTGGCATAACATCTCTGTTGCTAGGTGTCCTCGTACAATCAAGGAGATTAGAAGGGATTAGCATGTGCATCGCTCTGCAGGCACTGGGCAGTGCCACCAAGACTCCAGAGTTGTGCTCTACGCTACATCACAGGATCTTGGGAGGTGTTTCGATCCGACTCCTGACAACACCATCACCAGGCAGCAGCCCCCACTCAAGGTGCTTGGCAGGTGCACAGACTGCCTCGCCATTACAATTGATTACTCCAGACTGCCCCTAGAGTCCAGTGGCAAACCCAAAAGCTCAGTGCACACTCAGCATCTCACACCACTTTGCGGAACAACACAGCTTCCTGTTTGTGGTGTAGCTTAAATCTCTAACAGCACCTGTTGCATGCCAGCACAGTGCATGCTGGAAATTGCAGGTGGAACATATAAAAGCAAATGCTCTTAGCCTGCAGGGCTAAGGCCTGGGATCCCTCAAAGGCATGGTGTGGCAAGAACAGTACTGTGCAGCAGTCCATGATGGAGGGTACATTCCATTCCAAAATGATCTGCAATGTGCACAACTGTCTGGAAATCCCCAGGGGTACAGCTATGTCCACTTCATCCCAGACCAACATCCACCACATAGACCTACTGTCTGTTGTTCCTGGAGTGGGGAGCTGATTTCTGACCGAGTGACACCACCCACAGCCAGGGGCTACAGCCACCTCTGTCTTGCTGGATTACAAATGACTTGGTCGAATACATGATAGAAATCATTTGGAAGGAGGGTGAGGGAAAGAAGAAATAAAATCCATATTTCTGACAAATTAAAATAGCTACAGAGGAACAGAATACTCTGTTGTGGAAGCAAAGAACTTTTTGTTCTGTCCAGAAAGTGTCTTTGGAGTAAAAAAAAAAAAAAAAAAAAAAAAAAGTGCTGTGCATGGTCTTCCTATATTACTATACATGATAAGTTTTTTTTTTCCTAATCTCTGTGGCTTTTGCCAAAATATTTTGCTAAATTTGATGAGGAGGGGACACTCATCGTTTTGGAAAAATTATTAGAGAGAATCCTTGCCAAGAATCCACAAGAGGTGAAGTGACAGATAATAATTTGGGGAAAGGGTGGCTACTTGGTGTAAGGAAGTTGCCCTGAAGCAAAGGTATACAAGACTTTGTAGACTTGGGAAATTATGGAAACGGTGCCCAGCTAGTCTTCTGGTCACTAACCTGCAGATTTCCCAAGATGCCCTGTGTTTTACTCAGCTTTCTTGGCACTTTGACCAAAAGACCTGACCAGAACAATTGTAGAGGAATTTGGGGACTGATAGTTTTAGGGGTCTCAGTCCATAGACAATTGGCTGCATTCCCTGGGGCTAGAGGTGAGGTAGAAGATGGGGTGGGGGAGTGTGGCAGAGGGAAGCTGTTCACATGATGGTCAGAAAGCAGAGAGAGACTCCACTCACCAGATACAAAAGAACACCCCCCAGGGACCCGCCTCCTCCAGCCATACCCTAACCACCTTCAGCCACCACCCAGTTAATCCCATCAGGAGATTGAGTCACTGATTGGGTTATGAGAGTCTTAACCCAATCAGTTCTTCTCTAAACTCTCTTTCATTATCTCACACATGAGCTTTTGAGGGACACCTTACATCAAAACCATAATACCATGGAAGACACAGCAGAGAGCTGATGGAGAAGTCACCTGCAGGAAGGGACCTTAGGGAAGGAGGGTTGAAGGCTTACTCACTGGATGGTGTTACGAGAGCCACAGCCAAAGGGGCCCCAGCAAACTTCCAGCTGCCAGCTGATTGGCTCCTCTGTGGTGATGCTCATTGGGCTATTTCCCTGCCCTTTCAGACCACGGAGCTGCTCATTCGGGGACTCTTTTGGCTCTGCCCACGTGACCCAGCCAATCGGCCTCAAGAGCAGGAGGAGTTGGGGGTTGAGAGGCTCGTGGGAAACAGGTGGTGGCATTTGGGCTCGGAGGGAATTCCTGAAGAGCTCATGTGGTACAGCGTGTGTTCTAAAAATAAAGTTCATTTCTGCTTGATAAGTGGCTCATGAATTGTGCCCAGCCAGACTGCGGCAGGATGGCATCTGAGCTACAAAGAACCTGCACAGTTACCTGTGGTATCTCACCTACTGCTTCCAAAGGATGACACAGTGAAGCAGGCATTCTTTATCCTACTTTCAAATTGATGCTCAGAGGAGTTTCCTCCACTCATTCACTTACCCTAACATTTACTGAGAAGCTTGTGTGTGTCAGCACTCTGACAGTCACTGGGTATACAAAGATGAATGAGACAAAGTCCCTGACTTTGAGGAGCTCATGATCAAATCAGATTAAGTCATTGGGACAGATATGTCAACTGAAAAATTACTGTACAGTACTTTGTAATATATTGTTTTATTTCAACTGTGTCATTTGATCTGAGAGGCAGTAAAAATTTTGGCAGAAGTAAGACTAGAGAAAAGACCCCATATTTGACCTGGACCAGTTAAGGAAGGATTTTCCTAGGGAGGGATCTTTTTTTTTTTTTTTTTTTTTTTTATTGGTCGTTCATAACATTACATAGTTCTTAATACATCATATTACACGGTTGATTCACGTGGATTATGAACTCCCGCTTTTACCCCGTATACAAATTGCTGTATCACATCAGTTTCCCTTCCATTGATTGACAAATTGCCTTTCTAGTGTCTGATGTATTCTGCTGTCTGTCCTATTCTCTACTATCCCCCCTCCCCTCCCCTCCCCTCCCCTTTTCTCTCTCTACCCCTTCTACTGTAAATCATTTCTTCCATTTGTATTATCTTGTCTTGCCCTAGGGAGGGATCTTGAATTCTGTTTTGAAGCACAAAGAAAATAGCCAAGCAATGAAGGGAGGAAAGGAGCTTTCCAGACAGAGTCCCAGGTTTCCATATCTCAAAATGAATTTTGAGTCCAGCTCTGCCTGATTGTGAAGCCTTTGTCTTTCTCCATCAGCTCCTAGGGCCCCAGCCTAGGAGATTTCTGAGCTCCCAGAACCTAGCCAGCTCTGGAGCATAGTGGCTCTAGTTAGGAACCAGCAGGAGGGAGAAGCTCTGATCATTTTTTTTTTTGGCAAACATTCTCAATTGTATTTTATTAGTTTTGTTCCTGTACACACAGAAAGAGCTCCTAACATAGTTGCTTCTTTTTTTATTGGTTCTCAAAACATTACAATGATCTTGACATATCATATATCATACATTTGATTCAAATGGGGTAACTATGCTTCTGAACTGGTAGACCTCAACTTAATCTACAGCTTCTGAGACCTGTTCTGTAGGTAGATCCTAAGTATCCCTGGAACCAAGACAAGGAATCCTGATCACTTCTACCCTTCACTGAAGATCAAGAATCAAATGAGTCTTCATAGCACCTTGGCACCTTGTGTTTCTCTTAGTCATTAAAGACAACTAGTATTTATTGAGCATTAAGTACTGAGCCTTGCTCTCAATCTTTATATAATATATAAACTCAATTTAATAACCAATATCTGTAATAATTCAATATATTCCCCACTTAATAGATGAAGAAAATGAGGTATTGAGAAGGCATATTGACCTGGTATGGACTCAGGTCCTCAGGTAATGGTGGCCCACATTTTTATACTTAGCACCAGATTTGTTAAGTTAGGAGGCACAACAGAAATACTCTCTCAAGGTAGTCAATCTATTAGCACCTCATTTGAATCAAAGCTATGCACCAAAATCAGGCAAAGGCCTTTATTTTTCAAATTGTGTGTGGAGACTTCCACAACTGCAGGCACTACTAGACAGAGCTAGCAGTCCAAACAGAGAGCAGAGGAGAAGGCAGGATTGCTACATGATTCAGATGCAAAGGTGTTATGTCTGATCTGTACTTGATAAGCCCGTAACTGCCCTTAACCCTCAAGAGAATTGGAGAAGACTCCTGATAGTGTAACCTCTCTCTCCTTCCACATACACTCTGCCAGCTTGTTATGAGCCATTTGGGGACACATATCCCCACCACTTTTACACCTGTAAGGTTTCACCTGACAGGGAACCAAATTCCATCAAGAGCTATTTGCCTCCATTGCCATAATTTTGTCCCAAGGTGTGTTTTCCTTGTGTTTGGTGTGTGCCTTCACTGCAGTCCTGCCCTGGGCTCACTCCTTTAGTATGTTGGAGTACATTTATTGATTCCTTTCACCACTGACTCACCCATCACCCCCTAGAGGGAAGCAACCAGAGCTTCTAAAATACAGAGTGTGTTCTGCTACATAAACATCCACAGATCAAACTCCTGAGCACTGGAACCTTCTCAAGGGTTTGAAATTCATGTCACTCCAAGACAATCTCAACACCTTCCCCCAGTTTGGAGACAAGGATTTTAGTTCCTTTCAGCTCGCCTTTGGCTTAAACTCCTGGTTTTGTCTTTCTCCAGACTCAGGTGTTTTAAGATATAGGGTATATTATTATTCAGATATGGCATGGATGGCAGATCAAGAGATAATTATCACTGAAAATAGAACCTGTTACAGTAGCAGATCCCAAGAGAAAATGAGGGACCAAATAGGGAGGACCAGGGTCAGTCCAGAGGCAGAAGAAAGGGGAATGTGCATGAAAGCCTTTTTGTAATTATTACAGGAAGAGGTGGGGCAGGGCAAGCAGGCTTAGGATGTGCTAGTTTGAATGACTGCAGTTTACCCCAGAGATGCCCATTGTGTCTGGTATCTGGCCCTGGGTGATTAGGGCAGGGGGATAGTGGCCATAGGTGTGAGAACTCCATAGAGGACATGATAGGATGTAGGCTTTGGATTGGTTGATTTGTATATGCAAAGTATTCTGATGGGCAAATCCTTTTCTAAGAGTTGGCTAACCCTGGGAGGGGCAGTCCCTCCAGGATCACCAGGGGCCAAGATGTCAAAGTGCCAAATATAAACACTAGAAGACGTGGCTATTGCCAAAGGGAGCTGCTTCAACTTTACCTGCTGAGGAAGTGTGCCTCTCTCCAAGGTCCTGTCTTAAGCATCTTTTAGCAGACCCAAGTACTCTGACTCATCCTGGGAACACTTCATTTTCTCTGACTTGCATCTAAAAACTGAAATATCCAAATTCAGCAGTGGATTTGGAATTCACACATCTTTGTATGTGAAGCTGGTTTCCCTGGATCAAACAAAACTTCCTCTTTCGAAGAAGGTTTTTTTTTTTTTTTTCCTTCTCTGCTGAAAATGGGGTGAGAGATTCCTAGGTCATATATGAATGGCCAATTGGTTCCACCACTTGTGGGTCAACTGCTGAGAAATCAATCAAACCCGAGATTTGCCAGATCAAGCCAGTCATCTTAGTAGTTACAACAATGAGGCAAAGACCAGGTATTCTCCAAACTTAGTAGTTTGCAACCCCAGATGCAAATTAGAAGCACCAGAGGAGCTGTAAAAGCATACCAATGTCTGAGCTCTGCAGCAAAGCAATTAAATCAGAATCTTTGAAGGTGTGGTCTGTGTAACAATACTTTTCAAAAATTTTCCATGTGATTCTAGTCTTCTGCCAGAGTTGAGAACACCGCTGAATTATTAAAGAACTTGACAATGGAGCATTAGAATAGTTGTTTCATACCCAAATGGATGATGTAAAATTAAAATTTGAGTTAATTTGGGATGATCCCAATTTGGGGACATTGAGTTCTTGCCCTTAAAGAGGCTCTTGCTTCCTTCAGAACTGCCTGCCTTCCCTCCTTATGCTGTCTTAATAGACTCACTAGATTGAACTTGAATAAGTCTAGAGAATTCTGTACTGTATTAAAACAAAAGAGTGTTGGAGGATCTGAGATTCCAAAAGGCATGTTTTCACGTCCAGTTGTCATTCTGGTGAGAAGTTGGAGTTGATCCTCCAGCCAGAAGACATATGAGACAGGTCCCAGCTTCTAATGGAGTTCGAGTGCCATGCCAGGAGGGTGAGGTATCTGACTTGTAGCCAGGATGCCTGTTCTTTGTGAGCTTTCCAGACCCCTGGCCCAGCTGCAGGCAGTCCAATTATTGAGATAATCATCAGCAGATCATTCACTCAAGTCAGCGGAAGATGATTTGAGTACTAGGAAGTGAAGCAATATGCCTCAAGAATCCTCAGGTTTCCATGAAATCTTGGGGAGGAGAGGATAGTCTCCAGATGTTTCCACATCTGGCTGCTAAGTTACCCTGGTAAGCCTTCTTCTATAATCTTCTGTCTCAGAAGTCTCATGACTTAGTATCAAACTTGACTTTGGA
The DNA here is from genome assembly GCF_045843805.1 of Urocitellus parryii. Taxonomy (NCBI): domain Eukaryota; kingdom Metazoa; phylum Chordata; class Mammalia; order Rodentia; family Sciuridae; genus Urocitellus; species Urocitellus parryii. The sequence goes on along the minus strand of NC_135539.1, from coordinate 132,845,822 downwards.
GACTGGTTATGGCAAACCCCAACTGCCTACCCCAGCTTTCTCCTACCTTCTTTAAACATCTAAAATAATTTTATGGGGGAAGCAGAAGTATCCAGGAATGAATTTAATAATCTTTATTAGTTATATGAATGGCCATCTTCAGATTTTCTTATATGGGATGTCCTAAGAATAAGTTATTTTAATTATCATAGAACCAAAAAATATTGGTGCCAAGAATCTGTAAAATAATAAATGGTAGTGATAACTGTAATCCCTTAGTACATAATGTATAGAGCACTTTGCACAGCATTGTCAGTGATACCGAAAGTTTAATGAGTGCTTCCTATGTACCAGGTGTTGAGTGAGTTATATGCATATTCACCTTTAATTTTCACAAAATCCTATAGAAGTGTTATTAGCCCTACTTTATCCAAAAGAAAAAAGGGGGAGATTGAAGATAGGTTAATAATCGCCCATTGATAAATGATGGAGCTGGGTCATTAAGTTGGGGTATCTATTCCAGAGCTAGTTCTGTTAACCAATCAAATGCTTACTGTTTTTCTATGACTTTTCCTGCCCCTGTAAGTCAGGTATACAATAACACTCTCTTGCTGGATCCTCCTGTTCTTCCATATCTAAATATAGATAAGCTTTTATCTTTGAATCTCTTCTCTACCCACCCTTATTCCTTGGGTGATGTCATCCAGTCCCCTGTATATCAAGAACTTCCAAACGTTTCTCTCCTATAAATCCAGCTTCTCCCACACATCCAGACCCATACATCTAATGCCCATTGTTCCTTTACACTTGGAAAAGTAATAGGCACGTCACATTTAACATGGTCAAGACCTAACCTTTGCGCTCTTCCACTGGAGGTCAATTTTCTCTATCCTTTGTTTCCATTCTCAATAAATGGGCCCACCATTCACTCATGTGCTTATGCAAAAACATCCTTGAAGTCACCATTGTTGCCCTTCTGCCTTCATAGCCCATAACCAATCCTCTAATAAACCTTATCCACACTACCCTCAAAGAATATTCCAGACCTGTCTATTCTGCCTTCACTGTTATCATAGTTCAAGCTGCCGTCATTTCTCTACTAGACTGATGCACTTTCCTCCTCCCACTTCTATTATCTGCCCCTGCAGGCTCTCCTTTGTCCCCAGCCAATTTATGCTATGGGAAAACATCAGTTATAAAGACACTATCAGCACACAGGAGGACTGACTGGCACTGAGGCAGACTTCTGCTGGGGCTGGAAGGCAATGTAATAACCACAGTGATTTATAGAGGGCCTGTCTGCTCCCTGGAAATAGGACACTACATATAATAATGAAGATGCTACCCGCTGGCAGGTGGAGGAAGCCAGATCCCCTCTGAACTCAGGCCAAAGTGCCCAGAGAGGCACAGCTGAGCAGCCAGGGGAAAAGTGGTATATAGACTGAATAAATTTAACCTTGACCCCAAAAGCCAGAAATTGACTGCGTAAGAATACACTCAAGAAGTAGCCAGATGGATTACAGCCTACAGACCTCTGACTTCATGGCACACACTTTGAAAAGAGGGATGGTATTTCACAAGGCAGAACCCAAGGCTGAGCGGAGCCATCTTCTCATGTGAGCCCAGAGGAGTCTGCAGAAGGGTCACCTAGCACCAAGGACAGGCTCCCTGCAGAGCCAGGGAGAAGGAAGCCAGACTATGCTGGGCCTGGAGCTCAGGCCTTCCACCCTCTGGCTCTGTGGCCCAGACTGTCTACACACCCTGGCTCACTTGTCCTTCCTAAGACCCCAGTGGGCCAGATAATGCTGTATATTCATTTCCTTTGGCTTCTATAACAAACTACCATGAATTAGTCAACTTACTACAGCAATTTATTCTTATAGCCTTGGTGGCCAGAAATCTGAAATTGAGGTATTGGCAGAGTTAGTTCTCCTGGATACTGAGGGAAAATCCTATTCCAAGCCTTATTCTTAGCTTCTGGTGGCCTGGACCTAAGCAAGCACCCCTACAATTCCCACCTTTCTATTTCTGTCTCATTTTCTCTTTCATAGGACTACTATAACCATTGGATCTGGGAGCTGCACTAATCCATTATAATCTGAGATCTTTAATATTCCTGAAAAAAAACCCTTATAAAGTCATGCTCTGAGGTTCCACATAGACGATACCTTGGGAATCACTATTCAACTCACTAAAGACTAACATTATTCCTATTATATCAATAGGGAAACCAAAGCTACAAGAAGTTAAATTATACAAATCATAAAGTTATAAACAAAAGTATCAATTGGAGAGGAAATACTGGGGAAGGATATTGACCAACTTTTAGTGTATGCATATATGAATATTATGTATGAGTATAATGTGCCAATAAAAATGTGGAAAAAATAAATTTCCAGAATTGGAATAGAGAAGACATGGCATACCTCATCTCTGAGGATGCCCTTGGAATAGTAGGATTCTCAGTGCCCTGTTTTAACAAATGGGTATTCCAAGTTATATGTTACTTATTATGAATAAAAGACATACCTTTGCCTAAAAATTAAGGGGTAATGTCAACATAAAATCAACTTAATATATTTTAGTGGCCTATTTGCTTTCAACAGACTTCTCTTCTCAAATTGTAGATGATTTTTTAGAGCTATAGCTTCTAAGGACACAATTCTTAGGTTACTTACATTTATGTGACAAACACTTATTGTGTCCCTATTTCGCATCAGATACTGCTCTGGAAGCACAGATATAAAAATATAAAAAAGACATAGCTCTTCTGTATCGTGAACATGTGTCTCATGGGCCATTGTAGTTCAAAGAGAGAGAGATGAGGGTATAGAGATGTTTGAAGCCACAAAGAAAAGATCAAGGATGAAGACAGCAATTATACCTGGAAACCATGAGGCAGTATCTAGGAGGTGAATTGTAAGAAGCCTTGATAGAAAAGTAGCGATTCCAGGGAAATAAATAGGGAGAAGATAGATGAAGAAAATGGCATGTACTTAGAAATACAATAGGAATAATGTACTGATTAAAAAAATACAAAAGTAGGAATTTGTGTGTGTTGAAGAAGGAGTTAGTATCAATTAAAGTATTGAAAAGGAAGCAAGGCTTATATTGTGGCTAGATTTGTGTACTAGGTCTATGTTCAGATGTTATCATAAATTACTGATGAGCTTTAAGTAGGGTGGAGTGGGTGTATAGATAGATTTGCATTTTAAAAGATTCAGCAGCAGCATGGAGAAATATATATACATGAGAGAGAGAGAGAGAGAGAGAGAGAGAGAGAGAGAGAGAGAGAGAGAGAGAGAGAGAGGCAGAGGGCTGGGTTTAGAGACCAAGAGAACTTTAAGGGGCTTTCACAATAGGCCAGTTGTCAAATGCGGAAAGCCTGATGGGGCACATGATATTCAGGATGGTAAGGAAGGATGAACTGGAAAACCTTTTGCAGGTCCCACCCTGAATCCCTTCCAGGCTGAGTTTGTGTCCCCCTTTGTTCCCCTGTACCCCTACCATAACCTACTATTCATATGTTTCAGCACACCATAGTTTTGGTTGACGTCAGCTGACACCATTAATCATGGGCTCCTTCAAACTGCTTGGTCTCTGTTCTTGATCTCATTTCCTAGAACCTAATAGAGATATCCAAAAAATTAATACCGACTGAATTTTTAATGAGGCAGAACCAATAGGAATTGGTAGTCAATTAAATGTAGGGAGTGAAAAGGAACAAAGAATCTCAAATGGCTTCACAATCCTGACTCATGTGGCTGGGGAGAAGGTGGCACAATTATTCCTGAGCAAACACCAAGAAGGCTTGCCTGCTCTGGTTTGCTCTTGTTAGTTCTTTGAGGAAAAATGCCTCATCAGACCCTGCTTGGTATTGAGTGCCACAAATAGTTCATAAATTTTCTTAGGTTGAATTGTATTTGCAAGAAAACATTCGGTTTAGTGGCTCACATCCCTGGAGTGGGACTCAGGGGAACCGAGCTCCATCCCTGGTCCTACTCTTCTACTAATTCTGAGCTGGGAAAAGTAGTCCAGCCTTGCTGACTAGATTGCTATGCTTGCAAGCCCAAATTCTTCCACCATCACCTCTTCCTTGGTAATTTTTCCAGCTTTATTGAGATATTGGCAAGTAAAAACTGTGCATATTTAGGGTGTGCAACATGTTTTGATATTTGTGAAGTGACTACCAGTCAAGTTAATTAACATGTCCATGTCTCACAGTTGCCTGTTCTTGTGATAAGAATACTTGAGATCTACTTTCTTAGCAAATGTCAAATGTACAAAATATTATTTAACTATAGTTACCATGCAAAAGTTATTCCTCCTACAACTGAAGGTTTCTATCCTTTGAACAATCTAACAGAATATAGTCACTCACTCCTTCTTCTGATCAATTATCTATTCAGTCATAACATTTTCCCCCTGTACCTCATGCTTTCATCTCTCTCTACCTGGCATATAGTTTAGGATGAGCATGTGCTGACTCCCTTCATAAGTTAAAACTATTAATAGCAGGATTCATGGCAGATTCATTTACCAATAGTATGGAGTATATTACTATTACCAACAGCATGAGAATACTATAATTATATTACATTCAATAATTTTCCTGAATGAATAAATGGTAAAGCATTAATAGGTGGAAAAATCATTCTGGAAGATTCCACTTGGTTTTTATGCCTGTAGGATAAGCTTGGGGTAGATGTGTGAAGGAGGATGGATGAGGAGGGAAAGGGCAGATTTCTGGTGGGAAAAAGTACCCCGCCCTTCTCGTAAGCCAGGGCATCCCATAACAACATAGCAGCCACTCGCCTCATGGTCCCCAGCTTAAAGAATAACAGGATGAGGATCTGGTCCTTCAAGTGTGAGGAAAATATTGTAAAAGACATTCTGGATGGGCAAGTTGCTGGTACCCTCAAGCTTCTAAGGTTCTCCCCAGCTCTGCTCCTTCTAGTCAATGAGAATGCATCCAGTTTCAGTCTATACCAATCTTTAGTTTGGCCTGCTTATTTCGTGCCTAATTACCTGAACAGCCAGTGGCAAGGATTCCCCGGGAGGACATGGGTTTTATAGCCCCTACCCACACCTTTAGAGTCCTGGCTGAATCCTGCCTGGTGGATGTGGATGGAAAGATGTCCCCTAGGGCTTCTCAGAAGCCAGTGCTGCCTACGGGGGTGGTGACAGAGCCGAAGGCTCCTCCTGGCTGTGAGGGCTCCCATTTGTAATAGACTAAAATACCCTGGACTGCAGGTGACTCATGCCTGCCTGACATTTACCTAATTAATTCTGGCTTTTAAATCCCCACTTTAGGTCCATGAAGAGGCTCCTGGAGCTGTGGGGGATTGAGATCCACCAGAGGTCCAGGTGAATAGTGGCAGAGCCTATGGAGGTGTGTGGCTAGGAAGGACCCAGGGAGAGGGTCCTTCCTTCCAGGAAGCTTGCCACTTGCCAGAGAGACTTACATTCCTGCAGCTGTGCTGGGAATGCTAGGGGCAAGGCAGGGGACCAGAGGATCCTGCAGGGAGGTGCCAGGGGAGGGAACTTCCCCCTTGGAACTGACCAAATATTGAGGGCAACGTGCTGTGGGTAGCCTCATAGATACTGCTGGGGGAGATTGGGCTAAAGATTGACAATGACATTCCACTTGAGAAGACTTTCCTCTGGAGCTTCCAGACAGGAGCATCATTGTGGCCAATTACGGCTCCATTTGGGAAAGTTTTGATGAGGCAAGAGATGTATTGGGGTGCCATTTAGGGATTTTAGGCCTTAGAAAGTGCCAACTTTTAATCTTTGGTATACATTAGAATCTTCTAGGAAGTTTGTGAAAATGCAAACTCCTGGGCTCTGCCCATCAGAGATGTGCTGCTGGAGTTACAAGCACTGGTTACAAGCTTGTGTAACCATGGGTAATTCTGAAGTAAGCAGACCTCTAGACCAGCTCACTCTCAGAAGGAGACTTAGACCAATGGCCAGCCTTTGACAATTGGCTTCCTTTCCAGGACCACTGGGAGTCTCTCTTGATATTGCAGCTCTCTCCAAATTCATGGGGCAAAGCCCCAACATCAGATCTGTTCAATTCCCCACCTGCTTGGCCCCTGTTCCCAAATGCCGAGTTCTGCTGGATATTCACACAGCTTTGGTAGGCTGGTAGCTCTCAAAGGCAAGGTCCCAACAAGTCAAGTCCTCAACATCTGGCTGTTTTTTGGTCATCTCACTAACCTATTTCCAAGGACAAGTTTCTTACATTTGTGCCACTTTCCCCAGCTGTAAACCATCTGTTCACCCTTCTCTCTGTAAGCAACTTTAAATTCTACTTCTCAGTGAAATAAAGAGCCTTGGGTTGGAAATCCATTGTGTACCTATCTACTTCAATCCTCCTCTGTATGAGCGTCCACCATTCCTTCTGGCCTCAGAGAAAAGACCTCAGACCCTCTCTTTTGTCAGTGTCTTAGTCAATACAGAAAAGAGGAAGGGGAGGAAGGAGATGATTATTTGTCTTTGTCACATACACATGTCCAAGTCTCTCCATTATAAATATTCTCACCACTCCAGGACTCTTTCCTTCACCTTTTTGAATGAATGGTTTCACCTCAACTGTTTCTATTTTTCTCCTTCTAGTGATGCCTGTTATGTACCAACCTCAGCCCCCCATTCCCCAAAAAACATTCTCATAATAACAAAATTATCTTCAATTGTAAAATTTATCACATTAATCTCTTCGGACTTCTGGGCAGCTCTTAAACCCATTTGAATCTCCCTCCTGGAAACCGTCTTCTGTGCTGGCAGTACTGCCCAATGATTATTTCCCTGCCTTTCCTTCCCTGCCCTGGGTCCTTTCCTTTTCTAGTCTCAGAAAAGCATTCTTCCCCTGGGTTCCATTCTCATGGCTTCAACCACTGTCTGTATGCAGAGCTCATTTTGTCCTCTAGTCTTTTAATTGGGATGCCATTTAGGGATTTTAGGCCTTAGAAAGTGCCAATTTTTAATCTTTGGTATACATTAGAATCTTCTAGGAAGTTTGTGAAAATGCAAACCCCTGGGCTCTGCCCATCAGATGCTTTATTGGACATCTCCATGCCCAACCAACTCATTCCCCTTTCATCCCTGCCATTTTTAAAGTCTATATTTTGTAACTTAATGTTTCTCAAAGTTTCACTTATTTTATGTTACAGCTTAATTATCACCTTTTCAGAGATTCTCCAACACCTCACCTAAAGTTTCAAGCCTAACCCATCTTCCGTCAATCTCCATCACTTTTGCCTGTGCTTTATTCATAGGCCACATCACACAGCCTAAACATCATTGCATATATTTGGTATATTTTCTGTCTCTTCCAGCCAAGCCTCTTCAAAGGGGGTCAGAGATTTTTCTCATTTGTCACAGCCTCTCCAGCACTAGAATGATCCCTGACCCATAGTAAATGTTGGCCCAGGGGATGAATGAAAGCACTGTCCAGGAGATGTGCCAGAGACTGCACAGGGTTCATTTATTTATACTTTTGTGGTACCAGGGATTGATCCTGGGGATGCTCTACCACTGAGCTACATCCCTATTTATTTATTTATTTATTTATTTGAGACAGGGTCTTGCTAAGTTGTCCAGGTTGATTGTAAGCTTGCAATCCCCTAGAGTTGCTGGGATGACAGGTGTGCACCTCCACTTGCCTGGCTCCACAGGGCTTCTTTAAAAATACAGATTCAGAGGCCCCGCTCCCCACTACTAACATCAATCTCTAGGGATTCATTTTAGAAATAAGCTCTTAGTTTTCATAAGAACTATTTCCTAAAAAGATGAATATTGATGACATCAACCTGTGCATCCTCCCTAACTCAGCATTCCCCTTTACTTTGTGGATCCAGTTATTCACCATTACCTAATTTCTCTGTCATCTTGCCTCATCTACTCTAAGGTTTCTGACATCATTGGTGGCTCTATTTCCAGTCTTGACCTAAAGCAATCCATTTTACTATGCTTTCCTCAGATTGAACTTTGTAAAATGCAAATATTACAACATCACTCCCCCATTAAAAAGCTTTCATCCATCCCTCATTGTCTTTGAAATAAGGCTCAGATTTGTTACTGTGTTAGGCTCACACCTATCTCCAGCATCAGCCCTCCTGAATCAGCCTCATCCTCTCTGCTCCAATCAAAGCAGACAACTTATAAGATTCCGAGTTTATCGTCTCCCCTTGGTTATGCTTTCAGCTGCTACCCCTTTGTCTGGAATGCCTTTCCTCCTGTTTTTATTCTTAACCAATACCTATTAGCTAAGAGTCATTCCATTCAGGTTTGGGTTTGCTGAAAGCCAAATACACTCTAAGTTCACAGCTGGACCTCAGTGGCTTCTCACTTTAAACCATAAGTTTCTTAAACTCAAGGCTTGTGTCTTTGAGCTCTGCTTCCCTGGTGCCTATAGGCATGGCTGTGCTGAACCCAGCTTGCTCTAGCTTGGGGAAAGCCCAATGACCACATTTCACATTTATATTGGTATCTTGTAATCAGCCATGGTGAGAATATTTATACCACAGAGATTGGAAGGTGCTACAAGTGATGAATGACTCTTCTACCCCCAGCTCAGAAAGCTGGCTGTTAACATTTATCAACACACCACTGACTGCAAAGCACCATGTCTAACACAAATTCGTATTCAATTTAAGCGATGTATCTTGGTTGTGTGAATAAACCTTTCAGTGAATAAAAGTTTTTTTGGGATCAAGCTCTTCTTGAAACTTCCAACTTCATGCTGCTTCCTCACATGGCTCAATGCCCATCTTTTCCTTCTTTCATAAAATAATCCACAAAAAAGAACTAGAAAACAAATGGAAAACACAACAGTTATACTAACAGGGATTGAAATCCCTTTAGTCATTCCTCAGGATTGTCACCACACTGGCCACAACCCTGAAGGGGCTCAGGAGTATCAGCATTCCTTTTGAAAAACTGTGGCTCCTAGATGTGATATAATGCTCTAGGGATGGTCTGACTTGTGCTGACCACAATGGACCCACTAATTCTGGTAACTGGTGTTGGAGCTTGAAGTTGAGGTGAGAGCTATGCTCATTTATGCATACCCACACTCACAAAATCACACACTTCAACACTAAGTGGATACTGCAACAAAATGCCACTTTCCACAAATATTCTTATTAGATCTTATCTCATATTTTTTTTTTTAGCCTTAGTGTTCCAAGCTATTAAGATGCTATTTAATCTTGATTCTGTCATCTCTCAATGCTTTTTGTCTGCCCTGGCATCTGGATTCTGAATTATGCATTAGAGATTCATGAGTGGGCCATAAAAGAAGAGTCATGGGAAGAAAGAAGCTAACATACATCACAAATGCCTTCCACGCACATGACAGGAAGCAAGATATTTTCATATATTTTGCCTCCTTTAATCCTAGGAACAACCTTCAAGGAAAACATTGATGATAACATTGTAACAGAGACTTCCCAGCATGTCAAAGACGTGAACTTTGTCCAAAGTGAAGTGGTTTAGAAGCCGAGCTGGCATTAGAACCCATGTTCGTCTCAGTCTGGGCTCTGGGTATGCTACAGAACTGCTTCTCAGAAAAAAAAAAAATGATGGATAATGTTAGCGTCATGAAATGCTTTCATAGCTCTCTTTGGGATACTTATTTCTTTGTACATGGTCAAAAAATCTCCTCAGAGTGGCCACACTGCCTGACCACAAGGTAGAATTCCACCATAGGAGAGCTGGTCATAAAAAAATCAATGTTATCTTCATGGCATGTGCTGGGCACCGGGGTGCCAAGCTCTGGGGGAAGTTGCTATTCACAAGTTCCTGAGGACAGCCTACCAGGTTACTATTCTTCCTATTTTACAAGTGAATTCACCTTCCCAGGACTTCAGCTACTAAGGGGCAGAGTGAGGCCTTGCTGTCTTCTGCACCTCTGTTCTCACAATCTCGCAGAAGAGCCACCTGAAGGAAGCCAAAAGCTCAGATTGTCTCAGAGGCCACTTGGAAAATTTCTGGCCTTGTTTGACCTTTTCTCCAAGATTCACATGCATTTGCAATTCAACAGTATCCAGATCCATGTTTAAATTTCATTTATTGTTTAAACCTATTAAAAGGAGAATAAAAATAAGCAAAGGAAGAGAAGGGGAGGCAGATTTGGCCTGTCCATCCCAGAGCTGCAGTGGCTGTGAGAGTCTAGTTCCTTTCACCATGTACATATCAATATCAGCACGTGTCAGAATGGTCAGCCACCCAGGCTCACAAGGCCACCCGGATTCTGTGTCTGCATTCAATGTCTTGTCAATGATCTAAATGGGCCAACAGATTCCTGACAGACTCCATCTGCCCTAAGAGAATGGAATCCTTTTCCCCTCACTTCTTGATCTCCTTTCTTCCGCACTGGGCAGGTCCTGATTAAACATTGTCATCATAGTGGTGAGCCAGTCTTCTGAAGTAAAGTGTTACACTGCAGGGGTCATCAGCTGCAACAGGAGACTGAGATCTCAAGAACCCTTCTGAAGACTGAATAGCTAAGCAAGGAAAAGCAGTGCTAGGACAGGATTTTATTGAGAGACACTTCTTTAAGCCCGATTGTCATCTTTCCACCTTCCCTCACTCACCAGCTCAGATGCACACAGTTGGTCTGCAGGTGTGCTTTGGGTATCTCTTATCTCCAATTCTGCCTCACAGCTGCCACCTTCTGCTTATGCTGCCTGGAATCAAGCTCCCCAGCTTTCCTGGCTTCCAAAGACTGTCCTAACTTTGTGGACCTTCTTTTCAGAGTTCAGGCTGCTAACCTAGACTGACTTTCCACAAGCTCTATTCTCCAACTGAAAGACCTAGATCCAGTTGTTAAGCAGCAACTGGATGGCTTCATGATCACCATGCAAGTCGTTTCTTGATTACCTGTTTTTGGGGGGAAGGGGCAGTGATATTGACTGACTTCTTGGGTATCACACTGTCCCTGTCAGCTAGATTCCCAGCAAGCAGACCTGAAACCAAGATTCACTCCTGACTGTGTCCCTACAGGCCTATCAAACTGCTGAATGCTCTTCAGCCCAGCCCAGCTTTGGGTGGTTTTTCCCAGTGGAAATATAGTTTTCATTAGAATGAGCTAAGTAAGTGTGTTTAGGACCAAGGGATATTGATTGGAGGATGGAGAGGATGAAGCACTCATTCTTGATCTCACCCCATTCCCATAATGGAAGTTGGTGAATATAATCACCCTTCCCTCCAGAGCCATGATGCCATACTTATCCTGGTGACTCAGACCAAAATAATCCAATTTATCATCTCTCCTAAGGCACACATAATTCCGGATCCTGCCACCCCATTCTGGAAGGAAGTAACCAGTTCCCCTGCATGGTCCAGGCTTGAAGGGCATTCCTTAGGAAAAGACAAAATTGGCAATTCCTCTGCTCATTACCCTAAGAATGATGACACAGGACCTAGAAAAATGCCCTTAGTTAGGGGTATTGTCCTTCCTGTTGGCAGGACAATTGGGCCACTGAACTCTTTGGAACCGAGTTTACTCATAGAAAATAGCACCCAGTTCCTGCTCAGTTCATGCATGGGGCATTTAGGTGCCTGACTGTGAGCTAGATCTTGAGGATGTAAAAATAGATAACAGGACTCCTTCAACTCAAGCAGTTTAATCCAGTAAGATGATCCAAACTTCTTATGTAATCATGTTATGTATGCAAGAAGTTTGCACAAGGTTTGGATACAGAAGTGCTATAAAGGAGGAAGCTGCTGATCCTGTGGGTGGGGGCAGTCAGGGAAGGTCCTCAGAGGAGATCCTACCACACTAGAGTTTGAAAAGTAGTTGTCTGCTTCCTGTTAAAACTTGGGGACTTAACATTATTTCCACTATCTCCTCAAACCTTTCCAAAAGCAACAACACAGGGATCTTTTTAAAAAGAAATAAATCTTTAAGGACAATGAGACCAGAAGTGAAACAATACCAAACATATTATTTTTAAGTAGAAAAGCAGATGGGCATTTGATTACAGTCTCAACAGAGCTGAGGAGGCCGACATCTTTGCTGGAAGAAGTAACTGCATAGCAGAACTTAGGAAGTTGGAAAATACCTCTAACGAGGAAGGCAAGACTAAGTGAAGCAGAGGAAATGGCTAAGAGTCGATTTAAGAAGAAAGAAGACCCCCAGATACTTTCTTCCCATGACCTCTCTGCCCAACCATGCAGGTGGCAGAGGACTGGAGAGGGAGGACTGGAGAGAGGTTGGATTGGGACACCAAGTCAGTGAGGGCAGAGGTGCAGTCCTGGTAACAGGGACTCAGTGAAGACGTCCAGATACCCAATTTTAAGAGTCTTCCACTTTAACCAGAACATTAGTGCCTGGCTTATCCCCTCTTGGACAAGAATGGAAATGAGAAAACTGTCTAATTCAAGAGAGAAGTCTTAATGGGTGTCACAGTGCAACAGCCCAGCTGGGTCACCTAACAAAGAAGCTACTTATGGTCAACAGACCCCATCTAGCATGGGGCTTTTCAGCACTCTATTCTTCAAGTGGGGAGGACAACCCAGAACCTCCAGATGTTTGAGAAAAGATGTACATATCCAAGTCCCACCACCAAAAAACATGCATGTGTATATAATGAGTCAATATCCTCATAAGAATTTTATTGGTGAATCAAAAGCAGAGTGATCTACAAAGGAGGGAGGCATTAAAGATCTCTCTTAAATAGAAAAAAATATATATAAATATATATATATGGAAGATAATTGGAGGAAATAACTAAAAAATAGAAAGATGGAAAATAGAAGAACAGTATGCTATCAGAGAAACAGCCCAGGAATGCTAAAGAATTCCCCAAAACAAGAATGGTTAAAACAGAAAACTTTCCTAGGACTGAAGGACACTAAATCCTAGATTTTAAAGATACAAGAAGTGGCTAGCACCATGAAAGAGCACAGACTTCTATCAAGGCACATCACTCTACAATGTCATAACGCAGGGAGAGAAGCCCCTAAATGTTTTCAGGAAGTCACATACAAAAGGATCAAGAGCCAAAATGGCTTCAGACTTGCTTTGTTGTCTTTTCTTCACTTACCACTAATCAACTGGCAAAAACACTAGAGTTAGATGACATAGGATAATCCTTTCAAAACTGAGGGAAAATTTCCAATCTAGTTTTTGACTCATGACCAAACTGTCAATCACACGCCAAGTAGAATAAGCAAGTACATTTTCAGGCTTGCAAATTTTCCAAAAAAAAAATTATCTCCCATATATGCATCTGCAAGAGATAGTCCAGCAAAGAAAGGGAGCAATTAAAGAAGACATGGGATTCGGGAAACAAAGAATTCAACGCAGGTGAGAAGAAATGAGAATTCTAGAATGATGAGGAAGAGAACTCAAGAAGACAGCTGTTCAGCAGGCCAGCTGTGCAAGTAACACAGATCAGAGAAAATAGGGCATCCAGAAAGTTTCCAAGAAGATGAGCTTGATGCCATGTCTGATGTACATAACTATATCAAGAGGAAATTTATATATAGGAAAAATACATATAGGTAGAAATTAATGGTAGGTGAACAGAAAACTACACAAATGAAGAACAATTATTAACTCCAGGGAAAATTTAAAGTTGTACAAGAAAGAAAATGTAATCATATTTTACTACATGGGCATGCTGTGAATATAGTCATAATTATGTAAACACTGACTGCAGATCTAACTAAAAACGATGAGATAAGTCTACTGGGAGGTTAGGGAGCGGGAAGTTGTGGAGGTGGATGAGGGAGGTGCTAAAGCACTAGATCTTCATCTTTTATGGTGAGAATTTAATAGATAATTCCTAAGACTAGGAAACCAAGAGGCTGTTAGAAGAAATGTGTTATTTAGCAAAGTGGAGGTCAGTGCCCAAAGAGCATCCAAGGTGGGAAATGGGGAAGGTCAAGGATCTGCTATTTTTCATAAAAAGCTTTATGGTGATTTGACTTTCTGGAACATTTGTAACAAATTAAACTTAAAAATAAGATTTCCCTGGATGGAAGGAAGAAACCAACTTCAGGGCAGAAGAAACAGCATGGACAGTGACTCAGTGTGACCATCCCTGGAGGACAGCAGGAATGAGGAGACACAGAGAGGTGGGCAGAATCCAGATCCAAGAGTTCTGCCTGCCCTGAGCCAGGTGGATCACCTCCTAGGGAATGGTGAGCAATCTCTAGAGAACCCCAGATGGCTGACGATTGGCTAGCCCTTCAAATGTTGGTCTGGTTTCCAGAAAGGAGAAAAGTGTTTGGTGTCACAGAATAAATGGCCTGTTAGGTTAAATTCTAGAATTCACTGTAAAATTTATTAGTCTAGAAAGAGATGACCAAGAGAAATCAACATGGGTTCATAGTTCATGAGGAAGTCTTGCCAGAAAAGCTCCTCTTCCTTCTCTAGTATGGTATCAGATTAGGAGATCAAGAGAAACCTGTGCATGTGAGGTCTCTAATTTCAGTCAAGTATTTGTCTTCTTGCTGTCCCAGTGAAAACATATGTGAGCTAAGTGACAGTATAGATGGGTGACCATGTAACTGATTAGCTACAAACAAGGTATATATTATTTGCTCAAAGGTTCTGCCCTAATTTGTCTTAACTCAGTATTTTAAACTTTGAATTGGATGCTGACTTTTAATCAAGGTCACACATGTCAAAATCTGGGAAGTTTGGCTAATATTTGAGATGTAAAGGACAATCTCCTAAATGATCTGGGCATGTATGAAATGGTGAGCTGATTAACAGTCTAAGTTCTACAGAACAAGCATAAATCCCTCTGCATAGAGTACATGGTCCTCTCATTACCTGGCTACTAGCTACCTGTCTAGCTTTATTTGCAGCCTCCTTTTCTTCAGACTCTGAACTGGCCTCCTCTGGACAGACCTTCCCTCTATTTGAAACATCCTCCCACTCTTTCTCTCCCTCCATCCCCATTTTCTTATTCAACACAAACTCGACTGTCAGCTTAAGTTCTAGTCCCCTGAATTTTCCTATCATATCACCTCTGCCCCTCCCAATACCAGGAGAACTTAACATTCTCCCCTCTGGGTTCCCATTGGACTAGCTGATGTGTATTCAAGTAGCTATAGTGAATTAGAGACTCCCCCCCCCCCCGCTTTATGGGTGAAAGAGTATAAGGAGTTGACAAAATAGCTGCTAGAACCAGACTAGCTGCTAAAATCCTGGCCCTGTCACTTATGGGCTATGTGATAGGTGGGTAAGTTCTTTAACCGCTTCAGGCCTCAGTCTCTTCATCTATAGAGAAGGGATGATCTTTTCTACCTCATAGGAAGGATTAAAAGAATAAATGAGTTCATATTAATAACTAGCATGTGGCAAGCATGAATTGTTATTTTTATATCTTTTAGTAGTCATTGATTACTCTGTCAAATACATCTCAGTATCACAGCACTGTACAAAGCAAACAAGAGTACCTGCTTAAAATACCTCAAAGGCTCCCTACCATCCCTAGGAAAAAGTTCCAAGTCCCTGACCTGCCAAGAGCTCCTTATGATCTGTCTCTGGCCATTTTTACCCACCTGGTACTCTCCCCTCAGCACTCCCCAGATCCTAGACACCAGCCCTGCAAAATAAACTTTTGTTAGCCAAAATATCTTCACACTGACCTCCTCTAGACCTTTGATGAGGCCAGTCTGTTCCCTCTAAATGTCACTATTCCATTCAGAGCCACTTGCAAGGAGGTGCAGCTTGAAGGAGAGTGGCAGAACTAAGGGATTGTGTCAGACCCCACAGGAAGTACTTCACTGTGGACCAGGATATCGGTCACCCCTACACTGCCATCAGACTCTTCCTCCATTCCAATGGCTTCTTGGGGAGCATGTTGGAATGGGAAGAGACCCATCACTTCTTGAAACTGTTGGCCCCCAAGGATGGCTTCTGCAATGTGTCCCCATTCCTCCTCAATGTAGATAATACCCAGCTAGTCCAGTTAACTTTGGAGTCCAGTAAAATTGAATGCGCATTAGCCAGACCTGGATGGGGTACTGACTGAGAACATCTTTGTTTCTTTCACCCTTACTTGCATCCTA
This sequence comes from Urocitellus parryii, assembly GCF_045843805.1. Lineage (NCBI taxonomy): Eukaryota > Metazoa > Chordata > Mammalia > Rodentia > Sciuridae > Urocitellus > Urocitellus parryii. The sequence continues at coordinate 132,829,805 of NC_135539.1, read as the reverse complement.
AGGGAGTGCTTTGAGGTCAGGGACTCTTATCTCCACATTACAAAGCCCTCATATTCCCAGCCAGAGTCATGAACTTGGAAGGTACTCTCAAATCCTCACTGTTGATAACTTGAAAGTCCCCAACTTGGGGTGAAGCAGAAAATTCTTGTTAGACCAAGAAGCATTTCTATTTTTCTCTGTGATAACCTGTTTTCACTACTTTAAAAAATAAAAACAAAAGAAAGCACTGTGAGAGTCCTCCAACTTTCCAGGGAGTGTGGGCTTCCACAGCTACAGTTATGCCTGACGCAGATGCTCAGGCTGCCTGAGTGGAGCAGCATTGCCCTCCAATGGCCACCTCGTGTAACTGCAGCAGCTCCTCCATCTTCCTGCTCTCCTCTCACTGTTGGTCAGTTCTGAAGTCTTAGGGGTCTTGTGGTAGACAAGCCCGTTTTCCCAATGTCTTTGGACATGCTGCTCTTCCTTCTCTCTTTTCTGTTTTTGTTTAACATCTATTAACCATTTGAAGTCAGTGTTCTATGGAAGTTCAGCAGTTCTCAAAGGGTGGTCCAGGGACCACCTAGAGGGCTTCTTCCTAACCCTTCCAGGGGTTCTACAAAGTCAGGATTATTTTAAATTTGCCCTTCTATTCTTATTCCCTCATGAGTGTACACTGGAGTTTTCTAGAGGTTACAAAATCTGTGATAATGCAAAAAGACTGAAGAAGATGAGAATCAAGCTGCCTTCTATTAAACAAGATATTAAAGATATCTCCAATTTAAAAAAAAAAATCAATGTCACTTTTTAATTTTTTGTCTTAGAAAAGTAGTTATTTTTATGAAAAGCATGCTATTTATATTAACACGTAACAGGCTTATTGCCATTTTTAATGAACTAAGACTTTTAAATATCTATTTGAATTTTGCATATGATAAATATTGAAAGATTACACACCTACATAAACAAAAGCTCTTTGGGGTCCTCTAAATTTTAAGAATATATAAGGGTACTCCAACTAAAATATATAGGAATCATTGCTTCAGAGGCTTAGTTATAACATCAAACTGTGTTACTGCCATCATGGCTGTGCATTTAGGGAGGTCCCTGAATTCACTGAGGTTGTACACAAACAATGTGGGTAGCTCCCCCCCCACCACCGAAAAAGGCACTTCTTCACTTTTAGGTTTTCAAAGATATCTATGCTGCTGTGCAGCCCTGCAAGGGTTAGGAACCACTTAAAACTGGACACCGCAGCCTTGGGGCTACCTCAGGATCACCTTGCATCTGACACCAACTACCCTGTGACCTGAATGTTGCCTAACCTGTCTGTGCTTTGCAAGAAGAAACAGGTAGAGTGAAAGATCTTTCCAATGTTTCTCTTCTGTCATAATTATGGAAAAATCAGATAAATATTCATTTTCATTATTTTATAATTAATGAAACAGTCTTTTAAAGTGTGATTTACATCATGCCTCATTCATAAAAGGACTTACAGTATTTCAGTTCTTCACCATGAAAAATGGGATGTAAATCCTGGGATAAGTAAAAGACTAACCTGAAATTAAAAGTCACTGCTTTCTAAAATATTTCTTTTATTGATCCCTCAAAGATCAGATAATCAGATATATTTATCAGGTCTACTGACTTTAAATTTTTTTAAAAATTTTGACACTGGGAATGAAACTCAGGGGCATTTAACCATTGAGCCACATCCCCAGCCCTATTTTTTACTTTACTTAGAGACAGGGTCTTACTGTGTTGCTTAGCACCTCACCATTACTAAGGCTGGCTTTGAACTCTTGAGCCTCCTGCCTCAGCCTCCAGAGCTGGGTCTACTGCTTTTTATTTTTCTATTTCATATTTTCTTTTGTTGAGAGAGAGAGAGAGAGAGAGAGAGAGAGAGAGAGAATTTTTTAATATTTATTTTTTAGTTTTCTGCGGACACAACATCTTTGTTTGTATGTGGTGCTGAGGATCGAACCCGGCTGCACACCTGCCAGGTGAGTGCGCTACAGCTTGAGCCACATCCCCAACCCTCTTATTTTCTTAATTATTGATTTTATTGGATGATTCTTAAAAATTCATCACTGTTTCATAATAAATGATCTACTATGAATTTTCCCTGATATTACTGTTTTGGCTGTATTTTTAAAAATTTTATATGTAATGTTCTAACTTTAAGAAAACTTACTATCTATTATCAGAGTTTTAGAATTTTTTCTATCATCCAAAAATTGTTTTGAGAAAAAGCTATTTTTTCTTGTGATTCTTTTTTTTAAAAGTCATTAGTAATTTCTAGTACCCTTGCATATTTTATCACAGCTTTATGGATATAATTCACATACCAAGATTCACTTTCTTAAAGTATATGATTTGGTGATGTTTAATATATTCAGAAATATTACATAACATGTATAAAATGATTACATGAAAGTAATAATAGCTGTGATTACTCTGTTGAAGGAATCAAAAAACCAAGAGTAGGATAAAGAGATTTCCACACATATATACATGTGTGTGTTTATCTCTCTATATATGTATGTATATGTGTATATATATATAATTGTATTTTTTTCCAGACCTTGAGTTTCTCATGGATTCGTTCTCCTTTCTGATTTTCTCTTGGTTTTCACATGTCTGGTTATATTTGACTAAATGCAGGACATTGTTAATGAAAAATTGCATAGGCAATTGAGGCTCTGGATATTATCTCCTTCAGAAGTGGTTTATTTACTTCTCATGGGCTTCTAGGGTAGGAGCACTAACAATCCCTGATCACTTATGCCATCAGCTTTCATGGGAAATAATGCTAGTTTCTGAATCCTCTAATCCTAATCTGTGCTTACTCCTGGGGCATGCTCCTTCAGAACTCTATGAGCCTAGCCACTTCCTCCTGGTTGAGCTCTTAATTCCTATGTTTGACCACCACCTTTCATTCTTTCAGCCACTGCTTTTGCTATTTTTCTTTCTTTTTCATTAATTTTTTAATTTATATATGACAGCAGAATGTATTACAATTCTTATTACACATATAGAGCATGATTTTTCATATCTCTGGTTGTATACAATGTATATTCACACAAATTCGTGTCTTCATACAGGTACTTTGGGTAATGATGTCCATCACATTCCACCATCATTTTTAACCCCACCATACCCCACTCCCTTCCCCTCCTAAGGAGGCTGATTCATAGTGAGGTAGGGAGGGGGAGCTTGGGAGGAATAGGCAAATTCTAGATAGGGCAGAGGGATGCTTTTGCTATTGACAGCCCCCCTGAAGAGTAAAAATACATTAAATGCTGTGCTTGTCCCCTTTTACTTTTCTCCCACAAATTCTTACTGACTTGGATGTTCTACAGTACTTTCAAATATGTGTTCTAGACTTTCTTGTTCTGATCTCACCAAGACAGAAAAGATCCTAGACTACCAGTTAAGAATGGAACCCCAGCTTGATTTTTTCTTTTGCTCTTGAACCGTCTTTTAATGTATACAAGATTTTTTAAATTAAAACTATATCCAGGTATGTATTTCCTCTGGAAATTATTCATTTTGCCTAAAGTTTGCATGAAAACCCAGGCTCCCTGCCCCACCTAAACGGTAGAAACGCTTTTCTCTCATTTCTTGAACAATCTCATTGGAACCATTTACTCTGGCCTTTCATCCAGAATACCCATTACCCCTCATCCCCACTATATAATATACACAATCCATATACAATATCTTCTCGGTCAGCATTTTTGTTTTAATCTGAATTCTGAAAATCTTCCCAGTGTTGTTTGCTGATTAATTCTCTCTCAAGTTCTGTTATAAATAGCTCTTAGGGTTGCCATCAGAAAATACAGCTGTAATTAAAACTCCAAATGGGTTTAGGTACAGCTGAACTGAAAACTTGGTAAGACAACAGGTAAAAAGGAATCAAGGTAAGAGTCAAGGAAATAAAAAATGAAGAAGTCAGAACAATGAAGAGCCACATAGGTTATGATGAAAAATTCTAACAAATGAGAAATTATAACCCCAGGAAGAAAATAGGAAGAAGATAAAAGACCTTTGATATTTGGCCGATTTTCCAGCTCTCTCAGTTCTGCTCTTTATATCTATATATGCAGGTATATTTTAATTTGTAATATTTTTGTTTCAATTTCCTTACAAATTTGTGCTTACCCTGTTTTAAATATTAAGATGTTATTCTCATCTTAGACTCCCTTTGACTTTTTTCTCTTAATTCATAGGCTTTCTTCATGTCTTCTTAATTCTTAAGGCTGTTGACTTTCTTCCTGAATCCTCTAAACTCTACAGCAGATCATCCTTAGGTAGACACTCATCCTGAGTCTCTCGTGTGATGTTAGACATTTTCTCCTTTGACTCATAATTTGCCTACTGGTATCTTCCACTTGGGGCAACCATTTTAAAAATGTATATACCTAGGGAATATGTTTAAACCTGGAATTTCTAAATATCTCAGAGTCACATCAAAAAATAAAGAGCTAATAAAACAAGAGTATAATTGAATGATCATATTGCATTCTTGAAATTTTAATAATTAGATGGACCCCCAAACTGCATTTTTTTTGTTTAAATACATATAATACTTTAAACTATCTTAAAAGCCAGAAGCACACTTGATTTCTATTGCTTGTTCACCAAAAAGGCAATGAAAGGACAGGTACCTAACTTTTTATTCATATCAAGGGAAAAAAGAGGAAAAATGTAGATTAGTGGGGAAAATTATGTTAGTACACTAGTGGAAGCCTGAAGAGGGAACTGGGATTGTCTGTCCTATTTCGTCCATAGGACTACATACAGTGTTAAGTCAGTTGATTTATTTAAACTTAATATCATCTGTAAAAACACTAATTGTCTCAGTTTGTAAGTTGCCTAAATTTTATGTGAGCATTACTGTGAAAATATGAAGAACACTCTGCATTTAATATAAGAAAGCCCTTGTAGAAATTCAAGGTGGATTATTAATACTATTATTTTTACTGCAATCATCCTCTTCTGTGCTTCTCTAGGTCAATAGTCTATTAACTTTAGAGTGCTGGTGAGAAAAATTCGCAAAGGGGACTCTATTAGGATTGATTCATCTTCAGACTATGGCTTGTACACAAATAAATATATTAAAAGCTGGTATTTGATACTCAAAACAATTTTCTCATGAACAAAGTTACTAAATAAAGGGACTTTCTGCATTTACATTTTTGAACTTGCTGTCTTTTTAATTATGCAAAGTTTTTTCTACTTTTCTTTGATTTCTCTGCCATCCCCATCAGTAGATGTTATTTTCTTTGATTTGGCAAATATCAGTATCCAAGCTTGCTGCTGAGAAAGTATGCAGTAATTACAGCTCATGATATTGGGAATTATATTGGTAATATGCAGAGTCAGGAATACACACATGCTCAAACATTGTAGAGATGATTTGGTACTAAGGAAGTTTCCCTTATAAAAAGCATTGTGACAGCTGTTATGTATTTTTTTCATTGACAGATGCCAAAGATTTGATGCAGATAGGAGGAGATCTCATGACTTGCACTTTGCCCTTTCAGTCCTGTAGTAATGGAGATTAGGTGAAAATTTTTCATTTTAATTTCAAACCCTGATCTCTCTACTCTCTTGAAAAACTACACAAAGAACCCTTCCCATGAGCCACTAGCACCGAGTTTTGTGGTTCATTTTCTGAAGCAAACTGTCTTCTGTAATTGCATGTTTTGGATATTTTAACATAGAAAATATAGTTTAGTTCAAAGACCTGGAACAATTTCTGTACTGATCTATGACCTAGTGTCCAGTAAATTGCATACTTTCTGATTAAATAGGATGACAAAACAGAAACAGGGTAGCAGTAACTAAAAAATATGTCAAAGAGGAGGCATTTTCAAGGACAGGGGGCTTACTCATTTGACCTTTTCCTTTGTTCTTGTTCCTCTCTAAAAATTGAGTAGACAATTTAGTTTGAATTTAAATTCCCTAAGTTTCTCTCTCTCTCTCTCTCTCTCTCTCTCTCTCTCTCTCACTCACTCACTCTCACACACACACACACGCACACACACACACACACGCACACACACACACACACACACACACACACACGCTGTTTTAAAAAGCCATGACGGATGCCGGTGAAATTCACTATCATGGTTGGATCATCATTATCATTTCAGCAACTATCTACTGCTAACACTGCAAATCATACATCAGACCAGGCTGTGGGGGACTAAAGAAATGAGAAAAATATGACCCTTCAACAAAAAGCATTTTTCTCAGGATTTCAAATTATATTAAGAAGGAATACAAAGTCTAGAAGACTAATCAGCCAAACCCAGACTGTGAAGTTAAAATTCACCTGAGGTTCAAGGCTCTGAATATTTACATGGCAGCACTGGGCAGGGGGGTGTCCATCTGCCCAGGAAAATGTAGTCATCTTAGCTGATATTTGGACACTACTTTATATCTACAGAGCACATGTTTTTGTATAGTTATATTGTATTTGTACAGTGACCCTCCTGCTTTTAGCTACATGACCCTGGGCTAATCATTTATCCTCTGTAACCCTTATTTTCTTATAAGAATGGGGATAATAGTGCTTATCTCTTAGGCTTGTTCCGGAGGCTAAATAAATATAGTACTTAAAATACTGAAAACTATAAAACATTGCTGAAAGATATTAAATACCACCAAATAAGGGATGTACCATATTCATGGTTTAGAAGAAGTCAGTACTGGGTAAGAAGTAAAATTTGCCCCCAGGTGATCTATCCAATTGAATTATCTTGTAGAAATTGGTAAGCTAATTTTATAATTTTCATACAAATTACAGGACCTAGAATAGTGACAAAAATCATGAAGAGCAAAGCTCAAAGATCTATTTTAGAGCTCTAGTAATATATGTACTATGTGGTGTTGGTGAAAGAATAGCTAAATAGAGCAACAAATTATAACACAATAGAAATTAATCCACAAAAACCTCATCATACAATTTTGGGAAAAGATGCCATTACAAGTCTGTGGGGGAAGGCCTTTAAAATAAAAGGCATCAGTTGGACAGTGATATGGAACAAATTGAAAATAATCCCTTCCACATTGCACTACACATAAAATTAATTTAAGATAGACCCCAGACAGGAATATAAAACAAAATTTCTAGAAGAAAACATAGGAAGACATCTTTAGAAGCTTTAGGATAGGCAAAAGTTATTAGGACATAAAAGTTAATAATCATAAAAAAGATATGCTAACTGGACGTCTTTAAAATTAAGAACTATTAACAGAGTAAACAATCATGATGCAGGAAGAGATATTTGCAAAACAAATACCTGAAAATGCACTTGGTTGTCATATGTATGCATTAACACCTATTTAAATGTACATATGTACTGTGTGTGTACATATGTAAGTGAAGGCTGGCTCTGTGAAAGTTCTCTTTTAAGTTAACACCACTGACAAGTGGAGGTGCTGGGGTAGGAGCACCAGTCTTTTGACACTGTGCTGCCTTCCAGTGCCCTGTTGGTGCTCTTTCAAAGGTGACTTGAGCTTCCTGTCTGCTTCTCAACCATCAGAGCATGCTTTCTACTTTTCCTGCATGGTGCTGAGAGTCTTCTGAAGTGTTTAGCCAATTGGGGGAAGCAGCCAGGCAATCAGAGCAAGCACATCTGAGCTTTGGACAGGATGTCTCATAGTAATTGGTTACAAATTAAAGATGTATTTACAACTATGTAGCAACTGCTTAGAACTGTGTATTACTGTAATTACCCACAATTACTAACTTGGTATATTATGAGCTCAGAACACAGATTGAGAAATAAAGGGGTTTTACACAGTGCGTGCAAAAGATGCCCTCACTTCTTTTATTCCCAGCCCAATATATGGCTGTGCTCCAGGCAGAGGCAGAGAAAAGCAGAGGGGAAAAGTCAGTCCAAGCTGAAGTCTTATTGTGATTTCTTTTCCACTGCCAGTTTCTAAAAGTACCAACGTGGCTGATGTGGCTGCTGCGATTGCTATAATTTGAGCTGAACAAAGTTAGGATAGGCACAGTTTGGGTAGCTATCCCTAATTCACCTGAGGCCACCCTCTGTCAGCCCCAAATCATCCCTTGCTGAATAGTGGCATCCTAAGTCATGGCTGGAAGGAGGGGAAGACCTGCCATTTGTCAAATACTTTTAGGGAACACTGTTCTTCACTGTTGTCAGATGTGATTGAGAATTTGGTAAACTCTTCAATCTTCAGTGATGACCATTGCTATGGGAGCTGGGAATATATCCACAAATAAAATAAATAAAAATTATTGCCCTCCTTGGAGAAGATAAAGAACAAACAAGCTATATGGTACTTTTGAAGGTGATCCATGCTATGAGGACAAACAGCAAGACATTGGCCAACTCTGAAAAGTTGGGCAGCAAAGGTTTGAAGAGGAAATGAGCACACCTGGAACAAGAAACTCCTGGAGGGAACAGCCATTGTGAGGGCCCAGGCAGGAGCGAGGCTGATGCCCTTTTGGAGCAGCAAGGGTGGGGCTGGTGGGCAAGGAGAAGAGTTATGGACCGTGAAGTCATATTGGGGCATATTTTAAAAACACCTGAAGAAAGGGCCTTTTGAGATCTCCTAAATTGTTTTCAGAGCTCTGATTAAAAGATATTAGGGAGGAGGAGGAACCAGGGCTGGATAGTTGTACCCCATGGTATATCATCACCTAGGAGCAAAGCACCATGCTGGGGATGACTTGAGGTGCTCAGGACTAGAGTTTTTTAAAATCCAATTCCTCCCATTGTCAAGATTCCTTCATCTCAGGGCACTGATGTTAGTCAAGTTTCTGTTCTTATATACAGCTCTAGCTGGAACATATTCTCTCTCTCCTTCTCCCTTCCCTCCCTCACCCAAGTCAGGAAGATAAGGTGCAAAGTTTATTTTTTGTGCTTTTATGTTAAGCCTGGGTTATTTTTATTGTTATAAATTATTTCCCATTCTTGAAAAATATCTCATTTAATGAGATGTATTTCTAAGTGACCAGGATTATACATATTTTAAAAGGCACCCTCGGGGGCCCTTGGAGAATCTAGCCTGGCAGGAATGTCTCCAAGTCTTCCTTGCTCCCAGAAAGGTGCTGCCTCAGAAGCCAGGTGGAAACTGGGTCCCAGGATGCAGGGTGTGACATAAGGGGCTTGAGAGAAACAGACCCTGTCTTTCCAGCCCTTTCTGAGGACGCCTTTGTCAAGTAATAACGTCATTATTGCTGGTGTCAAATCTCCATGGAGCCTGGAATAGAAGGTAATGAGATACCTGTTGGGTCCTGAGGTAACAGTTTTTATCAAAAGCTTCTGTGTATAGATAGATATTATACTAGACAAAGTTGAAAGAAGTCCTCCTCACCAGAGTAAACATTACGGCATCTACATCTTCATCATAGACATTTCCAATTAGGGATTAAAATATTTTGATACATGAGCAAACCTCTGAACTTTATATAGGGGAATACTTTAATAGAAAAATCCAGAAATGGCTTTCTGATGTGGGTAAAATGAAAGGCAACAGGGAGAAGGGGAAATTTGAGTGAATTAAAAAAAAATGGGTAGATACAATAAGTAGCAACCATGTTCATTTATGCTGGATACCGAGTTTCAGGTTTTTTACCTGTCTCACCTCCGATAACCTTGCAGAAACTCACTGAAGCAACTACTACTTATTATTTCCAATTTTCAGAAAAAAATGCAATTCTAAATGGGTCAAGTAACAAGTCCAGCTATAAAAAGCATGGTTGCTGGGTCAAATGGTGCTTCCATTCCAAGTTTTCTGAGGAATCTGCATACTGCTTTCCATAGTGGTTTTACCAGTTTGCAGTCCCACCAGCAATGTATGAGTGTACCTTTTTCACCACACCCTCTCCAACATTTACTGTTGCCTATATTCTTGATGATTGCTATTCTGACTGGAGTGAGATGAAACCTTAGTGTAGTTTTGATTTGCATTTCTTCTGTGAAGTGCCTATTCAGTTCCTTAGCCCATTTATTGAGTTATCTGTTTGAGTTCTTTATATATCCTAAAGATTAATGCTTTTTTTGGTGGTGCATGTGGTAAAGATTTTTCTCCCAATGTGCAGGCTCTCTCTTCACATTGATTGTTTCCTTTGCTGAGAGAAGCTTTTTAATTTGAATCCATCCCATTTATTGATCCTTGATTTTGCTTCTTGCACTTTAGGGGTCTTGTTAAGGAAGTCAGATCCTACTCAGTTCATACCCAAAGGACTTAAAATCAGCATACTACAGTAATGCAGCCACATCAATGTTTATAGCAGCTCAATTCACAATAGCCTCACTATGGAATCAATGTAGATGTCCTTCAATAGATGAATGGATAAAGAAACTGTGGTATATATATTCAATGGGACATTACTCAGCTTTAAAGAAGAATGAAATTATGACATTTGCCAGTAAATGGTTGTAGTTGGAGAATATCATGCTAAGAGAAATAAGCCAATCCCCCCCAAAAAAACAAAGGGCAAATGTTTTCTCTAATGTATGGATGGATACTGATTCACAACAAGGGGGGCAGGGCACTAAAGAATACAGTTACATTAGATTAGGTAGAGGGAAGTGAAAGGAGGGGAAAGGAGGGGAGGGGATGTGGGGATAAGGATAGTAGAACAAAACAGACATTATTACTTTATGTATATATGAGTGCATGACTAATGTGATTCTACAACATGTGCACTCAAAAAATGAGAAATTATATCCTACCTTTGTATGATATATCAAAGTGCATAAATGCAGTCTACTGTCATGTATAATTAAAACAAATAATAAAAATTTTTAAAAAGCATGGTTGTATCACAGAAGGTCTGTCTGCTCCTATCTTCAGAAAGGAGAGGAAGAAGAAATGGTAAAGATTGGGAAAAAGCAGAGAGAACTTTACAGGTAGGAATACAGGGAATTCTGTTTGGATGGAAGGAGTAGATAGATAAAAATACTGGAACTTATAAATGAAGTCATATCAGGAAACTATGAGGTTCTGGTTTTGGATAGAAATATTCTTTCTGAAATAGTTGACAGGTGTTATATTTGTCCACAGTTTTTTGAAGCAGTACCAGGATGGGTTACACGATAATAAAAGGTAAAAATTGTTCCTGGGGTGTCAGGTACTCATCTGGTAGGAGCGATTAATTGCTCTAAAATTCAGGAGCTACTTCAGCGCAAAGTGAGATTTTAGGACCTTGATAGTTCATGAGTGTGTCTCCAGCCCCTTCACCAGGGAACAGGTGACTCTAAATGACCTTTAAGTTTCCTTTACTCTCACTTGCTCTTTGCTTTTTAAAAATTTTTTCCCCATTCACCTGCCTATTCTTTTATTTTCATCATTTTAAACCATTACCAAACCTAAATCATTGTGACTCAGATTTGGACCATCATGAAAACTTTGAAAGCTAAAATCAGGTAAAAGACTGGAGTATATAATACTAATGTACATAGTTCAGAAACTAATATATCATATGATACTGAGACCTGGTTTGAGAAACAAACAGATGTTTAAGTCTCTTACTTGATCTACTCCATCCTGAGTCTGCAAGAAGTCCAGGAAAGAAGCAGAAATAGCAGCTTCAGGGGCTACTTTTCCAAAGTTAGTCATAGGCTGGCTAGTCCTGGTGACATGACTGGTAGAGGGAGGCGACACTTGTGTCATAGCTCTAAGATATCCCCTCCTAGGTTTGGCCTTTTTGTTTTTAACTAGAAGGTTGAGGAGTATATTTATTGTAGGGGACTTATTTTTCTTAGTATCCTTTGAAGGCCTTCTTAGTATTTAGTTGTTTTGAAACTCTAAAGAACCCAAGAGCTAAGTCTTAGATTTGTCCAACACTGAAGGGAAATAACAAGCTATTTGCTTTAGAAGTGCAACATAGACATCTGTCATTTTTTAAAAAATCCTCTTATACATATTCCCCCAATGAGGGCATTATAATTCTTTTGAGGGCAAGAATATGGAGTTTATCTTTGTATCTATCAAGGCTCCTAATTCTGTGCCTGACGCATGTAGGTGCTCAGTGTTTTCCTAGAGGATGACTGGATGCACTGAGAGAGTACAACAAAAATCCTCAGCTCTGCTACCTGCTATGTGAAGCAGGCACTTCCTTAGCCTCTTTAAGCTACAATTACATCTCTTCCAATTATGTAAGTCAGTCCCACCTCAGCCTGTTAAGGGGAAGCAGTGGAAGGATTTCCTCAGCACACAACATATTTTAGTAACTTTCTCAATAAACATCAGCTAAACGAAGACAGGGATACATATTAAGACTGAGTCCTCCCTAAGTTGGGACTTCAAAAATCTCTTGGGAATTTTGTAGGGTAGGAGAGTTTATAAGAATTCAATGTCTGGTATCTAGTGGTGACAGGACAAATAAGCTGGGATGCTATAGTCTGATATTGGATCAGAAGTTTGGGAAACACTCTTAATTCTTCCAAAAAAGATTACCACAATCTCAGCTGAAGAGCAAAGAATAAGTCTCCTTTACTCACATGACAGCTAGAAACAAGCTCTATATCTTTAAGGGAATGACCCTTAATTTAGTGCTTCCTTCTTTTATTCTTTCAGACTTTGACTCAGCAAACATTTATTGAGCACTTGCTATCTAGACAACAAGTCATTATAAAGATCTTCAAAGATGAATAAGCAGCCTGTAGTTGCAAGTTTGTCATATCAGGAGCGTGGTGGTTATAAATCTTGTCCTTACAACAGAAAACAAATTGTGTTGGGGTGAAGGGAACCCTGAAAACCCAGCTCTTTTTATATACACTAGAGAACTGAACTCACAGGGAAAACTGCCACCCCCAAAACTGGAGAGCAAGATGAATACAGAGAATCACAACTTACCTGACTCAGGCACTGTTGCTAGAGCCAGGGAGGAGGGTTTAAAGGTAATTGACTAATTGTGGGAGACTGAGTGTGGACAAACCTGAGGGCTACAATTACAATCTCAGGGGCCTTTTTTAAGGTAGCTCTCTACACTTCCATGAGTTCTACATTCAGGAGGAGCTGCATCAAGTTCTTGAGGTGAAGAATGATGTCCATACCTAACATAAATCATTGCCATCCAACATTACAAAGACTTGCAACATAACCAAAAGCATAGTTAGTTGTGGAGGAGCCAGAAATCAGTTAAGTAGGGTCCAGTGTTAACCAGAGAAGACCACAGGGTTAACCCTTTCATAACCAGGTCCCAGTTGTCTGAGTTGTGTAACTCTTTGGTAATGCTGGAGAGTTCTAGTGTCCCTGTACTTGAGGAATGATACAGCAGAAGGTCAAGGTCACAGAGGACTATAATGAACATTCTGTATACAATAAGCTTGGAAATGAGGCTTTAGAAGAAGGGATTGGCTGATGGAATTAGGGAGGTCAAAGGACAGAGTTTGTGATGGGGCACAGAACAAAGGTGAGCATGGAAGAATTAAATCAGGTTCAGAGGGGTGTTTTAAGTCTGGAAGTAGAACAAACATGAGTAAGGGAGAGTTTAGGGGGTCTGTACATACTAGGCCAAGTCTCAAAGGACACAGAAATGCAGGTAGAGATATTCTGCATTACAGAGTCCAAGGACACATCCTGGGGAAGAGGGCAAGTCTTGCTATCTTCATGTACTTACTTTTTATTGTAGTAGAGTGACTTTTTATCCTCTGGCGCAGATGCTTCCCGGCTGTGTTTTATTTGTTACAGATTACAGCTCTAGCTTTTTGTAAGAAATTCCTTTTGGGCCATGGGAAATGGGAAAGGGAATGGTAAGAATCTCATTAACTCACTGTGGTGGACTGCCTTGCCGCTTGGCTTGAAATCTAAATTTACCAGTCACAAAAGCAGAAGATTCTGGAGCACAAGCAGCCCTGAGCTGGGTAGACCACTTGCTTCCTTGCTTGTTGTGAGTCTTCTGGCTTGCCCCCTTCACCATTCAGGAAGGAACTGATCACCTGAGTGGCAGGGGAAAAGGACCCAAGATCTGGTGTGTCAGGGAAATCTATATGGTTGGCTCATAGCAGAGGGCACAGAATGACATGGTTGGTTACTGAGGATGTTTGATGCTGGGAAATGTGAAGTAAGCCACACTCTACACTGCTCATCACCACCCAGGCTCATGTTGCTCTTGCTTCAGTTAGAATATATCTATTTAACTTCCCATTGGGTACAGATTGAATGACAATTCCTCGTACTGCTCCTCAACCTCCAAATTATGTAACCAAGAGGAGTCTTACATGTCAACTAATTTGCCCCCTGAGTGTTGTGAGTGTGCCTCAACCCTGAAACAGCCTTGAGAAGCCTCAGGATTCTACGTGGGCTACATGAATACCATTTTCTATGTGTGTTATGGGGAAAGGCTTGGGAGCACAAGGGGTCTAATTTAAGCATTTGTCACATAAAAAATCTAAAGGCAATGAGGTTAAGTGCCTTGGCCAGTGTTTTTGGTAGTCAGACTGTGGTCCAAGATGTTCGAAAAGCCCCTCCTTGGTACATCTCAGCATCTTCTGTTGGCTTGAAGGTTCTCTACAGTTCAGGGTCATTCTATTAAGTGAGAACCTGGTCTTTTAAGGCTTCAATTTGATTTGATCCCTCTCTAAAACCCTCCAATGTCTTCCCAATGCAATTTCACAAAATCTAAGCTTTTAGTGTGGGTTACACAGCATTATTTGGGCTGTATCTCACCTCTTCTGGCTCGCCCCCTCCATCATTCCCTCCACCACAGCCCTACCTACCTCCTTTCTGACCCTGAGTTGTTCTCACCTCAGAAACTCTATACTTGCTCTTCTCTCTGCCTGGAACCCCCTTCTCCTGCATTTTACTCCTTCTCTTTGTTCAGATCACAACTCAAATGTCATTCCCTCAATAAAGCCTTCCCTAACTCACCAAATTACTCTATCAAATCACCTTTTCTTCACAGTACTCTCATAAATGGTCTTGCTTCCTTGCTTATTGTGAGTCTCTGCCATTAACATAAGCAAGGATGGCCTATGGGCTGGTGTGTAGGAGAAGGCCTGGAACATGATAGGTATTTCAGTAATTGTGAATTAATGAGATTTCTCCTATCAAAATGTTAAATATACTGAGTAATAAATAAATTCATAATCAGTTACTAATAGATTCTGAAATTGGTCATCAACTTCTCAGGACTCAAGCTTGCAAGGATTCATGACAATCTGCAGAAGCTCAGTGGGAAACAAAAGGAGACTAAACAGGATGGAAGAATAGGAAAGAGGCTTTGTTATGGGGAAGTAGGAAAAAGAGTTTAGAGTTTCCTATGGGAGAAAACTCCAGAATGAGGATGTAGGCAGGTGGAAGACATTGGCAGGGGCTTACTAAAGAAGTTCGACATTGTGACAACTGTCATTTTCCTTCACTGGAGTGCTCAAAGCTGACCCTACACATGGGCACTCATAGAAGCAGCTATGGAGTTAGAGACATCAGGGCACGTATCCCAACTTAAATGTGACCCTCTTTCAATCTCAAAACCTCAAATGCTTGCCATTGGCCATTAGGATTCCAAGTAGAAGTTCAGAGAAGCCACATAAGCAATTGCTAGATTTAAACTGGAAGAGGAATGTGAAGAAATGGATTTCTAAACACTCTGGAGGCCCGATTCTTTCTGGAACCACTCATGGGGTGAAGCTAGAGAAAAATAAATGGGAGTAGAGACAGAGATGCCAAAGAAATGAGGGTGGGTGGCAGAGAGAACTCCTTTAGGAGTTCAGCAAGAATAACTATAAGGTTTTTAAAAATGATTAACAGTGACAGCTCTATTCCACAAGGAGAGATGAATAAATATGAGGAACATCCTACAACATCTCCATGCGAAGCACTTGACAGCCTCCAGTAGACAGGACCTCGCAGCTGCCTAGATGTCAAAGGTGAAGATCAGGTTTTCTCAATTTCTTATTCTCACAAACCTCTGAATTTCTCTTGATAGTTCTTCTGGGGATAGGGCTGTGCCCTTCCTATTTGACTATTCCATAGACCTGTGGTAAAGACTTACGTAAGACATATGCAGAGAAATAACAGGATTTCTGGGAAGCTGCTCTTAAAGGCTTATTTTTTTAAAACTGCATTGCTAAATTTAGGGAAATGATTCAGAAGACACCCCCACTCCATCACATGCACACCTCTCTAGCTAGTGTTCCATGCACGTTTAACTGTTTTTCTTGGCATTTTATTTTTTTTTTCCAGTTTCAGCAGAGGGTTTTGCATCTGTCTGTAAAGGTTCTTACTGTAGGGATCATTTGCCTTTTTTTTTAAGGTGAAGTGATGGCTTGGACACATGAATAAAATATAAAGCAGGGTATACAACTCCTCACATGGATCAGAAATTTGGAGACTGCATGGTTCATGAGGGAAAATATGTTCTCTGAGGACCTGGGCAGTTTGGGGTTACTCTTCTTGGCAGTCACAGGACATCAATTTTGAAATGTCAAGCTGGAAATAAGCACTTGACATCAGATTCATGCTATTGGCTTGTTCACTTGGTTCTTTCCCTCCTGCCTGGCTGCAGAGGCCTGTGTGGCAACATCCTGTGGAAAAGCACAGCAAGATGGGCAGGCTCAAATCCCAGACTAGTTGCTAATAAGGCCAATGTCTCTAAACAGGTCATGTCTTCTTTCAGCCTCAGTTTCCTCGTGTGTAAACTGAGAGGTCTGGACTGGATCAGTCTTTCCCACACCGATCCACAGAGCTTATAAGAAAACAGTGCTCGTGATGAATCCTTTGGTTATTCACAGTAGCTCTTTAAGGAGTCAGTATGTTTTGCAATTAAAAACAGCAACAAAACTTTGAAAAATAATGCACCTCCTCTCTTGCCTTGATAAGCTCTTAACCTCCATCTCAGAATATCCTAATATTCTTCAAAACTAATTTTTAGAAGACCTGGTGGGCTCCTTCCTGTTTTAGATTCAGCTCAGTTCTGCCATGAGAGTCAACACCTTGCCAAACGTGTGCTGGTACAGTAGGATAGGATAAGACCCCTGCCTCCAAGCCACTCAGTCATCCATCTATGCTGGTCTCTGATAGAGGGCAGGTTGCCTAGTGAGCTGATGGCATCACTTTGAAGACTAAGTAATATGCTCCCAAAGTGGAGAATTGCTTCTGCTTATTGCCTAATTAGGAGTGTCCTATGTCCTTAGTTGTTTACTGATAAATTCATTAGAAATATGTGACTGTTAAAAATATTAAGGGGAAACTCATTGTTTTCCCAACAAATCCCCTATACACTGGACTGAGAATAATCTGTCCTAGGTTCTGGGGAGGACTATAATCAAGTTGCCATTGTGGGATAAGAGTGGGGTTGTCAGGGATCATGCAGATAAGCATCAGGAGTTGCTTCTGTCCATGACTTAACATGTCTGAAATCATTTCGGGGGAAATAAAATTGCATTGAGAACAGGAAGACTCTTACTTGATGCAAGAGCAGTTTAAAATCTGTTCCAGAATATTTTATCAAAATATTCCTCTATTTGGGATTCTCTCCTCTGGGGAAGGCAATTGCAGAGCTGCCTGGAGCGTTGCAGCTAATGGTACCACCCACCGAGTCTCCATATGGCCCGAGACTAAAGACATTTGTTACAACTTTAAAGTGGCCTTAACTGTGCCATAGGCACAATAGTACATGATATCAAACTACCAGATATTCTACTTACGGACAGGAGATACAGAGAAAAAGCTGGCAGAAAAGATGCTATTTTAGGATGCACTGATGACAGAGGATCACCTATGGCATGTGGAACATATCTTACACAGAGCCCACTTTTATCGAGCACCCAGAAGATAGGCCCTCTTTGCTCTTCTTCCCATGCAGTGTTAACAGAGATGACATTTGATTGGAAGAGCAGTAAATGGAAATGCAAAAAATGAAACAAAGATGTGAGAAGACTGTAGGATGGGAGGAAAGCAAGGAAGGCAATCGGTAAGCAATAAGACTACAAGATGATGAAACCGAGCAAATGCAAATGAGAGAATTTCAGGAGAAGAGATGGATTTGACTTCAAGTCTAGGGAATCAAATGCCCACTCCCCCACCCCCCATATGTGTAGCAGCAGGCAAGAGAGAACATTGTTCCCTAAAAAGAGAGTGGGATGTTAGGGAGAGAAGTGGAGGAGAGAGAAATAGCAGCTATTATGTGACTGTGCATTTTCCTAAGCTAGATGACCACTTTGAAGGCATGTGCTGCAGGGAGCCATGCTAAACCTGCTCGGGTGGGGAGTCTGGGAGGCCGACTTCCTAATTAGCCTTCCTCATCTTAGACTTCTGTGAAGCAGGTGGGCTGGCTGGGCTGCTGGAGCCACTGCACCTTTAACAGTTCAGTATCTTTAAGGAGAAAATAGGGAGAGTCAGGACGCAGTGCCAGCATGGTGTTGGGTGCCCTTTAACTATCAAGTCCCAGAGAGCTAAGAGAGGCAAGCACCGCTGATTCCTTTCTGAACCCCCGACCACCATCTCCTCCCTGCCTTGCCCATCCTTTCTCAGCCCTTTTCAATTTTGAGATGCCAGAATTTTCCCTCTGCCTTCCTCCTGGCTACTGCCACACTGAGACCCACACAACCCATCTCACCAGCAACAATCCTTTCCACATTTTACCACTTTGTCTCTTCATCTTCATCCTGCAACCTGCAACCTCTCTGAAGACTTCTGACCATGAAATGTCAGGCATTTTTTTCCCCACTTTTTCCTGCTTGCTTACTGATTGATAGAGAAAAATCTAACCATCTCTGCTTCTTGCCTCCTCTGGGTTTCCTGGCACTCCTCTTCCATGGTACTGCTGTCTGCTTTCTCTGAAGAGGCTACTTGGCATTTTCCCCACCTTCCCAAGACTCTTCTTTTTTAAAAAAACAAATAAATAAATAATTTAATTAGGTTCATAGGATAGTAGAATGTATTTTGATTCATTGTACACAACTGTAGCACAACTTATTTCTCTGTACACCATGTAGCATCACATCATATATGCCATCATACATGTACCTACAATAATAATGTCCATCACATTCCACCATCTTTCCTGCCCCCCATGTCCCCTTCTCTTCTCTCCCTCCCATTTGCCCAAAGTTCCTTCATTTTTCCCAGGCTCTCCCCCATATGGATCAACATCCACTTATCAGAGAGAACTTGGCTTGCTTTGCTTAGCATATTCTCCAACTCCACCCACTTGCCTGCAAATTCCATAATTTTATTCTCTTTTAATACTGATTAATATTCCACGGTGTATATATACCACATTTTCTTTATCCATTCATCTATTGAAGAGCATCTAGGTTGCTTCTCACTCCTGCCCTTCCCCTAACAGCACCTATCTCAGCAAGAAGCCTTGCTTCTGACTATATACAGGGCAATACAAAATTGAATCCAGGCAGCAGGATCTTATTACATGACAGGCCCTTTTAATCAAGACCCTTAATTAATTTGGATTGGCAAAGGAAGGCTTAGCCAACTATAGGAAACTAAGGGCTAGTGGTAGTTGTTTGATATATTAGGATGAAAACATTTAGCATTCCCAAGTATGACAAAGGAAAGGAGTGAAGAGGTGAGACAGGCGAGAAAAAGGGAGGAGTCAGCAAATTGGCCACAGTAGGCTGACACTGCTAGGAGAAGAAGCCAGTGAAAACCTACAGTGAGAAAAACTAAAAGGCTTTTGGGGAAGGAGTGGGTTATGTTCAATGGGATGCTGCTTGTGTTGCTAGAATAAACACCCCTCTTTAGCTCCCATCCAAAGCCTCTGCAAAGCCTATCACAAATACAAGGGCTTCGTGAGCATCTTGTTTTATAGAATTTAAGGAATAAGCAATTTTCTTATGGGGCAACAAGGTACAGACATTAGGGCACCCATAAGATGGGAGAGGATCTCAAATGAACCAATTCAGTGATGGCCATGATTGAGACCCAGAGAAGCCATGAAAATGCAAGCCCAGGGGATCTGCAGGAATCTGGGGAAGGCCTTATGACTGTCAGGTTTGATACGACATTGAGGCAATCTTATCTCAAAGTAGGGGGGATGAGAGGACCTCAGAAAATGGACATTGGGATCAACAAAAAATAAAAAAATTGGGCTTGAAATGTAATTTCTTCAACTTTGCCCCCATCCTACAAACAAATTTGCAATCTTACCTCAATCGTATTTATCTCCAAGGAGAGGTACTATGTTTTCATAGAAGAGAAGTAATTGGGTGTCACACAGACATAGCTTTGGAATTGTGACTCTAGCCTGACTAGCTGTGTAGCCCCGAATGAGCTATTCAACTTCTGAGGCACGGCCCATTTTCTTATCTGTAAAATGGGGAATAAATCAAACCCTAGCAGGGTTGCTAGGTAAATGACACGATGCATATGGAAGCAACTCCAGTTACACAGAGGCACCAAGCATAAGCACCACAGAAGTCTAAGCTTAAAGTCTTTGAAGAAGAGGTCCAAAGGAAGCCCCGGTCTCGACATCCCCTCCCATCAGTATCTGCCTCGACTCCACCCAAGCCAACCTTATGACCTATATCCCTGCTATGACCTATATCCCTGCTGCTGTCAGTCACCAGTCTGCCAGGCCACCCCTCATTTCTCATTCCTATATGGCTCTGTCCAATCTCCCCATATCCTAGACTACCCCAGACCCTAAAACTTTTCTTGTGCTCTCTTGAATTCATGGTCCCTCAGCAGTAAATTCCTTTATGTCTCCAGGCTCTTTGCTGAACATTCCTCTCACTCTCTAATGAAAACTCGGCTCTTCCCCAAGGACACTGCCACCAGCAAAGTAAGGGCTGCTTTTCCTCCTACAGCCCTCAGGCTTCTGGGCTTGAAGATGGATGAGGTCCTCCTTGCTGCTCATCACTCTTCCTCCTTCCAAAATACCCCTGCTTTGAATCATATGTCATCAGACGATGTCACCCACCCACCCCCATGGTAGCTATAACTTACTGACATTTGGCTCACTGTCACATTCTCCAACATTACTTCAGTCTTGATTTTTGGTGATTTTAATATACTAGCAGATGAAACTTCATGTGTCAGGGTTATTCACTCATTTCATGAAAGCCTCCACATTGATGATCTTGTCCTCTGCCCTCCCTCAAGCTCTTGTTCCCATGGTGACCACCCTGGACCTCGTCATAACAAATTAGCACAACTCCCTCATGGTACCCTATCCTTGGTATCTCCCACATCCCTCTCTTGTAAAATTAGCTTTCTTCTTCCAGAAGCGCCCAGATTTAAAAAATCTCCTGACCCTACCAGGACCCAGGCTCCCTTTTCTCAGTCCCCACCCCCTTCATGCCCTCTCTTCTTCCTTCCTTTCCCAGCTCACACTCCACAGTTGATCATTAATACCTTCTGTGCCTATGCCCTCATCGCCCACGTCCCCCTTATTTCATTATGTTTGCTTGGCTAACCTCCAAATCTGATTTTCTCTTTGCTGCTCTGGCCTATGAACTCAGTGCAGCTGGCCTTGGCTGAGAACATGCATAAGACCATGATGATTTGATGTACTTGAAATCATTTCCCTCACCTCCAGGGAGCCCGCAATGCCGCCCAGCAACCACAAGTATTCCCCATATATGTACCCTCCCACACCACTAAATGATTATTTCACACCTTCCTCTTTCTTCTCACACGTCCAACACTTTCTGCCCCCATTCTCGGTCTCAGCAGACGACCTTGCTTCTTACTTTCCTGGAAAAATTGGAACAATCCGAAGAGAATTTCCACAAACTCCCACTACCTCATTTACCCACCTCCAGCCATCTGTATCTGTATACTCTGCCTTCCTCTGATTACTAAAGATGAACTTTCTGCTCTTGTCTAAAGCCCGTGTGTAATTAAGAATACCCAGCTGGGGTATGTGGAGGAAGGTCTAGGGAGAGAGTGAGCACGTGAATGAGACCTCCATTTTTTGCTGTTATGAGAGTTGTCATGAATATCTTAACACTTAAACATTTTGAAGTTTGGATTGTTTCTTTAGGCTTGTTCCCCAAAAATACAGTGCTGAGGGCAGACCTTATTTTCATGGTGATATCGTTGGCAGTGGGATGGGGAGTCCCCACTGCAGCTTCCGGACTTAGAAGCAGTAGTAGCATTCAGGAGATACGTCTGAATGTATGTTACAGTGGGTCAACACAAATGATAGTTTTAAACACACCCCTTTCTCGAAAAAGTCCATTTTTCATGTTTTCAGAAAAATAACCCAAGAATAAAAGAGTAGAAAGCTAAAATACTAATTTCTGCTTATACCATGTGTGCCAATTCACAGAAAACAATTCTTGGAAGACTTTTAATTATGTGATTTTTCCCATCAGTAAGGATTTGTGAAATTGAATTAGTGAGTCCTTTTAATATTCTAAGAACTGCACAAGCACCTACATGGCCGACCTTGGAAGGAAAGGAGTAGGTAGAGGATCAAATTCATCATGGACATTGGCCCTTTGTGGGGGGCTTGCATAGATTTCTGTCATACCTTATGAGGAAGCACTGACATTTCCCTGTGGTGCTTTGGAATTTTTCTAATACACAAGCAATATATTTCCAGTTAAATAAGGTGATTTACCATTTACTTTTTAAAAATCTCTTTTCCATCCCTAAATGCAATAATATCCCAATGAAGAAATGAAAACAAATCTAAAAGAACACAGAAGAAAGCCCTAGATAATAAAATTTGACAGTTTTGAAAAATCTTATTTATACCAAGTCCAAATACCATATGGAAGAATAGAGACTGACCTAGCTCAATACAGTAAACACCAGCCCATGTGACTGCAAAGGAAAAGGTAACTTGCCTAAGGTATTCCTGGAAAGGCTTAGCATTTAGAGACCCAGTTACTGCCAAAGATAAAAGTCATAGATTGAAAATAAGGGACTTGGCTGAAATCTATGTAAGAAGTTAGATCCTGCTGGGTGTGGAGGCACATTCCTGTAATCCCAACAGTTTGGGAGGCTTAGGCAGGAGGATTGCATGTTCAAAGCCAGCCTCAGCAAAAAAAACGAGAGACTCTGACTCTAAATAAAAAACAAAATAGGGGTGGGGTTGTGATTCAGTGGTCAAGGGCCCCCAAGTTCAATCACTGGTACAGATTAGGAAGTTAGATCCTCCTAGAACCCTTCCCAAAACTATACAGCCAGATGACCAATCTCTGCAAAGATCAGAAGTTGATTCCCTAGTGAAACTGAATAAGATTCCAGGTGTGGGAACACCAGGCAGTAAGAACAGAATTCGATGGAAGTTTGCAGTTTAGACCATGAGATCATTTCTATACCTTGCTCCCAGAACATATATTTGTGCCAACTCTCCTCCCAGACAATATTCTATAGGAGAATAATTCTATTTTGCTATTGAATAGTCCCAAAGAAGGAATTTTCATACATTGACATATGTCTCCAAATAAACAGCTAGCTTCTGCACATATTCTGATAAAATCTAACATGCTCAATCCATGCTTATTTCAAATTTTTAGTTCCCTATTTTAAAATTGAATTGTCAAAATCATAAGACATTGAAGGAGAGACTAACATAATAAACATATTGGAAAAAGGAATAACAAAAAATTGTCATAACATTTTGAAACAGAAGAAATACTGTATTCTTGAAACGACAGAATACTATGCAAAAAGGAGTGGTAGTATTGATTAAAATATAATAGGCTCTGCTATAGCAATGCACACTCAATGACTTGGGACAACTAAAGTTTATTTCTCATTTACACCAAATACAAAGCAATCAAAAGTTGCTATTTGTTATTTGGTACTCAGAGATGCAGTTATTTTTGCATGTGGCTGGCTAGTCCTCTGCAGAGCTTGTTCAGTTTAGGACACAGTGCTGGGTCTTATGTCATCAACTGAAATTATAAAACAATTGTATTTCTGTGGGCTTGATTTTCTTTATAACTCTTACACTTAATGGTTACAGTATTTCATAGAACAGATATGCAATGTTTTATTTAACCCTCTCTATTGTTAGACGTGTTTCCAATTGTTTATTGTTCTAAATAACTGTTGTGAACACTTTAATGTCTAAATTTTAAATAGTAGATTACATTTTAAAGATATCCATCCTAAAAATATAAAAAGAACAACTTTATGTTTCTGCAATTTTTGGTAGATTTTACAAAAATCAACTTCCACAATACACCTACCAATTCCTAATGTAGCTAGGCATTTGCACACGTGTTTAGCCAAGCATCAGAACTGTACATTTTTTATTGAGTAAAATTTTTTCTAACATGGGAGAAAATGGCTTTGTATGTTTCTGTATATATTTCTTTAAATAATTTTACTTTGATGAATTATCTTTCCTGCTTTGTATCATTCATATAATCAACTTTGCTTATTGTGATTTTCTTATTGCTTTGTATGATTTCTCTAATTAATGCTTTTTCAATTATTTATTTGCCTTTTAGTTATTAATATAGCTAAGTCTTCAAAATCCTTTCACAACCAAACTTGATTATTTGAGTGACTTATTGTTTAAGCACATAGTTCTCTAGGAAGTTGATAACCTTTAATTACTATTATTAAATTTCTTATACGTAAGTCCTCAGTAAAATAAGTCCAATAATCATTTAATGAATACCTCCTCTGATTTAGGCACTGGAGGTGCCAAATAAGAGGTTCTGCTCTCCAGTGGTACAGAACAATTTGTTACAACAGCTGCATACATGTTGTCAATCCATCCTAGCACCATCACAGAGCAGAATTCTTCTTTTCCCAGTGATATCTCATATGTCACAAATTCTCATATGTAAATATATTCTGTTTGAGCTATTTACACTGTTCTCATATCAAAATTATACTCTTCTAATTATCATAACTCTTTTCATATCTGAGTTCAAGTTTTTCCATTTTTCATGAGTTATGTCTCCTTACAAATAAAATTTTAAATAATTGTTCTAAGTAACCCCAAATATGGCAAATTTTATTGGAACTGAATTAATATGAAGTAGGCAGAAAATAGTTGAAGTTCTTACATTTGGATATTGCCTTTTGGCATATGATAGTTTTCTCCATTTGCATTGATAATATTTGTACTTTAATACTTGTAGAGCACTTAGCAAAGTATTGGCTGTTTAATAATCTTTAGCACTGTCTTGATGGTAATGTATATAAGAATTTCAATGATAAAAGAATAAAAGATAATAAAGGCAACTTAATGGCAGAGGAAAATAAAGATAGAGGTGAACACCATGTCTTTCTTTGCAATTTTCAACAAACCAATCGGCTGTTTTAGACAAGCTTTCATTCTTTTTAATAGTTTTAGACTGACTTGCTAAAGTATATTTGATTTTTGTTGATGGTTTCCTTTTATTTGTGTTTTACAGGACATGGTGGTGGCAGGACCCTCACATTTCTTCCTTGACCTCATGTAAAAAGTCCTGCAGTGGAAGAGTAAGTGTAATTCCTTGAAACTGCATACCACCTTCCCCATTTCTGCCCATATCAATATTTAAAAAGTTTTTTTAATCCCAGAACACAGAGATTAGCACCCTGAAATCTCAAGGATGTAGGTATAGTGAACTCCATTACATTCCCATTAATTTAATGGGAATTTAATTCACCAATCTGATTCCTGAAAAGCAAATGAATTATGGCGAGTGACATTGGATCATTAAATATGAAACCAAATAGCAATCCTCATTGCCACTACAATACTTGCAAATAAGATGTATGTCTCGTGAATTCATGAACATGGGGATTTCTAAGTAAACAAATTATATACAGAGTCAATCCCTTAAAACGTGTTTGGTGCTCACACTTGTGGCTATGGAATAGGATGAAAATATAAATAGCTAGTGAATGGCTGAATTTCTATATTAAGTGGGGCTTTCTAATAATTAGGACAATTAACAAATTCACACATTAGATAACTTATGCCAGATCTTGTTTTTAGATTGTTTTAAATAGATATCTAAAAACAATAGGTATTACTCACAGTTGGGGATAAAAGCAGATTTATACTTCATAGAGGGATGTTGAGGAAATCAGAAGATCCATCTACCTGGCTGAGAAGTGTGATATCTTGCCCCCTCCAAAGGCTTGCTCTCCGACTAGCTGTTCCTGGGTCCAGGTTTAGAGGAATAATGAGAAGGATCAAAATCTCTGCACAGAGGTGGGGGGAATCTATTCTGAATTATACTAAATCTTTGAGAATATACCTCTGTCCATTGCCCTCATGCTGATACTTAAATTCCTCCAAAACCCTCCCAGGGATTTACTACCAGAAGAAGAAATGGGGCTGGCTGGCAGCTCCACTGTTGTGTAGAGTTCGTGCCCTTTCCTCTTGGCTTGACCTCTCAAAAAAACCTGCCAATATATTTTCTATAGTGGTTGCAACATTTTAAGTTCCCACTGGCAAAAAAAAAAAAAAAAAAAAAAAGCCAGGGGGCTGGGGATATGGCTCAGTGGTTAAGTCACCAGAACCAAAAAAAAAAAAAAAAAGGAACCATGAGTCCTTCCCCAAGACTGAATGTAGAGGGCTTACCCTCCCTCCCAGCTACTGGGCTCCTTGCAATCCCCAACGGCAAACACAGTGTTTGCATGGTCTTCGCTACAGGCTCACAGACTTGGAAGAAGCTAGAAGCTGTATAAAGTTCTTATCTTCACTTCTTTTCCAAGGCTCCTGATGCTCTTCCATAGAGGACAACAGACACCCCTGATGGTCTCCTGCAGCCCTTGCTTTTTTCCTATGGTTTGTCTCAAACTTCCCTACTTATAGATCTTTCCTCCCCAGCTTCTTTCTTACATGAGTCTGTGGCATCATTGCCCCCAATTTACTGCTATTTTCACATCCTTGACATGATCTCATCTTGAATGAGGCTTGACTTTGGACATGACATTGATTTTGAATTTCCTTGCACTTCTATCATTTGCCCTGAGAAAGATATCTGGGGTAGGGAGGATCAGCCTCTCCTAATACAAAGCTTCCCCCACTACTTGCAGACACACAGACCTGCAGTGAGAAGCGGCACAGAATAGGTCTTCTGAACTCTAGTTGGCCCACTGTGTGAGCAACAGTAAATGGTTGTCATCTTAAGCCACTAGTTATGGGATGCTCTGTTATTCATCAATAATATGTGGACAGGCCTCAGGAACCTAAAAGAATGAACTATGCCCCTTCTTCTCAGATGGTTGGTTTTATCTCTGAATCTCAAGATATAACTGGCAGTGATATCTCTAGACTGTTCAGGTCACACACTTTCTCAATTAAGCCTGACTTTGGCTCACGATACTTGCTTAGGCAGACAGCTGTGCCCTCTCAGAGGTTTGCATGATTGCAATTGATCTTCAGCTGTTTCTGTCCTCCAGCCCACTGCCAAGCATAAGTATGTCTCTCCCAATTACAAAGTTGGGAAGCAGTGAAATGACAGCATGTGGACTGTGGATCCACTAGACCTACTGTGAGGTGGATCTGGGCCAAGATTCCATTTGTCGCCTATCTGGATCCATGTGCCTCCACTCTAACCAGGAATGCACATTCTAACCATCTCCTTTGATAGATCTTGTTGTCCACTCTGGTAATGATATTCACCTTGCTACTGACATGCTTCCATCATGCCCACTGCTAGTATAGAGCCCAATTCTGTAACCACACATCCTATCATGTCTTGGCTTACAACGACAGTTACCACTGAGATTCTTGATCTTGCTGAAGCTGCCTTCATCAGCTTACTTCTTATCACCTTGCTAAATGGACTGACCTCTGGGCCCTCAAGAGATCCCATTCAGCATACCCACTTCCCTGAGCATTCTGGTACCTTCCTCCGTCATTTGCTACAATAGTTCCCACATTTTTACTTTACTTTGGGAAGATCATTGCTTTTTCCTGTCTTCTAAACACTTTCCTACAACAGCTTGAATTTATCTATGAGGCCCTTACCAGGCATTTATTTGTGGTGGTGGTGCTGTGCCCCACATCCACAAGCTTTTCCTTAACAAGCTTATGTTCTGTTCCCCTTGCTCAAACACTCAAGTGTCTCAGAAACACTCCCAGCTTCTGCTAGTAAATTTTCCCTAGGTCCTGGGGCTTCAGCATATAGCAACCATTTCTCCCTTGGCATGCCCAGCACTTCCTGGTTGTGCTAATATGAGATCTGATGTTCCTTAGGAGTTAGGCAGTCAGGAGGAGAAGTGGGAACATATCCTGAAAAGGACCCTTCAATGTCTTTGAAGGGCTTACTTGATGTCTCTTTAGAAACTTTCAAGCAAGGTGAGGGATGAAGGACTCTAACAAGGGGAAATAGACCAGAGATTTGGCGAAAAAAATCACAGTACATCCCTCTAGTGAGATCTCTTGACTGTTCGGGTCACACTTTCTCAATTAAGCCTGACTTTGGCTCACAAGACTTGCTTAGGGAGACAGCTGTGCCCTCTCAGAAGTTTGCTTGATTGCAATTGATCTTCAGCTGTTTCTGTCCTCCAACCCACCGCTCCATCCCAAATGCCAGAGTTGAAGCCTTCTGATTCTCATATTTTGCTTTAAATTTCTGACTAATTGAACTGAGCCTATAATTTTCACTCATGCAACAACTCATCTGATTCCAGGGAACTTACATTATTTTCCTTCATTTCCCAAATGCCTGAGGTTTGGCACAAGCAAATGCCTCCCCTGTTACCCTAATTCCACTCCAGCTCATTACTGAGAGAAATCTTAACAAATAGTGTGTAGCGTGCGAGGTATCATCAGTTCTCCACTTACCTCCACTGGAGGGGTCCTTCTTGCCACCCAGCCAGTCATTGAACAGACTCTAGAATCCTGTCCTTAGGACTGGTTCCTGGGACACCTTCGAAGCCAGTTGTCTTACGTTGGGTTCCCAAGCTGCCAGGATTGAGATGAAGATTCTTGTAAGTAACTAGGAAAGTGCTCCTGGGACAAGAGCAGTAAAGGAAGCAGCATAGGATTAAAAACCTTAAAGAAGAGTACAGTGGCTGCTGAACACTAGCTTCAGATTGACTCTGCAAGGAACCTAGCTATGCTGCAAATCAACCCCGCCTTGAGGCAGGAGGTCAGTCTTTTGTACCACTAAGTCTACTGCCATTGGCTGAGATCCGCCCTTAGGATTGGGGATATTATCTCCCCAGTAAAGATGCCTTTGTTTGGCTACATATGAGCTAGTTTCTGGTGGAGGGGCAGCTGTGAATTGTTATCAGCCCTCACAAACAGCAGCCAGGGGATGAACACGGCCTGGCCTGCAAAGAGGATTCAGGTGGGACACTACATGCACATCGAATGCACATATTCCATGCTAAGCTCTTGGATAGTGACTGTCTCATTTAAACTCATATAACTCCATAACGGAGTTATAATGATTACTTTCATCTTACAGATTAAAAAAAAATTAACCAAGTTATTTTCTCATGGTTACACAAGCATCCATGTTTTCAGGTGTAATAAGCTTGTAGATGAAAAAGAATAACTCAGTTGTGTAAGATGAGTGCACGCAAAACTTTTTATAATATGTCCAATCTTTGGAGAATTAAAATGGGGACTCTAGAGGTAGCCAACTAGATTCAAACCCTGGGTTTTCAGTGCTTTGCAAATATACTTGTGAATTTTATTTCCTAATTTATTTATTTGGTACCAGATATTTAACCCAGGGGCACTTAACCACTGAGCCACAACTCCAGCCCTTTTTATTTTTATTTTTTTATTTTGAGTCAGTGTCAGGCTAAATTGCTTAGGGCCTTGCTAAGTTGCTGAGACTGGCCTTGAACTCACAATCCTCCTGTCTCAGTCTCCCAAACTGCTGGGATTACAGGTGTGCAGCACTATACTCAGCTTCCCTAAATATTTTTTATCTCCTCTATTGGTTGTGTGTTTGTATACGTGTGTGTCTCCATTACTGGTAATATTCAATTAATTGAAGCACCATGTTTCCCGACTCTGTTGGATAATCAGTATTTACAGTTACTAAGAAATTCTCTGTCAAGTAGTAAAAAGACCAGAAAACCAGTCTGAATATAAGGTTCATTTGAATTTATTTATTTTGTGTGTGTGTGTGTTTTAAGCACTTCATACCTATTTCTCCCTATAGTGCAATACTCACCTCAGTCCCCATAATGCAGATAAGAAAACTGAGCCCGAAAGAGGCTTAAACCATTTCACATCAAAGAACTAGGAAGGGATGCATCTGAGAGCTGAACCAGAACTTCCATCCAACATCAAAAGAACAATTGGACATTAATGAGGAAATGGCACATTTTAGATTCATATATATAGAGATAATTGGTAATTCAGATCTCAGTCAGCACAGATCTCAGAATGGGTAAAAGAAATTTTCCACTTTCTCAACTCTTTGACACAGCCAAATCCGAGGGCTATGATGGAGACGGAAAATTTCAAAAAATACTTATTCACTCAGTGCATCACTGAGCAGGAGAATATTTCTGAGACAAGAAGAAAGAGTCATTAATTATGACTGGCTAAAATAAAAAAAGGTATTTTTCTAGAGGCAGTGCCCTGAGCTGACACGGGATTGAGTGGCTCTGATTCCACAACTTGGGCAAGATCATCAAATTAGTTTCTCTAGCCCAGAAGAGAAGGATGTCTTGTGGTGGGGGTCGGGATCTATTGCCATGGAAACCATGCCAGTCACTTGCCCTGGATGCTGGCTGCCCCAGAATGCTGCAG
Source organism: Urocitellus parryii (assembly GCF_045843805.1). Lineage (NCBI taxonomy): Eukaryota > Metazoa > Chordata > Mammalia > Rodentia > Sciuridae > Urocitellus > Urocitellus parryii. Next base: position 132,799,231 of record NC_135539.1, on the reverse strand, counting down.
AGCTTCTCTCTGCATTCTCTACCTATTGCCTCCAATCCCCAATGAATAAGTCATCTGCTAAATTCTTCAATGCTTTGTTTTTGAGGTCACTTTCAGAAGGAAGAAAAACTGTCCCACTGTTGCTAGAAGCCCACTGCTGTTTATCCTTGGATAAGTGACTTTGCTTTTCTAGTATCAATTTCCTCGTTTGTGAAATAATGACAACCCAACCCCCTTTGGATTATTGTGGAAGATAAAATATCATATATAGCTCAACCAATTAGAAACAGAAAGAATTGCGGAAGGGAATGTTACCTCCCCATGCAAAACTCTTATTTGCCCTCAAGGACTTTTAAGATTAAAATGAACCCTGCCTAGTATTCAACACCTTCCACCTATGGTCCCCAGTTCCCTTCACAGCCACTCTTCCCGTGGCATTCCATCTCTCACTAGTCACCCACCGTGACCTGCACTACCTCACTTTTACATTTTTCTAATACTCTCCTACTTGCATTGGTTTCTCTAAATTTTGCACAATAATTGTAATTGTAAGCATTCTATTCATTTTATGTACCTTATCACTTGTTGTAAATGAAACTCCAATTTAAAAATGTTCCTCAATGTTATTAAACTATCCATTTTAAATGCATAGCTTTGGATTCTCACAAAGTGCAGACACCCATCTAACTACCTTCTAGATAAAAATAGAGTATTATAAACTCTTTATTATTCTTAGGCAAGAAGTCTCCCTGAAACCTTTTCCTAATCTTTATCTCCTTCTCCAAAGGTCACTGCTATATTGATATATAATATTCATACACTAGCTTTTGCATTAAAATGTACGTAAGTGGACTCATACAGAATGTGTTCTCTTGTGGTATGGCTTCTTTGGGATTAATACCATATTTGTGACATTTATTCATACTGTTGCATGTGGCAATAGTTTGTTCTTTGTCATTGCTGTATAACATTCAGTTGGAATATTTGAACAATGTCATAGAAATATTGAACAATGTCATAGAAGCATTTTCATGTTCTTTCTATATATGTGTGTACACATTTCTGTTAACTACACATAGGAGCAGGACCGCTAGGCCTAGAGAATGCCTAGTCTAATTTTAGTGAATGCTGTTGGTTTTCCAAAGTGGCTAAACCTGTTTACAACTCCCCTAAACAGGGTAAAGAATTTCAAGTGCTCCATGTCCTCACTAACACTCACTAGTGTGTGTCTTTTTCATTATAGTTTTTTTAGTAGATGTTCCAGTTAGCAGAAAAGGATTTTTAAAGAAAATATTATAAATACACTCAAAGATTTCAAGAGAACTATATACACAGTGAATGCACAGGTGGGGAAATCTCAGCAGAGAACTGATAGCCCCAACCTGATCTTTTCTTAAAATTGGGAGCCATCTCGCCACAAAGCCATGAGAAGATAATTTTGGCTTTACTATAAACTACTGCAAATTCTGAACCTGCTTGGAATGCCTGCCGGTGCCTTGAACTCACCCATGCCTGGCTCTCTGACCAGATAGCAGCCCTCTCTGAAATTTTAGTGACACCTCATAAATATTGGCCTTCCCTGGCCAGACAATGACCCTCTCTGAGGCTCTAATGGTCCTCATAAATTCTGATGTTGGGGCCAGCAAAAAATGTAAACTACCATTAGTGTGATGCTTGTCAGAATTCTGTTATCTGTAACCCCCCTTTGTGTAACTTTCTGGGCTATAAAGCTGGGCTGCAGGAAAGCTGGGGTTGCTGTCTTGTTCCGCGGTTTTGGGAGGGAGAGGCAGCCCGGCCAGTCAAAATAATAAGCTTGCTTTAATTTGATTTTAATTGGAGTCAGTGGTCTTTTCTTGCGTCCTGGTCTAACAAGAACTAGGAAATATAAATTGAAAATAATCAAATGGAAATTAGAGTTGAAAGTATAACATCTGAATGAAAAAAATGTACTTGAAAGGCTTAATAATAGATTGGAATTGCTGTGAGTGCAAGAATCAGTTATTGAAACAAGAAATTACCCAAACTGAATTACAGAGAAGAAAAAACAAGAAAATAAACAGAACCTCAGAGACACATGGGACAATATAAAGCAATCTATACATAAGTTGAAGAAGTGGAAGAAAGAAAAAGAGGAAAGAGAAAAGAGCCTAGGGCAGAAAAACATACTTGAATAAATAATAGTAAAAGTCTTTTTAAGTCATGAAAAACAAATCCACCCAAGATTCAAGAGTTTAACCACCTCCATATGGAGGGTCAAAGATGGTGGAGCAGGGCTGGGGATGTGGCTCAAGCAGTAGTGCGCCCGCCTGGCATGCGTGCTGCCCGGGTTCAATCCTCAGCACCACATACAAACAAGGATGTTGTGTCCGCCAAATACTAAAAAATAAATAAATAAATATATTTAAAAAGTCTCTCACTCTCTCTTTAAAAAAAATAAAAAATAAAAAAGGATGGTGGAGCAGAGGCTACTTTCCCAGCAGGCTCCGCGCGAGGCCTGGAAAGAAATCCTTTTTGAGGTGGGTGAAGAAAGAAATCCTACTGGAGTTTAATATTAGAATGTCAGAATAGCCTAGGGACTCAGAAAGTTGGATAGAAAAAAAAATTAAAGAAGAAAGAAAAAAAATCCACCGGCAGCCATGGATGCCAGTCCACCCCAGGCCGATTGGAGAGGGGGACAAGAAAACCCGCATTTCAGGTAGCACCTTAGTATGTCTTGAAATGGAGATATCAGTGATCAAGGTTCGTAAACTGACCCAGTGGGTGAGCTACATTTTATTTTCTTGAGGGAAAGACGCCGCTTTCTCCCGAAGCCCGCAGAGAGCCGAGGCAGCTGCCATCTTTTCCTGCTGCGCTACGGTGGCCGGCGGGTGACGGTCCAAACGCAGGCCCCCAGACCTGCGCAATTCCAGCTGGGTCTGCCTATCTGACTTGGCAGAGGCCCGCCCCGGAACCCAGAGTGTGAGTAGAAAACCAGGTGGAATTCAGGCTTGGAGAGTGTGGTAGCCAGGGGAATTTGGGACCCTCAGACCTGAGAGCTCTTAGATGCCTTTCAAAGGGTGAGTCCTGCAGTTCCTGGGACCAACTCAGGTGCGCGCACGCACTTTGGGACTGAGCCCAGGGGCCTGCAATATGGGAATCAGAGGAGGCAGGAGGGCTGATTCCGCCACTGCTCCAGTGGAACCCAGGGGAGATTATAGCGGCACAGGTTCTTCCCAGCACGGATCAGAAGCACCTGAGCTCTGGAGCTGTGCTGATTGAAAAGCTTCAGACCAAATGTCATCAACAAAGCACCAGGGTACTAGCTAGACCCAAATCCTGCCTCTAGGAGTTTCACCTGTAGGAACCCCTTTCACACAACTTTGTAGCAAACCCTCACTGTGAATGGAATAGACAATACCCTTTAACCTGCCACACTTTGTACTGCCAAGAAGGAAAACTGAGAATAGCAGCCTGACTAGCTCCACAAAAAGAAGGAATTGACAGATTGTCAGCCTCCAAGTGATACCGCAGGTTATCCTGCTTCCCCACATGTTGAAGTATAACATTAGAGAAGCACACCAAGGCAAGCATATAAAACACAGTTTATTCAAAAAGGGGTAACAGACTTCTTCCAGGAGGGAGAAGGGGGCTATAGCTGGTGTCCTGGTATCCTAAGAAGCAAGGAATTCTGCCCTTTTTATATGTCCTAGGCTTCCTTTGTTCTCCTGCTCTCTTCCCCTCACCTTTCTCCTTCTTGAGTGACTAGGCCCAGGAATGCTCTGGTGGGATGGCCAAAAGATGAGAAACCAATGGGCTGAAGGGGGAAGGGCAGGATGGTGCTGCCCAGGACACAGCAATTAACAACTTTATAGTTCTCTGTAAGGAGGGGCAATTCCTGGGACTGGTTACCTTAGTAGCAGGTTGGAGCAGGGGCAGGTTCTTGATAAGGGTGGAGGAAAGGTTATGAAGGAATTAACATTTCAATCTCTCAAGGGACAGTCTCCAACTTGCTGAACTCATCCAAAACTGGCCTCTTTGATGGGACCTGACTCGATTTACCTATCTATACTGACTGCCTGTCTAATTCTGACTTCACAAATTCTAGTCTTTCTCTCTCTCTCTCTCTCTCTCTCTCTCTCTCGGTACTGGGGAGCTTAAACACTGAACCACACCCTCAGCAATTTTTGCACTTTATTTAGAGACAGAGTCTCACTGAGTTGCTTAGGGCCCCCCTTAGTTGCTGAGGCTACCTTTGAACTCTTGATCCTCTTGCTTTCACCTCCAGAGCCCCTGGGATTATAAGCATGTGCCACCATGCCCAATCCAACTACTACTCTTGCAGACAATACAAACCTCAAGAAAAAAACAGAAAGACAGTTGGGAACTGACAACCAACATATAATACTATTGACAGATTTTTGACCATTAGAATGGAAACAGTTCCTTAATCTCCCATCAAGTACCTTTTTCCTTTTTTTTTTAATTTAATTTTTGTGTGCTGAATGACTCATAGACATTTGAACATATACATATTCATCTCACTTTGCTCATTTCTGGATTTCCCGAGGTGGTTATTTTCTTGGCTCTGTCTTTTGAGGACTGGGGTTTTTGATTAATATACTTTAGTGTTTATATATATATATAGTTTTTCTCTTATTTCCCTTGATTCTCTTCCTCTCTTTTCTTTAGCTAACAAATTCTATTGTTCTTTCACTCTTCCTTTAACTCTTTATTACTACTCTATCTCATCCTCCTTCTCAATTATTACATGCTACATCCATTACTGAATACACTTTCTTCTTAGCAGCACACAGGTCATTTTACAAAATAGACCGTATTTTAGGCCACAAATCAACCCTTAGAAAATACAAAAAAAATACAGATAATATCTTGCATTCTATCAGATCATAATGGAATAAAACTAGAAATCAATGATAAAATAAAAAAATAAAATAAAAGCCCCTGTAACACCTAGACTAAATAATATGCTACTGAATGATCAATGGATAGCAGAAGAAATCAGTGGTTAAAAAATATTTAGAGGTAAGTGAAAATAGTGACATAACATATCAAAATCTCTAGGACACTATGAAGGCGGTTCTAAGAGGAAAGCTCATAGCACTGAGTTTATTCATTAAAAGAACAGAAAATCACCAAATAAATGACCTAACATTACATCTCACAGCCCTAGACAAAGAAGAAAAAAAAAGTAGAAGACAGGAAATAATTAAAATCAGAGCCAAAATCAATGAAATTGAAACAAATTCAAAAAAATCAATGAAACAAAAATTTGGTTCTTTGAAAAAATAAATAAAATTAATAAACTCTTAGTCAAGCTAACCAAAAGAAAGAGGGAATAAACTCAAATTTCTAAAATTTGTGATGAAAAAGTAAATATTACTATGTACACTACTGAAGTGCAGATAATAATCAGAAACTATATTGAAAATTTAAACTCCAATAAAGTAGAAAATCTTGACGACATCAACAAATTTCTAGAGACATATGACTTACCCAAATTGAACCAGGAGGACATAGAAAATTTAAACAGATCAATTTCAAGCAATGAAATTGAAGGTACTTTCAAAAACCTACCAACAACAACAAAAGCCCATGAGGATTCTAACCCATTTCTACTAGACCTTCAAAGAAGAACTAGCACCAACAATCCTCAAACTATTCCATGAATTAGAAAAGGAGGGAGCTCTTCCAAACTCATTCTGTGAAGTTAGTATCACCCTGATACCAAAATCAGACAAAGACACATCAAGGAAAGAAAACTCCAGACAACTATCCCTGATGAACTTACATGAAAAAATTCTTAATAAAATACTTACCAATTATATACAACACACACAAAAAAAATTAAAAAGATAGTGTCCCATAACCAAGTGGGTTTCATTCCAGGTATGCAAGGTTAGCTCAACATATGGAAATCAATAAATGTAACTGACCACATCAGAAGACTTAAAGACAAGAATCACATTATTATCTCAATAAATGCAGAAAAAGCTGTTTTATAGCATCCATTTATGTTCATAATACTGGGAAAACTATGGATACTGGGAATATATCTCAACATTGTACAAGTCATATATGTTCAACCCATGGCCAACATCACTCTAAATAGATAAAAAGTGAAAGCATTCCCTTTAAAAACTGAAACAGATCAGAGATTGGCCTGTTTTACCATTTTATTCAACATAGTCCTGGAAACTCTAGCCAGAGAAATTAGGCAACAGAAAGAAATTAAAGGGATACAAATAGGAAAAGAAGATCTCATGGGGGGAAGTACAGATTCTGCCAAGTCTTGATGAGGGAGGGCCACCGTGAGAAGTTTGACGAACCCCCTCCAGCAGTTATCCCCTGAGCTAATCAGGGTGGGTGCTGAGAATGTCCTCAACCCAATCAAGTGCATCTCATCAATCTCCAGCCAGACAACGCACAATGTGATTTCAGAGATGGGTACAGTGTTCCGAGACCTGGACACACTATTCATTTTTCTCCTCCAGCCACCCCCTCTCTCTGAGACTAACACAGCTTGAAGTGGGAACTTTCAGAACTACAATAAGGTCACTTACCAAAAAGTCTCATGGAGTTATGCTAACAGGCCCTTAAAGTAGCCCTATGGTCTATCTGTCTGTTACATTATTTTCTATTTAATAATATTGTTCAGGAATTATGAGCGTGAGTACCACATGAGGGAGAAACCTATCTCTTTATGTTTTTTTCTAAATCTTGATGATTCACAAATTACCCAATTCTCAGATTGATACTGGACCTTGAAGGGGCTTTGGAATTCAGCTATTTAATGTCTAATTTTCAAATTATAAAATAGAGGCATAGAAACACTAGAGTGTTTTTTCTAAGGCAACTTTGGGGCAGACTTATGTCTAAAACCTGTTTAGGAGATCCCCCTCAACACCAAAATGCTGTCCCCGGCCACTCAGCAGATTTTACAACCATAACATACCAACCTCACCTCCTTAGAAGCATGCAGCATCCTCTACTGATCCCGAGACAGATACCTAGTTTCCTTCTTTGGGGAGGAATCCACTTTGGGCTCACTCACATATGAGTTCGCCAAACATCAGTGTCTTTCTTTATAAAGACAATAAAGAAAGCCACCAGGAGAACATTCACACATACCGCTTCACGACTCATTGGAAGAAGCTGCATTCTGATGCTGCATTTGAAGTAAAGCTACCACGGACCAGTTTCGTTCTATTTGGCATTGGTTCCCATGGGGAGTTCCCATAGTGCATTGACTGTCCACCTTCCTTCCCTTGAGAAAGTCAACAGGCCAAGGGCCAGTACTCCTTATCCCTACAGGAAGAGAACAGCGAACTCGGCCTGAGTGCTTATGACCTGCCAGGCTTATCCAAGCTCTAGACAAATTCTCACAACCCTGGCAAGCAAGTCATGTTACTATTATCATTTGACTGATGAAAAACTAAGGGACAACTAAGGGATCCTAAGTCCCTTATCTGTGGTCACGCTCATTATCATGAAGATACTTTTATATCCCTGGGGGAAAGTTAAGGGCCCAGCAAACCTCCTGGAAGTTCATGGGGTTCTGTTGTGAAGGGGCAGCTGCCGCAGGTTTAGAAGGTAGATGAGGTTTTAATGGAGAAAAGGCTCTAGGCAGTAAATCTGTAACTCTGTCAGATTTTTGGTCTGTGAAGCAGTTCTTCCATTTGCACAGACCAAAAACGTTTCCTGGGGGAGTGGCATATGGTATACTAGAGAGAGAAAATGGTAGGCCAAGTAAAGATTCATAAAGCTTATAGCATTAATCCATCTCTGGTAATTGAGCTAATAGCATGGGTGGCTGCTTCTGGAGCAAGGTTGTAAGGGTTAATTTGATGTGTCAATTCGGCTGGACCATGGGGTACCCAGACACTTTGTCCAAGAAACATTATCCTATATCTCTGAGGTTATTTCTAGTTGAGATTCACATTTGAATGGTAGATTGAGTAAAACAGATTGCATCAGAAATGGGTCTCATCCGATCAATTGAATGCCTGATAGAATAAAAAGATTGTAAGAACTCCTACAACTGGGCCTAGGCTGAAAAAAAAAAAAATCAGCTCTTCCTGGGTCTCACACCTGCTGAAACCCTGATTTATACACCGGCCTAGATCTTCAAAAATATGTAGATCACAAGTACATTAATTTGATCTCCAACATTCTACATCTTAGCTTCCAAATCTTGACCTCTTGCTCATGATTTAAACCTTTGCATTTGTATTGGCCTTGCTATCTTGGAAGTCGCTCTCCTTTGAGTACCTCATGTTTATGGCTGGGCTCTCAATTCCATTTCCTGCTTCATGGACTAGATTTTCACCCACTTCTGCTTTAAAGCTATCTCCTCTCTGCCTGCGGTTCCTCCTTGCTTTCCCTGCAGGATTCTTCTTGATATTTTAGCTTTGCATTTCTATCTTGGTGCTGACAGAAGTAATCAGTATAGAAAGAACTCAATTATTCAGTGCCCTCAAGTGTTCGGCACCATGGCAAACTCAGAAGGAAATAAAGATGCTCAAAAAATTGGCACCTAAGGGATGATAGAGAAATGTGAAGTATATTATATCCCCGTGGTTGAACAAATTTTGAATTGGTGGTAATATTCTACAACCTGAAAGATGAGAGTCATTTCTTATGACAGAAACTAATGCCTCATTCCAAATAAAATTAATTTAGCAAACATTTTGATTACCCACTAGATAAAAACTACCGAGCTAAGTAATTACTGAGGGGAAAGCAAGACGTAGTCTCCATCCTTAAACAGCAGGGTGTCCAGGAGTGAGACTCTTCCTGTGCCTTACATTCCAAACCAGTGTGGTAGAACTGAAATTTCATCAATCCATAAAAATAATTTTAAATTTCCTAGTAGTCACATTTTAAAAGTAAAAATAAACAGGTATAAATTGATTTTTAACAATATTTTATTTAGCCAGCATATTATAATTACTATGTGATCAATACAAAAATTATTGCAACCTTTTCCATTCTTTTTGTCATACTATCTTTGAAGCCTGGATGTATTATATATTTATAACAGATCACAATGCAGATAATCAGTTTTCATGAGAAATACTTGATTATTACTTAGATTTCATAAAATTTCCAGTTGAAAAAATAGATTTCTATACTGAAATTGTCCCAGGCATACTTAAAAATAACTGAAACAATTATCAAAATATCACATCCCTTTCAAATTTTCATGCACGTAAACCAAAACTGTTTAATGCTTTTAGAAGAATTTCTTTGACTTTGAAGTAAATGGATTTCATGTTCAAAACTCTTTGTCGACTTTAGTAAACTCACTAACTAAACTCATATTAGCATCCAATTCAAAGGGAATTATATAAGTAGCATGTCAAAATTTATAAATATTAACAAACTGTTTTCAAATTGTAGCATTTGCAACTAATTTATATAACACTGCAACTGATTTATATAACACTGCCAATCACATAAAATCTTACACATTTGATTTGAATTTGGGAAAGTGTGAAATTTGTTATTGATTTTTATTATGAAAAGGTTCAATTTCTACAGAAATACCTGAGTAGCTGGGTCTTATGCAAGTTTTTCCTTTCTTTAGAGCTTCAAATTTAGTTGTTCATATGAGAAGTATGATATCAAGCAGAAATTGTAAATGATGCCCTGTCATTTTTTCCCTGATGAGTATTTGGCAAGCATTCCTTTTGTTTAAAAGTATTGGCATTAATAGTATCATAAATCTTTGTAGAACTCTTTTATTACTCAACCAACATGTACTGGCAAGGAATATAAGATCACCAAATTTATTGTTTCCTATTTTTTTCAACAGTGTTATAAACCAGCAATGATTCATGTGCATTTGCACATACATACTGAAAAAAATTTAACTGTTTTCTAAGCACTTTTCTGACAGTCTGCTTCTGAAAACGAAGCACAAATATTTTAAAATACGTAGCATAGCAAGAAAAAAAAAGCAAGTAATTGCTTTTATTTAGCGATTTTTCAAATTTTGAAACAATTTATCTTTGATGCTGTTGGGTTCAATATTCTATGGGAAAAGTGTTTGGTGGTTTAAGTTGAGATGTTTTGCTTTTTGTAAAAATTTTTTTTGTCTTTTCCTCAGATTTTTCTAAAAACATTTGCATAATGAATAATTTCTTATTCCATCTCTCCAAAGAGAGAGTGTGTGTACATGTGAAGAACCCACATTATTTCATAACTGGCTAACGTTACAATCTCAGATCCTGTTAAAAATCATTATAAAAATTAGGGAGGGGGGTCATTTAATTCTGATTTCAGACAGTTAATTTAATTGCTTCTTCTTTTTTATTATTGGCCAAATTTACAGTGGATTTGCTTAAAAATATCCATTTTCTTAAATTGTTTTTACATAACAGATAATATTTTGTTATTGTTGTTCATTAAATTGCAATTCATTGTAAAATTTGCAACACGTCTTCTTCTGGTCTCTTTTTCCTTTACCATTCTACATTTTCATTTGATTCTGCATCAATGTCATGTCTTTATTTTAAATTTAAAAATTTATCTGTGTTGCTTTTGTGTTGGCCTAAAAATAATTTAATTACATTATAATAATATGTATTTCAATTTAACTACCAATTACAGTTTACATGGATACCACATAAACTAATGCTTTCTGCATAATATATTCAAATAAATGTATTACAGTGTTTTTTTAAAAGCAGCCGTTTAACTGAATTAACAAGTTGACACCAACTCACTCAGTGATATGTTGATGTGTAATGCTAGAAATGATGCAAATGCCTGACACATACACTATTGTACAATAATAGCTGAGACCATGCAATGGTTAAAGTGAAATACAATCCTACCAAGACAATGGAGCTGTGTTTAATGGATAAATATTTAACACTAATGTTATTTTAAATTTAAAATTAGTGAGATAAAATTAAAAGTTCATTCTCTCAGTAGAGCTTACTAACTACATGTGAATAGGAGGAAGGGAATTTTTGTTCCATTCTCTATTTTCCATTATGTTCACCTTTCTCCCTTTCCCAAGGGAAAAGGAATGGCTGCTTCCTTTGGGTTCCAGGCGATTGAATGGACCATATTGCCTGATGGCTGTTTCTTCTACTTCTCACATTCTTTTTTCTCCTAGCTACTGTTTCTTAACAGCTAAGGATCTGCCTCCTCACAGCTAGCTGGTCATTTTGTTCTCTCTCTCTCCCTCACTCCCTCTTCTCACCTAAGGTGTAAGTTGATTTAGAACTTCCCTCTTCAAAACATGCCCTGCCATCTTGCACTGTGCTGTCTTCCTCAAACAATGAAGACTCCATGGCTTGTTCTCCAATGCCTACACCAAGCACCCAAATCTAGAAGTTCAGGGAAGAACATGTAGGCAGTGACCTTTGGGTTAAATGCTAACCAAGGCACTGCATTAGAGATAGATTTAATCAGAATTATCAGGCACTAGTGAGACAACTGAGGGGGAAAATACCTTAGTGATATGGGGAAGGAGGGGAACTTACTGACTTATATAATAAAACTACGAAAAGGGAAGGAAGGTAGCTACTCTTGGGGTTGACTAGAACTGGATTAACTTTCTTTCCAGACTCTTTTGCCTCTGCCTTCCTGACCCTATTTCTCTTGGACAAGCACAATACACAAGGTTTGGAGTCAAGGGCATCAGCATCTTTCAGTTTTGAATCAAGAAAAGGAGCCAGTCCCTTTTCTTAATTTCTATTTGAAAATTCCCAAAGGGGCCCTGAATGACCTAATTTATATAATTTGCCTACCTACGGCAGAGTCAGGGAGGCAAACAGTTTCCAAGAAGAAGTAGTGGGAGTTAGCAGAAGGGATGTTTCTAGAAAGACAAAACATCAAACCTAGTCCGATTAATAATAAAGCCCTTTTATATTACTTTGTTCCCTTTGTTTAAACACTTCAGAAACTTTATAAAGGCAATATTATAGAACTGATTCAAGAGTTCTGAAATTTCTGGAACCCTGAAGTTAAAATTAATATATTGGTATAAAAGCAAACACATAGACCAATGGAACGGAACAGAGATCTCAAAAACAAACCTCGTCATCAATAGTCAACTGATTCTTAACTCAGGGCCCAAAACATACATATGGGAAAGGTCTGCCTCTTCAGCAAATGCTGCTGGGAAAACTGGACATCCATATGCAAAAGACTGAAACCTGACCCCTTTCTCTCATCCTATGCAAAATTGACTCAAAATGAGACAAAGACCTTAATGTAAGACCTGAAACTCTGAATCTATTAGAGGAAAACATAGGGGAAACACTTTAAGACATAGATACAGGCAATGATTTTCTGGGTAGGACCCCCAAAACAGAAAACAAAAGCAAAAATTGGCAAATGAGATTACATCAAACTCAAAAGCATCTGCACAGCAAATGAACAAGACAACCAATAAAGTGAAAAGATGACATACAGAATGGAAAATAAAAATTTGCCAACTCTTCATTTAACCAGAGGGTTAATATCCAGAATATATAAAGAATTAAAAAAAACTTAACAAAAAACCCTAAGTAAACCAATTGAAAATTAGTTAATGATCTAAATAGACACTTTTCAAAAGAAGAAATACAAATGGCCAATAAATATATGCAAAGATGCTCAATATCCTTCACATCAGGGAAATGCAAGTCAAAACTACAATGAGATACTGTCTCACCCACATCAGAATGACCATTATCCAAAACAAAACAAAACAAAAATCAAATGCTTGTGAGGATGTGGAGAAAGCAGTTCTTAAACACTTTTGGTAGAGTGTAAATTGTTATAGTCATTATGGAAAACAGTATAGAGGTTCCTCAAAAACCTAAAAATAGAACTACCATATGTTTCAGTTATACCACTTCTGGGTATATATCAAAAAAGAATATGAAATCATCATACAGAAATGAAAACTGCATGCCCACTTTTCTTGTGGTGCTATTCACAATAGCTAAGATGTGGAATCTATGTAGCTCCCCATCAAGAGATGGAGATATATGTGATATATGTGATATATGTGACATATAAAATATTATATATAATTATATGATTTTATATATATTCAAAGTTATATTCAAAGTACATAATTATATATATATATATATACACACATAATATATGTAATATTCAGCCATAAAGAATAATGAAATGCTGTCATTTATAGCAAAATGGGTAAAACTAGAAAGCATCATGTTAAGTGAAATAAGTCAGACATAAAAGAAAAGAATCATGCATTCTCTCTCATATGTAGAAATTTTTTAAAAAGTAAATCTGAAAGTCTAATAGTGATTACTAGGACCTGGGAAAACTTCTGGGGAAAAGGGAGAGGAGGGTAGAAGAAGGGTGATAGGATATGATCATGCATGCTGACGCATATTTAGTAATATCACAGTGGATCCCATCAACATGTACAATTAATATGTGTTAATAAAAGTAAATGTTAAAATATCTGAAGAATAATGAATGAGTAAGTGTATGAGTGTTTTGTAACAAATCTGCATTTCTATAATCCATCATGATGAATAGTTTTTCACTTATCCAGTCACACAAACCAGGAACCTCGTCATCCTAGTGTCACCTGCTCAGCCATTTATTTGTTTAGTCACCAATTCACTTGATTCCACTTTAGGAAAGTCCATTATCCCTACCCTCCCAATCATTTCCATTGCCCTCCACCATTATCTCTGACCTGCAATATTGCCACACCTTCTTCAATGGCCCCTTCTCTGTGGTCTCATCCTTCTTTCACCATCTTAAATTAATAAGTTCTCTAGAATTCAGAGCTGGTTATGGTTCTCTCTTCTGCTTTGAATCCCAAAATTGGTCAACATAAGCAAGGGAAATTCTGAAACCATCTGAATGACATGAGAGACCCTTCATGTCATTTGACCCCTGTCTTTCTGCCCAGCCTCCCCCTCCTATCTCTCTTTGCATTCTCCCCCCACCAAAAATGATACTTCACCCTGTGGCAACTCTGAACTGATGACAGCCCTATCAACCTCTGTTGGTCTTTCATACTTCTATATCTCTGTATATGATGTTGAAACTCCCTGCTTGGAATACCCTGTCTGCTTTGTGAGACTGACAGCAAAGTTTTATTTTTTTTTCACTTCAATATTCATCTTAAGAATTAAAACCACACTGAGATATTATCTCACCCCAGTTATAATGGCTATCAAAAAGAAAATCAATCAATCAATAACAAATGTTAGTGATGGAGTGAAGAAAGAGGAACTCTCATGCTCTGTTGGTGGGAATGTAAATTAGTGCAACCACTTTGGAAAACATATGGAGATTTCTCAAAAAACACCCTAAAAATAGAGATACCAGATGATCCAGAAAGGCTACTACTAGGTATATATGCAAAGAAAATGAAAGCATTTTGTCAAGAGATACCTGAATTCTCATGTTTATTGTAGCACTTTTTACAAATAGCCAAGATATGAATTCAACTATCAATGAATGAATGGATTAAGAAAATGTGGTGTACATATAGAATGAAATATTATCCAGCCATAAAAATAATGAAATCCTGTTAGGACATGGAAGAACATGCCAGACATTAGGTTAAAAGAGAGAACTCAGGAATAGAAAGGCAAATACAGCATGTTCTCACTCTTTTGTGGAAGCTGAAAAAGTCAGTGTCATAGAAGAAAAGAGCAAAACAGTGTCACAAGAGACTAGAAAAGGTAGGGGAGAAGGGAGACAGAGGGAGTTAGACCATAGGTACCAAAATACAGTGAGATAGGAGAAAATAGTTCTGGTGTTGTACAGCACAGAAGGGGATTTATAGCCTAGAATAGTTATTATCTATATCAATTTATGATGTATATTCAAGGTTAACTAGAAGAGTCTAGAGTTTTTCAAGCACATAGAAATGACACACATTTGAGGATACAGAAATGTTGATCAGTATACATTGCATGGAAGTATTGAATTATTAAACTGTCCCAGAAATATCCACAAACAGAATGTCAATTTTCAAAAAGTTTCAAAAATTATCCAACTTTAAGAGAGAGTAAGTCCTTCGAGAATACTGAAGAGGAGGTCATGAGAGGGTAGGACCAGCCACAGAGCTCTGGTGCACAGGCCACACGTGGAGGTACTGGTTGAAGCACACAGAATGGAAGTCTTCTCTGCGTAGCTTGGGGTGAAAGATGAGCAGAGCCACATTAGAAAGAAGAGGAAGAAAGAAAATGTAAGTGAAAAGAAGCAGAAATGGATACAATCTTCCAAAAGCCAAGGGGTCAGTTTTAGGCAGAAGAAGATGATGAAAACTGTCAAAAGCACCATTGAAATGAAGCAGGATGGTTAACTTCAAAGCACATATTGGTTTTGGTAATTAAACCCCTTTTGGGTGATCATTGGGAAGGTAGGAGCAAAATTTGACTACAGCAGATGTGTTGAAGGAGTGGTGGTGACAATTATACTGTTCTCTGTAGGGCCAAGAGGAAAAAGATGGAAATAAGGTTGAAGGTAGTGAGTTGATGGGTAGTGGATAAAGGAGGGTTTGAAAAGAAGGAATATTAGTATGCAGCAGAGAAGGCAAGAGTGATGAAAGATACAGATCTGAGACAGAGAAAGGTACCCAAAGAGACTGACAGGGGTGCAATCAAGGGTCCACATGAAAAGAAATGATAGGCCTCCTACAGGAGAAAAGGCATCATCTCTGTCTCTAAGAATGTCTGTACATAGACAGGAGGGGTTTGATTGTCAGGCTCCAAGGTATCACACAGGCCTTGTTAAGGTTTGTCAAATGATCAAAGATAAAAGGATGTCTGAGAATATTTCTTTATACTTCACAATTTTACTTCTTACATTTTTGGCAAAATTTACATGAAGATTTAGTGATGTGTATGAATATGGAAAAGAATAATTTCAAGTGTCTACTTGAGAAGGAAATAGGAAAAGTTAGTGTTAATTAGAAAATAATGCCTTAAAGAAGGCAATGGGAGGATAATTCATATAAATGAGGTAAACAAAAAAATTATAGACTTTGGAGACAGACAGAACTGAGGTGGGGAATGTTTGAGGTCCATATACAAACTTGGACCTCAATCAAATTACTCAATCTTCTCTGCCTGAATTTTTTCTTCCACAAATGAGGTTAATATTGCTTGCCCCACTGAATTGGAATGGGAAATGGAAATAATAAATTTTAAAAGGGGCAAAACACTACTTTTTTCTCATGTTCTTTCCCCCCAATTCTAGGAAACATCACCTAGAAACATTTATTGGTTGTATTTGATTTTCATTAAGGTGTGCATTGGAGGATGTTTAAAAGAGTAGTGTGCTATATATAGATAAACGTTGTTTTCTTTTTTTTTTAAAAAAAAAAAGGGAAAAAAGACTAGGTTGAAGCCTCTTCATGAAGGGCTGAAAAGCAGAACTTATAGCTTGTGACTGTTGAAGACAGTATTAGAAAGGATGAGAAACGTCTTTAAAGGCAGTATCGGTAAAGAGTTCTGCAAATGAAAGAAAGCAATGTTGTTCCAAATATTACAAAGTGAGAACAGAAGAGGTGGAATCACTTTTCTTCCATGAGTCAATGTTTGGTTTTACATCATTTCATCACACTGAAGTAGAATCAAAGATTGACTCACCCAAGCACTATCAAGAAAAGCTCAAAGCCAGGACCCAGGCAGTCCTGGATTTGAATACTGGCTCTATCTCAAATTATCTGGGTGATCTTAGACAAGTGACTAATTCCTTGAGTCTCAATATGTTAGTTTCCTAGGGCCTGCTGTAACAAAGTATCAAAAACCTAGTGGCTAAAATAACAAAAATTTATGGTTTCACAACTCTGGAGTCTGGAAGTCAAGAAAACTCACTCAAAGGCTCTAGGCTCTAGGAAGGACCTCTTTCCCTGCCTTTCTCCTAACTTCTGGTAGCCCCAGGTGATCCTTGGCTTATAGATATATCACTCCAGTCCTCACTAGACATGCCATTCTTCCTAAGTCTAGGTGTTTTCAAATGCCACTCTTCTTATAAGAACACCAGGCTTGTTGGAATGGAGTACACCCTACTACAGAAGGACCTCATCTGACCTTAAATAATTACATCTTCAATGAACTTATTTCCTAATAAGATCACATTCTGAGGCATAAAGTTTTATGAGCTTAAAATATCATTTTTGGAGGGATACTCTTAACCCATAGAATTCAATAACTTCATCCCTGAGGTAAGAATAAAAGTACCTTTCGTGCAGAGTTATTAGAGAACCCTGAGAACCTATACAAACACATCTAACAGTTTCTGATGCACAAAAAAAATATTAAAAAATTAGAACATGAAAAGGAATAAAAGACCATCAAAAGATATCCTGATTTTCACTATTTGATTCCCTGTGAATTATTTGATTTGCTATGAACTCAGTGGAGAGATCTTAGCAGATTCAGTGACTGTTCAATATTGCATTCATGGCTGACCCAGTAACTATCACTAACTTAGCACTCACTAGATGTTTGCATTATTCTAGGTACAGAGGTATGGATGGGGCAGCGGGATTTGAGTCCACCTCTGTGCTTTTGTGAGGTAATTTATAATTCAAGACCAATCCTTTATTCCAGGGAGAACTTGAGTCTCAGTGTGTTAGTTTGAATCTAGTTGAATCTAAAAATTATGATCTAGAAAAGGGATCAGCAAACTATGGCCCATGGGCCAAATCTGGGCCACTGTGATTTGTAAATGTGTGTTTATAAGTAAAGTTTATTGAAAGACAGTGATATCTATTGCTTTACATTTTGTCTATGGCTAATTTTACATTAACATGGCAGATATTAATAACTATGAACAATAACATACAATCCACAAATAATCAGCATCTGGTCCCTTACAGAAAAAAAAAAAATCACTGAACACAGTTCTAGAACATACCACTCTCCTTTGAAGCCCTTGGCCATTATCAGGGACATCGCTTTACTCTTCTGAAACTTCCTTTACCTCTTCAGTTTGCCACTTGCTAACTCATACACATATTCACTTCCCACCCACAGAAACTTGAAGTCAAGATGGTGGAATAGACGAGGTCACTTTCCTGACCGCTCCATGGTATGAAACCAAGAAAGCAGAGAGGCAGCTTCCCAGTGAGGTGGGCACTTTACAGGGAATTGACACTGGACAGTCAAGGCAGATCAGGGACTCAGGAGGTTGAATATAACAAAATAGGAAGGAAATCCCTCATGCCACTGCTGGTGCTGCCACCATGACCAGCACCAGCCATAGAAGTCCCCTCCCCCACAACCAACGTGGAAGGATAAGGGAATTAAAAGACGCTGCATTTTAGAAGGCCTGTGGCACGTCTGGGTACAGAGATTAGAGATCAAAGACTCTGCCAGACTAACCTGAAAGATAAACTGCCCAACATCCTTGTGCAGGAAAGAAGCAACCTGTTTCCTGGTGGCAGGTGGAGGACAGAGTAAGGAGCCATTTCGCAGCATGCCACAGGGGCCACCAGCCCTGGGAGCCCATTCCTGGCAAACCTGAGCTGGGCCTGAAATACAGGCCTAGGAAACCCATACCACATGACACAGAGTGTGCCTGAGTGACCAAGAGAAAATAAGACACAGAGAGGGGCTTACACAAAGGACTATGGGTGGTGGACCCTCCCCCCCAGGAGACCTGTGGCTTGCAGGATCATCTGGGAGGGATGCACCCAGCTGGGAATTCAAAAGGGTCAGGGTGGGAGTGACAGAGTTTGGAGACTGAACCTGAGACACTAGGAATGTGGGGGTCTGTGGGCAACAGAAGGGACAAAAGAATGGCTCCCCCACTGTGTAAGTGGAACCCAGGAGAGATTCCTGGAGACCATTCTCCCAGTGTGGACTGGCAACTACTGTGCCCTAGAGGCGCACTGATTTAAAATCTTCCTGGGCTGGGGATGTGGCTCAAGCTGTAGCGTGCTCATCTGGCATGCCTGCGGCCCTGGTTCGATGATATTCAGCACCACATACAAACAAAGATGTTGTGTCCGCTGAAAACTAAAAAATAAATATTAAAATTCTCTCTCTCTTTAAAAATAAATAAATAAATTAATTAATTAGTTAATTAATAAAATAAAATAAAATCTTCAGCCCGTCACCATTCAACAAAGAACCTGGGGCCTACCTGACCCTAAAACCCACCACCAGGAGCTCTGCCTATAGGGTTTCCTCTCACACTCCAGCAACCCCACCCTGAAGGTGGAGCAGACATCACACTCCATCCTACCCCACCTAACACTGCTAAGAAGGAAAGCCAAGAGAAACAATTCTTTGACTTTTTATTGAGAATATATTTTTTCTCTTTTTAATTGTGAGCTGAATGGTTCATGGACACACATATCTACATATTTGTCACTGTTTTTTCATTTTTAGCATTTTTATATTATTTTTTAGTTATAGGTGAACACAATATCTTTATTTTATTTTTATGTAGTGCTGAGGATTGAATCCAATGCCTCATGCATACTAGGCAAGTGCTATAGCTCTGAGCCTTCCCAGCCCAAATTTTGGAGGCAGTTATTTTTCATGGCTCAGTCTTTGAGGGCTGGAAAGTTTGATTAGTATATTTCAGTTTTGTTTTGTATTCTTTTATTATATATATATATATATATATATATATGCCAGAGAAGAACGACAGGTCACATTTAAAGGGCAACAAATCTGGATCTCATCTGATTTCTCTAGAAACCCTAAAAGCTAGGTTTTGGAATAATATATACAAGCCCTGAAAGAAAATGAATGCCAACTAAGAATACTGTATCCAGCAAAATTAAACTTTAGAATTGATGATGAAATATAAAATTTCCCTAAATAATAAACAACAATTAGAAGAATTCAAAACTGGAAGGCCTCTACTATAAAACATACTCAATAAAATATTTCATGAATAAGACATTAAAAATAAAATTGAAAACAAGCAAAAGGAGGAACTACACTAGAGAAAGAGTCAATCAAATGAGAAACTAATTCAATTGAAAAAATGAGACATAAATAAAAATGACAGGGAATAAAAATCATTTTTCAACAATAACATTGAGTATAAATGGCCTAAACACATCAATAAAAAGAATGTCAGGTTAAAAAAACAAGACCAACAATATGGTGCCTCCAAGAGACTCACTTCATAGACAAGGACACCCACAGACCAAAGGTAAAAGGATGAGGATAAAACACAATATTCACATGGATCTCATAAACAAGCAGGGGATTCTATCCCCATATCATAAAATGGACTTCAAGCCAAAGTTAATCAGAAGGGACAAAGAAGGTCATTTCATACTGCCTAAGGTAATTACACATCAACAAGAAATAACAATCACAAATATTTATGCTCCAAATAATAGAGCATCTGCACACATCCGACAAACCCCTCTCGATTTAAAGAATCAATAGATTTTAACATGCCTCTCTCATCACTGGATAGATTGTCCAAATAAAACTGGAAGAAAGATGGTGTAGAATTGAAAAATACAATTAATAATTTAGACTTAATGGCATATATAGGATATTTCATCCATCAATGACTGAAGGCACTTTCTTCTCAGCATTCCACAGATTATCTTCTAAAATAGACTTTATCTTATTCCACAAAGCAACTCTTAGCAAATACAAAAAGAAATAGAAATAATACCTTGCATTCTAATAGATCATAATGGAATGAAGTTGGAAATCATTGATAAAATAAAAAATAGAAGTTACTCTAACATCTGAAGACTAAATAATATGCTATGGAATGACCAATGAATAGCTGAGAAAATCAGGGCTGAAATTTAAAAAAAAAAAATACTTAGAGGTAAATGAAAATAGGGACACAACAAATCAAAATCTCTGGGATACTATAAAGGTGATTCTAAGAGGAAAGTTTATTACATCAAGATCCTTCGTTAAATGAATATTGTGGTGAGCCATTTCTGTGTACTGTGGCCGCCATTACAAGATGGCGCTGATAAGCGCCGTGGCCTGTGATAAACAACTCCTTATTTTGGGAGAGTTGGCACGTAGCTGTAAAACACCCTATGAGAAAGATCCACGTGGCAGTTGTGCATTGGGGCTTTATCTGCTTTATTAAGGCTGGGGCACGTAGTAGTAGTAATAGTAGTAGTAGTAGTAGTAGTAGGAGTAGGAGTAGCAGTAGGAGTAGTAGTAGTTCGAGAGAGAAACAAGCTAAAAGACATGTCTAAACAAAGGCCTGAATAAACTGCTAAAGGAAGAATCCTGTGTCGTGTTTCCTTTGCTGGCGAGGGGACGCGGCAGAATATAAAATCACCAAATAAATTATATTACATCTCAAATCCCTAGAAAAAAGAAGAACAAATCAACACCCAAAGCAGTAGAAGACAAGAAATAATTAAAATCAGAACCAAAATCCATGAAATTGGATCAAAAAAATTTTAAAAAATTAAGGAAACAAAAGGTTAATTCTTTGAAAAAATAAATAAAATTGATAAACTCTTAGCCAAGCAAATGAAGAAAAAGAGAGAAAAAACTCAAATTACTAAAATTCATGATGAAAAAGGAAATATCATCATGGACACTACTGAAATATTAATCTGAACCTGTTTTGAAAATCTATACTCCAATAAAGTAGAAAATCTTGAAGACACCAACAAATTTCTAGAGACATATGACCTACCCAGTTTGAATCAGGAGAACATACAAAATTTAAACAGAGCAATTTCAAGCAATGAAATCAAAGATGCCATCAAAAGCCTATCAACAAAGAAAAGCCCAGGACCAGATGGATTCTCAGCTGAGTTTTACCAGACCTTTGAAGAAGAGCTAGCACCAAATCTTACTCAAATTATTTCATGAAATAGGAAAGGAGGGAACCCTTCCAAACTCATTCTATGAAGCTAGTATCACATAGTATGACAAAGACACATCAAGGAAAGAAAACTTCAGACCAATATCCCTGATGAACATATGCAAAAATTCTTAATAAAATATTGGAAAGTCACATACAAAAATATATTACAAATATAGTGCCCCATGATCAAGTGGGTTTCATTCCAGGGATGCAAGTTTGGCTTAACGTACAGAAATCAATAAACATAATTTGCCACATTGATATACTTAAAGACAAGAATCACATGATTATCTCAATAGATGCAGAAAAAACATTTGACAAAATACAGCATCCACCCACATTTCCAAAGCCCATAAAGTGGGAAAAAGTCTTGGTGAAATTGTGCTCGGCCAATGTAACAATTCTCAAAGTACAAGCCTTCACTCAAGCCCCTTGATTCTCAGATTTTTAAGAACACCTACAGCTTGGGCTTCAGCGTCTCTGAGACTTTGGACTTTCTAATTTTGAGGCTAATCCCTTCAGCCAATCAACAAATGACCAAATGAATCTTTTGTCATACAACCTAAGCAAAAGAAAACCTGAAGCTATTGCTAATGTTTTCAAAGATAATCTGGCATGACAATTAAATCTCTACACAAAAGAGAATCAGAAAAGGCAGAAAGATAATTGCTATAAAAGTGATAGGGATATGGAGAAGAGACCCAGCAGGAATAACTTTCATGGCCACTATTCACCTCATTGCTGATGCCAGATATCAGTCATCCTCAATTCTTCCTCCTTCCTCACCAACCCATCACCCAATTTTTTTATTCTATGTCTTAAATATCTTTCAAATCCATCCATGTGTCTTTATCCCTACTGCCATCACCCTTGTCCAACACTATTATCTCTAATGTGAACCAGTGTCAGTCTTCTGACTCCTGTCCCTAATTTTGCTTTCCCTCCCACCCAGAGGAAATCACCTGTGCTGTTTTGTCTTATGGGAACTTTATACCCTCCCCTCAGCAGACTCTCCCCTGCCCTGCACTGTGCTAGCATTATGTCCAAGCTGTAGCCTATTATTCTCTAGCACTAGTAGACTTCTAAGTTGTTTAGGTGGCTTCTATCACCTGAGTAAGTCAAGATAATGAGCCCTGCCGCTCAGATAAGATGAGGAAAAGGAGAAGTAAAATTTAAGGGTAAACACACATTCTAACTTCTGGAAGGCTTTATTCAATCTGTTTTATTCTATCCCCATGTCTCCATATTGACTCCACCAACTCAGTTTCCCAATGAACAATTTACTCACGACCAACTGAAAATGCGTGGAGCGCAACCAGGTCAGGTAAGAACCTTAAGAACTGGCCATGTCAGTAATCCACATCAACCATCCTGCCCCAGATACACAGGTTCTATCAGGAGTGCCCTCCTTGGACCATGCCTGCCTGTGGGTTGATGGAAAGGGACAAGGGACAGTTGAGGATAGATCATTCTTCCTTTTTAAAAACTATAGACAAAACCTTAAAGTTGGTAAATGCCACTTTACAAGTTGAAAATAATATTAGTTTGATATCTTCCTTAATATGTAAAATGCTAACATAGCCCTCTTTTATTAGTCTCCATTTATTTCTTCAACTCTAGTGGAAATATTGCTTTAAAAGTTAAGAATTATAGCAAAACTATATGGAAATCCTTATCAGTGTTATTATTCTTGAAAGGTATCTCAAGTTATGTTGTTATTGTTGACTAAGCATAATTGACTTCTGTGCTTCTGTTTTCCTGAAAACAACCATTTAAATAGTAATGAATATTTTTTGTAATAATAAATCACATATGTTAAAAGGAAAATTTTTAGACTAATTAAGTTTAGCAGAGTTTATTTGAGCAAAGAACAACTCATTAATAAGGCAGCACACAGATTCAGAGGAGGGTCAGATTGTTCTGTCCGGTAGTGTGAGCAGGAATCTTTTATAGGCTGAACATGGAAGCAAAGTGGAGAAATTACTTGCTTGGGTACATTGAGGCATTTGCCTTATTTGGGCCTGATCTCATCAGTTGGCTGCCTGGGATTGACTAAAACTTGGCTCTTTGTGATTGCTATTTGTTTACAAAAATATATTCTAATTTAGTTTTTGGTATGTGTACTAAGTTAGTCTGCTATTTCTCATTTAGGAACTCTAAGTATGGAGACAGTCTCAAGCTAATGACTTTCTGCTTATTTGAATTGAAATTGGTTAGATGAGTGAATGAGAATAAAGTTTGTTTGGAGAGTGAGTCTAAATGATCACTCTTACTGGGAAAGATGGAGAAGACCTTGATATGAACTCAAGGTGGTTGATGGAAAGGGATGGGGAATAATTTTTTTTAAACTAGGAAACGTGCAGGACTTTATAAAACTTGGAAATCTTTTGTGTACACATCAAATTTGATTTTTATAGCAATTTACCAAGGTTACTTGAAATTCTTCTTGTTTTATAAATGAAGAAGAAGAAACTCAGAGATATTATGTGCCATTCTGATAGTCACACAGGCCAGGATAGTAGACTGGATTACTGTTCTAATTTGTTCCCCTTCCTTTCTTCATTTTTGCAAAGTAACTTTGCAGTGTCGTCCAGTAGCATAAGGGGAGTCTCTATCTCTGACTAATTGACTTTGGTCTTGGCGCTGTATTTCCTGGCTAGTGGATTCTTTTTTTTTTTTTCAGTTAGAGTATTATAATTATACTAGTATTTTGGTTCATTTTGACAAAATAATACATGAAAGGAATTTGATTTCAATCCCTTCCCCCCTTTTCCTTCCCTCCTCCCTCCCCCCCATTCTTCCTCCTTTACTAATCTTCCTTTTCTTCCTTTATTTATTTATTTTTATTGGTACTGTCTACATATACATAAAGCAAAAATTCCTTCTGGTATATTTATATGTATATATAAAGGATTTTGTTAAAATTACCCATTTATCTTCCCCTTTTCTGTTTTCCCTCCTTTCCTCTGGTTCTCCTTCTACTCCACTGATTCCTGTAGATCTTTATGACATCTGATATCTCCAACCACACACACTGCCTTCTTTCCATTATTTTGCTCTAGCTTACACATATAAGAAAAACATTGATTTTTCTGAGTCTGGCTTATTTACTTAACATTTTTTTTTCTCCATTTTCATCCATTTACTGGCAAATGCCATTATTCCATTTCGTATTTTGGCTGAGTAAAACTCCATTGTGTATATATAACACATTTTCTTGATCCATTCTTCTCTTTTGGGACATTTGGGTTGATTCCATAACTTGGCTATTATGAATTGTGCTGCTATAAACACTGAAGTGGCTGTATGGCTATAGTATGCTGATTTTAGTTCTTTTGGATAAATACCAAGGAATGGGATAGCTGGGTCATATGGTGATTCCATTCCTAGTGTTTTGAGAAATCTCCACACCGCTTTCCATAAAGGTCGTATTTATTTGCAGTCCCACCAGCAATGTATGAGTATACCTCTTCCCCCACATCCTCACCAGCTTTTATTATTATTTGTGTTCTTGATAATTGCCATTCTGACTGGAGTGAGTTGAAATCTCAGTATAGTTTTGATTTGCATTTCTCTGATTGCTAGAGATGTTGAACATTTTTGTTTTGGGTTTTTTTTTGGCATTTAGTTCTTTTAGATATTAATCCTCTGTCAGAGAAATAGATGGCAAAGATTTTTTCCCCACTCCATA
Organism: Urocitellus parryii; assembly: GCF_045843805.1. Lineage (NCBI taxonomy): Eukaryota > Metazoa > Chordata > Mammalia > Rodentia > Sciuridae > Urocitellus > Urocitellus parryii. The sequence goes on along the minus strand of NC_135539.1, from coordinate 132,773,781 downwards.
AGCTCATTTTTTTACTGTGTAGAATATTTTTAATTTGATGGCATCCCACTTACTAATTCTTGGTTTTATTTCTTGAGCTTTAGGGATCTTGTTTAGGAAGTCAGTGCCTGCACTTATATGGTGGAGGGTTAAACCCATGTTTTCTTCTATCAGTTGCAAGATTTCTGGTCTAATTTCTAAGTCTTTAATCCATTCTGAGTTGACTCTTGTGGAGGGTGAAAGTAGTAGGAATCTAATTTCATTCTTCTCCATATGAATATACATTTTCCCAGCACTGTTTATTTTAAAAGCTCTTTTTAATGTATATTTTGGCACATTTGTTAAGTATCAGGTGGCTATTTGAGTTTCTCTCTGTGTCTTCTATTTTATTCCATTAGTCTTCATGTCTGTTGGAAGCCAACACCATGCTGTTTTTGCTATTATAGCTCTACAGTATAATTTGAGATCTGGTATTGTGATGCTTCCTGCATCACTTTTCTTGTTCATAATCACTCTGAATATTCTAGTTCTATTATTCTTCCAAATAAATAAGGACTGTTCTTTCTGGTTCAGTGGAGAATATAGGGATTGCTTTGAATTTCTATATTGCTTTTGGTAGTGTGCTGGCCAGTGGATTTTTAATGGTCATAACACAAACAGAGACATTAAGTCTGCATGGTGCATCTTGGCCTCTGGTGCTTTTCTCATTGCTATGAGAACATGTTCTGGATTGCTGAAATCCCACTGTGGAGCATGTGCAGGCATAAGCACACTTTATACCTAAACACTTCAGCAGATACATCATTAACCAGAATTCAATATTTATCTTCTGAGGTTCTAATAAATAAAAATATTTATCTATTAAAATATATATCATACATATATCTTAAATGTTCCATTCTTGGTAGAGTTTTTTTGGATCTTCTAGGTGCAGAATCATATCATCAGCAAATAGTCCTAGTTTAAGTTTTCTTTTCCTATAGTTATTCCTTTAATTTCTTTCATCTGTCTAATTGCTCTGGCCAGTGTTTCAAGAACTATGTTGAATAGAAGTGGTGAGAGAGGGCATCCCTGTCTTAGAGGGAATGCCTTCAGTTAGGGAGCCTACATCCTGGGAACAAATTTTTTACCCCTCACACATCAGATAGAGCTCTAATCTCTAGGGTATATAAAGAACTCAATAAGATAAGCACCAAAAAAACAAATGATCGAATCAATAAATGGGCCAAGGACCATTCTGAACACATGAGACACTTCTCAGAAGAGGATATACAATCAATCAACAAATACATGAAAAAATGCTCATCATCTCTAGCAATCAGAGAAATGTAAATTAAAACTACTCTAAGATACCATCTCATTCCAGTAAGAATGGCAGCCATTATGAAGTGCTGGTGAGGATGCGGGGGAAAAAAGGTACGCTCATACTCTGCTGGTAGAACTGCAAACTGGTGCAGCCAATTTGGAAAGCAGAATGGAGATTCCTTGGAAAGCTGGGAATGGAACCACCATTTGACCCAGCTATTCCTCTTCTTGGACTATACCCAAAGGACCTAAAAACATCATATTACAGGGACACAGCCACATCAATGTTTTTTATAGCAGCACAATTCATAATAGCTAAACTGTGGAGCCAACCTAGATGTCCTTCAGTGGATGAATAGATAAAAAAAAATGTGGCATTTATACACAATGGAATATTATTCAGCACTAAAAAAGAATAAGATCATGGCATTTGCAGGGAAATGGATGGCATTAGAGCAGATTATGCCAAGTGAAGTTAGCCAATCCTCAAAAAACAAATGCCGAATGTCTTCTTTGATAGAAGGGGGGTGACTCAAAATGGGGTAGGGAGGGAAAGCAGAGGAGGAAGATTACCTCTAGATAGGGAATAGGGGTGGGAGGGAAAGGGAGGGAGAAGAGGAAGAACATGGATGGTGGAAGAAGACCCTCATCACTATACAAAATACATGTATGAAGATGTGAATTTGGTGTCAACATAACTTATATACAAACAGAGATATGATAAATTGTGGTATAAAGGTGTATTAAGAATTGTAATGCAATAATAATAATAATAACAATAACAATAATAAGAGAGTTCATGTATAATGGCATAATTTGGCGTGAACATACTTTATATACAGAGTTATGAAAAATTGTGCTGTGAATGGATAATTATGATTGTAATGCATTCCACTATTGTCATGTATATAAGAAAAAATGTAGCTTTCAATGTTGAATCGTGATAAACACCCACTCCTGTACAATCCAAATCTCTGTCAAGATATATATATATATATATATATATATATATATATATATATAGAGAGAGAGAGAGAGAGAGAGAGAGAGAGAGAGAGAGAGAGAGATTTAAATACTTCCCCAAACTCACACTGATGAACTGTATTTATGTCTCTTTAGGTTTTAGGGAATAATATAGTTTAATAGGAATTGGTTTTCAAAACTAAAACTTTTTAGCATGTGATAATTTAAGTTAAAGACTTTTAGGGAGACCTTTATGGCTCTTTCTCTGTCTTTTTCTTTTGAATAATTCTTTCGTTTCTATAATAATCATCCATCAGGAGTATCTCCACCACATCAAGCAGTATCATCATTGGTTCCACATAATTGAAACTTTGGCAGTCTTGTACTACAAAAGAAATTGGTGATACTGAAGATATTTTTCTGATATCAATCTCAACTCAGTTGTGTTTGGCTTATACTGTCCAGGATTGAAATGTAAAAGTAGGATAACTGCAAATAGGAGGGGAAAAATGTTTTTAATATATGTTTTGTAGTTGTGCATATGTGAGGGACTTCAGGAATGAGCAGAAACTACAAGTAGATAAACTAAGCTTGGAAAAGATAAGGGCATGTATAAGAATAAACATAGGCTTATTGTATGCCTTCTGGAATGAGACCTCTAACAATAAAAAATACCATATACTCATGCCATGAAAAACAGACATTTTAGAAGTGTTCTGTTTATATCTTTAGTTTACAAAATGAATGTAAAATGTTCATACCTATAATCTGGATATGCAAGGTGGATTGATACTGTGCAAATAGGATTACTGTTACTGGAAATTGCAACAGTGAAAGATGGTTTATATTTACTAAATCACTCTCAAATACTATTCCAGTTATCTTTGAGGTATTTGCCTTTCAAGATTTGGAAGGGAAAAGTTTGAAGATAGAGACCATCATATTTTAGAGAAATTACCAATTAATGGAAACTGATATACATACATTTTCCCCAGGAGACTTCAATTGAACCAATTTGGGGAAGAACAGAGTTTCTGGATAATGTATAAATCCTGATTACATAATTGAATCACTACATTTTGGTCTTACTGATGTTTTAGTGTGGTCTTCCTTGCCTGAAATTCAAAGGTCGGAAGTAAAAGCATTAAGAAAGAGATTACACACAGTATGAACAATCTATAAAGTCATCTAAGACCTCTCTTTCTACATGTCCTCTGAAGGTTCCTGTTTTAGTCAGCTTTGTGTTGCTGGGATAAATGAACTTAATAAGAGAAAAAGTTTTATTGGGTTCACAGGTTCAGAGATTACAATCCATGATTGATTGGCACCATTGCTTTGGGGCCTATAATGAGGTAGAGAATCATGGTGGGAATGCATGGTGGAAGAAATCGCTCACCTTACGGTATCCAGGAAGCAAAGAGAGGGGACCAGGGTCCCCCCAACAGGAGTATGGGCTGGGGACAAAGCCTTTAAAACATGGGCCTTTGGAAACATTCCAAGTCCAAACCATAGCAGTTCCTTTGGCCCCAATTTGGTTTTCTCTTCTTCTCTGGGTACTTTCTTGGTTTCCTATAGGGACATTCTTTGGACTCACCATGTGAAAATTAGCTCAGCCACAGTTTGTAGAGAGATTATTATAAGCATACAATAAGAGTCTAAAAATATTTCATGGAAATTGCTCTATAATTAAACTATTTCCCAACCCCCTACTTATATCCATTTCCATCATTACAAATTAACACTGTCCCCAGCATTCATTGAAGTATAAAAAATGTTTATTTGGTACTTAGACTTAGTGGAGATACAATTTCTTTCTTTAGGTAATGAAGAGCTGTCATTTCTAATGGACTTCTTTCTTTCATCTCTGAAAGGCAAATTGAGACTCCTAAGTAGATTTGACCGTATGGCAGTTTGGCACTCACTCTCAGGAAAGCATTTCTAGTAACTAGAGCAGTGAGATGGTAGAATACCTAAAGAATGCATGAGATTTCTTTCACTCCATGGAGTTATTAGATAAACCATCTATATAAGTTTCCTGCATTTAAGTTGGTGATTGGAGAAAATGACTTTCCAGATTCTTTTCTTCTGTTTTAAAGAATCAGGGAACTAGAGGAGAAGAAGTGGCCCTTTATCAAAATATTGACTTGGAGATATTTAGACCTGAATACTTGGCATTGGAACTTTTACTGATCCCACCCAGTTGTCTACGTATCATATCAGACTGAGTATCACAGTCGAGGGTTGTATCTGATAGGTGTACTTCTTACTGTCAGTGGGGTAGCTCTGGGTTTATGAGATCCAATTAAGATGGACTCACGTCAAACCATCTCATTCATCAATTGATCATCTCTCTGATGTGGATCCCAGGCACCATTCTGAAGACATGAGACAAAACCCTCAGCATGCTCATCCACCACATCAGAGGAGTCAGCATATTGCTAACTGAAAAACCAATGTATATGATTACAAAATTCTACACGTGGTCCTGGAGAAGTTCTCTCTTGGGTCGTATTTATGTTCTGTGCTTTATTTTGCTTCATTTTCTCTCCAGCAAGGTCTCACAAAGAATTTTTAGGAGGATATTATTATACTTGCTGATATTAAGTCAGCTGAAGTTATATATTATCACAGCCCTCTCTTTCCAATGACAAATGGCCTTAAAATTAGCATGCCAAACAGATCTTTTCTAGGAAAATTGAAATCCATTAAAATTTGACTTCCCATAAAATTCAACATATCTGCACTATATTTGAAATTCATGTTGCTCTGAAGTTGAATTTGTGTTTATTTCACTAAGTCAATATTAAAATAATTCCCTAGTTGTATTTATCATGCCCTTGAGACTTGGTGATTTATTACTAAGCCTCTTAGAGTTAATTATGTTTATTGCACCACTCTTCTCTAAAGGAAACTTGGGAATTGTCTTTCCCATCCTTAATTAGGAAGCCATAAAATACAGTTCTGAGGACATGGGAATTGTTCTCCCTTGCTCAATAAGAATGACCCACCAAGCTTATTAAACAAAAAATATCTTGATATCAGATTTTAAAAATTTAACTTTACTGTTAAAATATGAAAGGATATTTTATTAACTAGTAGATCAGTTTCTCTTCTTAACTTCTAGTCTTTTAGTTTCTTGTTTTATATGTAAGGGCAAAAAGGGTTTTTTTTCCCCCTCTGCTGAAAACATAACTTTAAAAAAAATAACCATAAAGTCACCTAAGACCTCTCTTTCTACATGTCCTCTGAAGGTTCTGTTTTGGTCAGCTATAATGTTGATTTATAAATGTTGGTTTTCTAGGGCTTCCATAAGAAGTACCACAGTTAGGGGACTTGAACAATGGAAATTTATTGTCTCACAGTTTCTTCCAGATGATAAAAGGCTGATGTAGGGATGTCTGCAGGTTTGGTGCCTTCTGAGGAAAGCAAGCAGAATCTGTTCCAGGCCCCTCTCCTTGGCTTGTTGATGGCCATCTCCTCTCTGTGTCTTTTCACACTATAGTTCCTCGATGCACATCTGCCTCCAAGTTGAAATTGATGCAGTGCACTAAATATTTGTGTGTCTACTCCAAAATTCATATGTAGAAATTCTAATCCCCATATGATGATAGTTGGAGGTTGGGCCTGTGGGAGGCAATTAGGTCATGAATATGGAGTCCTTCTGATTGGGATTAGAAGCCATGGAGCTAGCTTGTTGACTGGCTTTCTGCAGTGTGCAACCTAGAAGAAGGACCTCACCATGAGCCAACTAGGCTGGCATCCTGATTTTGGACTCTCAGCTTCCAGAAGCATAAGCAATAAATTTCTGTTGTTTATAAGCCACCCAGACTATGGTGTCTTGTTCTAGGAGCCTGAACAGACCAAGACAATGCATGTGAATGGACTAACTGTTCTGTGACTGTTTTCATTCAACATTTCCTAACCCACTCCAGTTAGATACTTTCAACTCTTTTCCATTCAACTGCTGTTTAGTATCCCATCATATGAATAAAATAAACTTCTTTATCTATTCTCTTACTGATGAAGAATTAGGTTGTTTCCTAATTTTTTGCTATTATAAATCATGCTTCAATTAACATCCTTAAATATCTTTTTGTGCATATTTGAATCTCTGACAGGGAATCATTTCCTGCTTTGCTGATCATACTGTACTATTAATTTTAAAAAAACTTCCCTATCCCCAATATTTCTAAAATTATTTATAATATCTGTTATAAAATTCAAATTTTTCTTAAAGGATGAAAAACACAAAGTTCTATTATTTTCTTCCCATATCCAATTTGAATTGCTAAGGTGTAAGATATGGACATTGTCATCTTTGCTTGCATTGCTATCATATTATCATCATCCTCATGCCACACTATTGTCATTGAAATATAATATTACACCCTCATTGTATTATTCTCACAGAACTATACCAATAATAATTTGCATTTCTTCTTAGAAAAGCATAAAAATTTCATTTTTCCACACCCTCGACAACACTTAATATAAATAATTGCATTTTACATTTTGCTCTGGGAAAAAATTCAAACCTGCTGGAAAGTTGCTGGAATGGTATAATGACCCATTATGTGTCCTCCACCTGGATTCAGTGATTTTATTGTCACTTTGCTGCATTTTCCTTCTTTCTCTTTGTCTGTCTCCCTCTCTTCTTTCTTTCCTCTCTTCCTTCTCTTAGTAGAAATTTATTTTTTATTTATATCACTCTTCCTCAAACCATTCAGGAGTAAGTCGCAGACATCATGACCTTCCAGTCCTACATATTCCCAAGTGTAACTCCCAAGAACAAAAACATTCTCTTATGTAACTGTGGAAAAATCATCAAATTCAGGAAACATAGCATTCACCTAGAACTACTGAATTAACTAATTTTCTCAATCAAGTCCCTTCAGGCATTTTTTTTTTTCTGAACCAGAGCCCACATTGTATTTAGTTCCCATGTCCCTTATATTTTCTTCCTTTCTCATGACATTGACATATTTGAAGAGTACAGAATGGTTGTTTTGATTCCCGTTCCTAAATTTGTGTTTGTCTGATGTTTTGCACATGGTTAGACTGGGTAATGCATTTGTGCAAGTGATGTTTGCCCTTCTCAGTGAATCACATCAGGGGGCTCTCAGGTTTTTAGCATGTGTGCTGATCTAGTGGATGTGAGATGGAATTGCAGTTTAGTTTGCATTTCCTTGATTCTCCCAAGGGTGAGCATCTTTGCCCTTATTTATTGGTAACTCAAACTTCTCTTTCTAGTTACTTTGTTCATAATCTTTGCCTAATTTTGTTTTGAGATAAGTTTTCCTTATCAATTGGTCTGAGTTACTTATAAATTATGGATACTACTTCCTTGGCAGTTAAATTTTGTAGATTATCCCAGGTCCCCACTCATCTTTTGTAGTTCCTTATGCTATCTTTTGTCTTAAAGATCTTTGAAAGTTTAATGTGGTCTAGTTTCAACCTATTTTCATTCATGATTCCTTCTGGTGTCTTAAACAACAACAAAAATCTTCTCCCATGCTGTGAAGATGTCTATGGTAATGTCTTGTAGTTTGAATATCCTGATGTTCAGAGTTGGATATTTCAGCCTCTGTGGTGTGAGCAGGGAGCCTAACTTTGCTTGTCCCTAAGTACTCCTGGTTGTCCCAGCACCACTGCTGAACAACTTTTCTTTCCCCATGATTCACCACTCCATTCTGTCGTATATCAAGAGCCTCTATGAGCTCCATCTCTTTGCAGGTTCTCCAGTCTGTTTGTAAATCTATTCATCTATCCTTATGTCAATTCAAAACTGACCGAATTATCCCAAAATGACTTGCTACATTATGTTTTACTAACTGGTCAGGGCACTCCTCCTGGTTACTTTTTCATTTTTTTTTTCCTCTCTCAAAATTATTTTGGCCATTCATGTGTCTTTAGCCCTTCCATATGAATTTTAAAATCAGTTTTATCAAGGTCCTTAAAAGATTCATATTAGGGATTTTATTGAAAGTGTATCAACTTTACAGATTAAGTTACAGATAATTTAATCTTTATGGTACTGTTTTTCCATCTAGGAGGAATCTAATTTATTTTGTATTTAACTAGGTTCTATTTTATGTTCTTCAATAGCCTTTTGTAATTTTCTCTGTAAGAGTCCTGCTCAACTTTTATTGGGTTTTATTCCTAGAAATCATAGATTTTACTGCTAATGTGACTATTTACCTATTTTTATTACATTTTAAAGTTGGCTACTGCTGGTATATGGAAATTTATTAATCATTATAGGTTAATCTTGTGTTTAGTTCCTATGGTGTGGCTGTCAATTTTCTTAGACTTTTTTCAAAACAGATCTTCAGATATCTGTGTTGGAAAGTTATCATCTGAGCAAAAATACAAAACAAAACAAACAAACAAACAAACAAACAAAAAACCCTTACATTCTGTTGTACTCTCACTCGGAGCAATCAACTCAGAAGTCTTCTGTGAGCCCAGAAGGTATAGGATTCCTCCCCACCAGTAAGAGAAAACAAAAGGGACTTAGAGAAGCTTTCTTTCTAAAAAGCACTGGCTCTTCAGAGACACCCAAGGGGTAACAAAAATTGGGAGAAAACCTAGCATCTCCGCCTTCAATTTTTATCTGTCCCCTTTATTTCCTTAAAGTCTGGGTCAGACTTCTGCTCAGCTCTGCACAGAGGCATGTTAATAATTTAAGCAATGTTCATCCAAGTGCCAATCAGCCGTCTTCAAGGCTGCAGGCACCAAGAAAAGAGGCACTACGGTGTTTTCAAGATTTGCAGGAACATTCAACTGCCAGCTTTAACAATGTCCTATTCCAGACTCCCGGGGGTGTGCCTACAAGCCTTCAGTCATCGTCCTATACCTTCTGGGAACAGTGGAGCCACCCCACAGATCACCCCATGTTGAGACTCCCCCCAACCCTACCCCAAGCAGGAGCAATCATCTCATAGAGACCAAATTGCCCCTGCCCAGGATCACAGGTCTGATAGGTGAACATCCTGGGAAACAACTAGAGATTTCCTCAAGAGCTAGGGACTTCTCCAGAGCCACCTGTCAGAACCAGAACAGAGGTGAGACCTCCCAGACCACAGTTGAACCAAGACTGATCATTATGCACACCTCTTGCCCCTGCCTAATTCTCCAGGTAAACCTAAAGTTCCTGTCAGTAGCCCAAAGACAAGGCTGAGATGCTTGTTCTTTCTTGCCATTCCAATATGGTCATGGTAATTAAAATGTTACCTGCTTGTCACCATTCTTTTATTTTATTTTATTTTTTTGGTTTTCGGAACAGATTGCTCACCCTGATTTGTTGGGACCTCCAGAATTGGACCTCTGGCCTAGGACTCTGATAACAGGGGCAATTCTGTAACAGATACCAGCAGGGTGTCCTCTAACTCACCTTCAATTCAATTCTAACACTGCCTGGGGATAATATCGAATCCCACAGGTGAGGACTCAGTCCCCAGGACTGCTCCATCTCAACTTAGATGACAATCACAAGCACAGACTTACTTTAAATAGTTGGACCATTATTTTGTTGTGGTTCTCCATATTGATGTATCTTTCTGGGACCTCTTCCTGGGATCTGTGTTTCTTAGTCATATGTATTTTGTTTTGTTTTCTTGTTTGCTTTTTGATTTTGTGTGTGTTTCTTTTTCTCTGCTAGATTTGATTTGTTAATATTTATTTGGTAATATTTATTTTGTATTTGCATTTGTAAGTGAGAGCCAGCCAATTTTCTTTCTTTCTTCTGTCCCAATCCAGTCTTTAATATAAATGTTGCCTTCTCTCATTTTCTTGGATGGTTTTTATTAGAAAAAGTTTATCTTTTGTTTGAATATTTGATCATTTACTTACAAAATCACATAAACATAAAGTTTTTTTCTTTAAATTGAGATAAAGGGAATATGATTTTAAACAGATTAAAGTTTTTCATGGTTATTGATTTACTTTCATTTTCTTGAGGCTATTTTGATGATTTACATTCTTCCTGAAATTTTTCCATCTAAGTTTTTAAAATGTATTGGCATCAAATGGTTCGATTTATTGAAATATTATTTGTTCTATTCTAGTTCTAAAGCTCTCTACCATAAATATAATTTTGCCTGATTTTTCTATCTAATGTTTTTTTGCCCTCTCCCTTTATCGGTCTTGCTAATGCTTTCTCTTTTTGATTACTGTTTTTACCAACCTTTTACTGTGACCCACTCCCTCTCCATCCTTGTTTGTTTGTTTGTTAATTTGTCTTCTAGGCTACTAATTTCCTATTCTATCGACCACCTTCTGGTCCAGAGGTTGTATCTACTTCTGCCTGTTTTTCCAGGTATTGAATAGTAAGTAATAGTCTCAGTAGAAAACCTTAGCTTACTTACCAGCCACCTCACAGACTGCAAGCCCATCCTTTTCTAACCCACCTTCATTTTTATTTCACCTACGCTTTGGGAGTTACACTCTCAGCCACTTCTACCAATTCTCAGACCCAGAACACAACAAACTTACTTCTTTAGCTCCAATTTCTGCATTGTGTTTCTTTTCGGTTATACTCTATGAGGGTTTTTATCTTGACTTTGAGCACAGCTGTATTTTACATTTTTTCCTCCTGTTATATTTTATCTATAATTGCATTGCCACGTGTTTGGGGAGTAGTGATCAAAGTATAAACTCGCATGCAGCACCATCTTGACTGAAAATCGGGCAATTTTTGTGCTAATTCTCCTTACAATTAGAAACTAATTGCTTGGGGAAACAGAAATAATTGTGTAATTTCTGGAATAAATGTTAGCAAATTCTATGAATAAAAGTTATGTATTTTTCCCCTTTCTTTTAGAATTTTTTTTCAGAGCTCAAATGAAGCTCTAGCAAATTGCTTAGGAAATATACAAGACCAAAGGAAGAGAACCTCACCAAAAAGACAAAAACACCCAAACCTGGTAACCCAAGGATAGACATAGAGGCAGCATGTCATGATACCCGGGACACAGAGAAGGCATCTCAGATGAATTCAGCCTGGGCTCAAAAAAGATATGTTGGAAGTCCAGCCTCCATCTGGAGGTCTATGGAGAGTCACCCCCTCCAGGGCTGGCTGCCACTTAGCAGGGCTCCCAGGCAGCAAGAGCTCCCAGTGGAACTTCAGTGTGAAGAAGAGGGGACATAAAACCTACTGCCACTCATAGAGTGAAGCCCCTGCAGAGCCTCTCCTTCTTTGGAACCAACCATGCCTTGCAGTGTGAAGATGAAGGCTTAGTGTGGTATTCTTCTTTTTTGTTTTTTTTTTAAAGAGAGAGAGAGAGAGAGAGAGAATTTTTAATATTTATTTTTTAGTTCTCGGCGGACACAACATCTTTGTTGGTATGTGGTTCTGAGGATCAAACCCGGGCCGCACACATGCCAGGTGAGCGGGCCACCGCTTGAGCCACATCTCCAGCCCCAGCATGGTATTCTTCTGAGCACACAGAACTTCCTCTGAGAGAATCCATGGAGGATGATGAAAATATTATCCCTATTGGCACTTTTGATAACAAAGACCTGGAGCCAATCTCTGGAGAACCTTGTTATTATCCACATAAAAACCATGGGACATTTTTGTTTTCCAGGTCCTTACAGGACTCTGAAAGCATAAGCAGAAACATTGCTGCCCCCATCTGCAGCAAGAAATTGTTTGGGGTTGCCAACCTGCATCTGCACAAATTGATTCACTCTAGGTACCAGCCACGTAAGTGCCCCGATTGGGATAAAAGTTTCCTGTGCACAGATGTGTGGGGACAGTTGCTTAACGTACATAAGAGACAGCACTCCAAGATGGCTCTGGGAAAGGGTCAAGTGAAGAATCCCAGATACATCAGAACCACCACAGTTCGGATGAAAACAACAAACCATATGTGAGTTCTGTTTATTATAAGAGGTCTCACAAACCACAAAGCAAGGTGTCCATTCTCAAGATAAGCCATGTAAAGATCAAGGATGTGGATTGGCCTTTGTCCATCTGGCCAGATTAAAAAGACACCAACAGGAGGCAGTGGGTCTGTGGGGCCCGGCTCCCAGATCCTGGGCTAGGCTACAATGGAGGTGACATGATAGAGGGTCCTGTTCAGGATGGGGGTGGCCTCATCTGCCATGCCTGGGACCCTGACATCTAAGGTGAAGAGAATGCTTGACCAGACTTCCCTGAAGAGTGGAAGGATGATAAATTAGAAAACTTTGATGTGAGGAGATAAAGGCTTATTTTTAAAAAAGACCCTTGTTCAAGACATTAGGTTTCTTTTTTTGTGGCATACTGGAAATGTGAGAACAAGTCGGTGACATCTTTCAGCAGGAAACATTGCCCAAGAAAGAGCTTATGGAGTTTGCCAAGAAGCAAATGATGCTATTGCAGAAAGTGAAATTAAGGTCTGCTGATCCTGCACCATTTTCCTGGAATTGGCCTTGGTGAGGATCCTCTGAACTTCTCCACTGCTCTCTTGCATCAGGCCCCTGTTTGCTATGGTGTCCCACCATTCACTTTCTGGGTTGTCCATCTCATTTAGGGAGAGCACATCTTTCTGTAGCTTTCTAGGAATGAATGCATGGGAGGATTTGACAGCCAAATTTCTATATCTGGTTCGGACTCTATGACTGACACATGAAGTGTCCAGAGGAAGTGGGGTCAATTATTGAAGCATTCCCAGAAGAGTGAGACATGTCCTGTGGGTTAGAATTCCATTTGCCTTTTCATGGCTCTTATTGTCCAAAAGAGAGTCCATGCCAGTTTCCACCCTGTCCAATGCCCGGGGGAATTGGTTAATTCTTAACCAGTCAGTCTAATTCTTGGAGCTAAGCTTGAGATAAAATTCTCTGAGGCACATGGACTCTAGAAGCAGAGATGGAGAAGAGGTGAGCACTGGAATTGAGTTCAATTAAGAAGAAAGAAGAGGAAATAGACGCTGATAAGGATTCAACAAAGTCCTAGTCTTTAGAATAGAAGGAAGCCAGAGGATTTATGAAATATTGAGATAAATGGGTTGGTGATGTGTTGTGAGTAATGAGGGAAGATGTTTGGCCTTGGCAACAGGTGGTCTATTTGATAAAATAGGAAACGAGGCAAAATACATTTAATGGTTAAAGGTGATAAGTTCAGTTTTAGATAAGCTGTCTTTAAGAAGCCAGTGGGAACTCCAAAGAGTAGTTTAATATGCTCATGTCCAAGAGAACCAAAGCCACTGAGTGCATAACCCACAGTGTAGAAGAGAATGAAAATGAGCACAAAGCAAAACAGGCAAACAACAATTAAAAAAAAAGCAAAAGAGGAGAATTTTTAAATCTTTGAGGAAGATGAGAGTAGGTGAGAAAGCCCTACTACACAGGTAGGAGAAACAACCTGGAATGTTTGTTATCAGAGAAATTGTAAGATGACACCATTTCAAGAAAGCAATGATAATTACACTACCAAATGATGCAGAGGAATCAAATATATATACATATATTGCAGACTTAAAGGTATCCATGGATTGAATGGCAAGAAGGTCCTCAGTGACCTTGACAATAACAGTTGTGATGGACTTCTGGGGACAGAAGCCTGTGTGCAGTCTCTCTTCCAAGGCTGTAATCTTTACTAATATCCTTGAAAAGATAAACTGGAGCAGAGATGTAAAAAAATGGGAGAAGACCCCTGGAGAATTGGCTCCCAGTAGGAAACGGAACACAGAGTGGCGGAATGATTTCTCCTAGGCCCCAGGACCAAGTGGTAGCAGAGCCAGGATCCTAAACAGTTGACATAGATCATACTCTAAAGCTGGGGTTGTTAAACCATAGTCTTTTGGCCAAGTAAAAGTCTGTTTTTGTATGACCAATGAGCCAAGAATGACATTCACATTTATAAAGTATTGTAAATAAACAAACAATATGTGATAGATTGAATAAGTCCCATAAAGACTTAAACACTTATATAAAATATTTGCCAACTTGTGTTCTTTTAAAAAAAAAAAAGACACCAACAGACACACTCTGGAAAGGGATCTTTCTACTGTGATGAAGTGGTGGGACCTTACCTGAGCTGGTATCCCTATGATGTTACCATATTCGTTTGTGGCTGTTGTTAGCAGAAAAGCTCAGTTGCTAGCCATAGAGCCCTTCTCTAAGGCTGCTCATGCCAAGGTGTGAGCTTCCCCAGAGCAAGTGATGGGTGGGGGTGGGGGAAGTGCAAGTGGGAAGCCCTGATACCTTTTATGATCTAGCCTTCTCATCATTAAATCAGGTCACTAAAAGGAAAAGAAACTAGACTCTTGGAGGGATGAGTGTCAAAATTTTTGTGCCCATATTTTTCAAACAACCACAATTGTGAATAATAAAAATGTCAGCAATTGTGACTTATAAATCAAAAGGCAGGGACTTCTGCACGTTCCCCTGTTGCAGACAAGTAGCCTATCTTTTAGAAGAACATGTGGATCTCCTTGCTTAGTAATAACACACAATACCCATGACCTATTAATCTTCTCTGCTTTCCTAAAAAGGAAAATTGATGCAGACCCCATGTGGGAATAGTTTTCAAGGGTCTCCCATACCAGATCCTTGCAAGGAATAATAGAGATAATAAATGCAGTGTTTGACCCTAAAAGAGGATTCACTATGTCTGGGGATGTAGCTCAGAGGTAAGGCACTTGCCTAGCATGCACAAGGCCCTGAGTCCAATGCCCAGTTTTCCCCCATATTCCTCCTCAAAAGAATTCACTAAGCATAGCTATTACTATCTTTTCACCAAGCCCTGTTGACTCATGTCTGAAATCCCTGGCATCTCCACAACTCACCCCAATCTCTACTTGACTTCATCTGAATTACAACAGGAATTTTTTTCCCCTCATTTTCAGCCTCCTCTACAACTTTGCTTGATGTGAGAAGTCTGTTTTTCTTCAAATCTTAGTTTTAACTTGTGTTTTACAGAAGCTCCATTCTGTCACAGAATCAATCTACTAAGTTCCTGACCTACTGAGTTCCACTCCTAGGTCAGTGAAACTCTGAACCAATTTGGGAGTGGGGGAGTAAGGACAAAAAACAAAAAGGAGAAAGAGATATAAAAATATTATCCAGCAGCAGTGGGGAAATTGTACTGGCATGGTTTCAGGTAGGAGGGAGGGAGGGTTAAAATGAGCTTCCCTGTCGACTGAAACAGGTACCCTCTTCTGGTTTGATGAAATGGCAAGTCCTTCCATTTGGGGCAATATTTTCATGGGTCATGGAGTTTGTAGTTCTTCATCTACTTCTGAATTGAGCAATGACATCTACTTTAGCATTCTATCAATTAAATTGATGCTTGACAAAGATTTTCTTCTGAACAATATTTTTTTAAGGTCTTGTTGGGTTTCCTGGTTGATCTATGGTGTTCATACCAGGGTAATACAGCTTTTCTGTGTACACGCATTGAGATTACAAGATGTGTGTAAATGTTGAGTGCCAAGATTCCTTGCTGATAGATTGCTTTGTGTGCAGCCCAGGGACAGTATGTTTTTAGACAGAGATGTGAAACACTGGTGGGTCTTTAAGGGACCATCCCTCCTTTGGTTCTAATCCCTTCCTTCTGACCAGCTTTTTGACAATCTTACCCGGGAATTAATGCTTAAAAGCTGCCAAACCCACGCTCTCCCAAACTGCTTCTTAAGTAATTTACAGGTCTTCTTCCCAGCACACCATGATTTCTGCTGTGCTGGGTTTCAACTTTCCTCTTTAATTAATGCTTTGTGCTTTAAAACTGCAAATCATCAACAATTACAGAATATCCTTCCATACCAAACAGGCAGCTGGCCCTGTGGTGAAGAACACAGTCTCTGGGGCAAGCATGCCTAAATGCTAAATCATTACTATGCCGGTCACTTTCTAGCTATGATATCTTGGATAATTTAACTTCTTTGTCCCTTGATTTCCTCATCTTAAAAAAAAATGGGGTAATAATCACCATAATTTTCTTTTAAAATTAAATTCTGAATATGTGTAAAACACTTAGAATAATTCTGGCACACACTGAGCAGTCTGTAAGTATTGACTCTTCTCATTATAATCTAAAGGATGTGGGTCAGGATTATCATAGACTCTGGTGAATCCATCAGGTGAGTTTTTATTAAGTGGGAACCTAATAAATGAACATATATGTTCAAATCAATATTGGCAAACTAAATTGTGGAAACAGCATTAGTCCCAAGAGATGCTTTAAATGCTGTCACAAAGAAGCCCCTTCTCTGATTTTTAATTATACAATAGGAAAATAAGATGGTTTATTGTAATGTAGTATGGGTTTCTAGAAGGCCAAAAAAGGAGCTCAGCATAATTTAGGGAGACAATCTAGGCTAGAATATGCTCCTGTCCTCAAGCACTGATTCTTCTCCAAAGAAATGGCTAAATTGCCCCTACTTTGGATGGTCATGCTCCATTGAGCAGAATTGTGCCAGGCTACCTCATCACTGGTTGGCTTCTCTTTTGTCCCCATCCATGCTCTGTTCTTACTTTGCATTTGTGCACCCTGTGACCTGGGACTACAGAATGAGATTGCTTTTCCCCAAAACCTACTCAGCATAATCTTAGCAGGTTATGTCAGAAAAAAGTGATTGGGACAAATTTCCTTAAAATGTGACTTGCTTAAATGTGATAAGCTTGAAAAATTAACAAACTTCTCTTTGGCCTAGTCAGTACATTCTACCCGTTATATTCCAGAAACATAGTATAGAGCACCAAAGATACCTAGCACAAGCTATGCCAGTTTTTCTGCCTATTAACAAGAAGTACATTCACTCTTTTCCCAAAGGTGTGCCCATCTGGGAAGCCATACCAGATATTGCACCGCAGACCTGTATCTGTGTTCAAGGTAAAGATTCAGCAAGCTGCATGGTTAACAAACAGTGAGATGATTCCCATGCAGCCACTTTATGGATTAGTTCTGGGGACAACTCCTCTAAAAACTATAGAACCAATCTAAATTTTTAAGTTAGTGTAAATCATACTGACAACCATCCTCAAAAAGAATATAGAGAAAAAGAATAATGTTTCAGTCTTCAAAAATTTTGCTGATTGCCCAGAAATAAATATACTACTAGTCTTTGCTCTGTTCATTCACAAGTTCATTCTTGTGACTTCTCAACCAATTGTATGCTCTTGCAGTCAGCCACAGTTCCTGTCATCTGTTAGGATGGCTCCAACCTTCATTGCCTATTATCATCATTCCTATTTCAACAATGCAATCCCAGAAGCAAAAGCCCAAGTTCACTGATAAATAACAAGGATAAATTAAGACTAACTCTGTCTTGTGGACATGCAGATATATCTAAGGGAGGAACACACAAACCCTCCAGGGTTTTTGACCAAAGCTGACTTACTAAGGTCACTTTTCTCAATCAGGCACAGCTATGTATATTACTCCCCCCATCCCACAAACACATGGCTTTCTACATATTCGGAGAATATGATTTGGCAGTCACATCCTGGTCAAAATCAGGTAGAATTCAAGATAAATTCAGATTTAGTATATTTTAGTGGCAATTTTTGGAATATACTAAAGATAGTCACTAAAGGAAAACATTACTAGACTTACTTGTGGAATATCTTACTTAACTTTGGTGAGATGAGATGTGCCTTTTGCCTGTGTGCACCAAAGGCTCTTTGTGAAATCATAAGATTACTCCCAGCTGACTAATAACTATTGAGTTAAGAACTATTGACTTGGGGCTGGGGTTGTGGCTCAGTGGCAGAGTGCTTGCCTAGCATGTACGAGACACTGGGTTCAATTCTCAGCACCACATATCAATAAATAAAAATAAAGGTCCAATGACAACTAAACAAAAAAAAATTAAAAAAAAAAACTTCAAAATCTCTTCTTTATAGACATCAAAGAACATTTAAAAAAAAGAACTATTGACTTCACCAAAATCAGTATACATATCAATACATGGCTATCAGTAATGCAAAGTTTGAATAATCCCATTAGAAGACAAAGGTGAGTCATGAAGACTTTCATACCTGGTTTTAATGGCTTTGAAACCAAAACAGACAAGCTAACAGGCACTTGGGCAAAGAATGCTTTATTTGCTTCAAATCAGATCTAATGATCTAGGCAATTTTAAATGAACCCAAAAGTTTTCATGAGCCAGTTCAGCCTATCTGGAGGAATTTCTGTGCTTCCCTGTAAATGGGAAGAAAAAGCCAATTCCTCTGCAAATATTACAGATGATTAAACTTGCAGGGTGGGAGCAGAAAAAAGAGGTAGACAGGATGCACATATGAACTTTGTGGGTGGGACGCAGGCTGTTCTGAACTTCCGGCATAACTGATCCTTAAACATTGGACATATCCCACCCCCAACCCCTTTATAAGGTAAAGGCCTTTTCCACTTCAAAGTCAAAACTCATGGAGACGGTTCCCAAAAGTAAAGTCATTTCATCAGTGAACTGAAAGGACGCCGCGTGTCTATATGGGATTCAGTTACCCCAGTTAGGCTCTGTTCTTTAGAAGAGCCCATCACAGGGACCACTTCTGGGATTCCTTTATTTGTGTAAAAACCATACATGCCTTCTCAGTATTTTCGTATGGCTTTGAGGGCAGGACAGGACAGGACAATCTTTTTCCTCTCTGTATTCCTGGAGTCTTCACAGTACCCAGCAAATAATTCTATAAATAGTTTCTGATTTATTAAGGTCCCCTGACCCAAGGAACTCAGCTATTGACCATCTCCTACTCTTCTATTTCACCCTTTTCATATTGCTTCTGGCTCTGAGCCACGGAAGACAGGCGTGAATTCGCACAGAGCCATCCTTGTGGTTCCTTTCTATGACAACAAATATAATATGGAGACAGACCACCCTGGGACCAGCAATCCCTGGGAGATAGCTGACCAGTGAGGCTGGCTGGTCACACCATGTGGGGCTCTGGGGGAGGGGGGTTCCAAGCAGTGAGGTTCCTGGTGTCTGCCTCCCCCGGGGAACTAGCCCACTGAGCCCTCACTCATCAGAGGAGGAAGGGATGGGCTCCTTTTTGCAGGTGTCATGCTTGGCTCGGTGTCGCTGGAGGTGGTTGGAACGGGTGAAGGCCTGACCACAGTCCTCACACTGGTAGGGCCTCTCCCCGTTGTGCATCCGGATGTGCTGAGCCAGCTCCGACGCAATGCGGAATGCCCTGCCGCACTCGGCACACAGGAATCCCTTCTCTCCAGAGTGAATCTGTTGGTGCCTCTTCAGGGTGGAGGAGCGGGCAAAGGCCTGGCCACACTGTGTGCAAGGGAAGGGCCTCTCACCGGTGTGGATGCGCTGGTGGCGCACAAGGCGCGAGGGCTGTGCGAAGGCCACTCCGCAGTCAGCGCACTTGAAGGGCCTCTGCCCTGTGTGCAGTGTCTGGTGCTCGTACAGGTTGGAGGATTTGGTGAAGCACTTGCCACAGGTGGGGCAAGGGAATGGCCGCTCGCCAGAGTGCACGCGCTGATGCTCCACCATTCGGCTGGCCACTGCGAACTCCCGGTCACAGGCGGAGCAGCGGAAAGGCTTGGCGCCCAGGTGCGTGCGTTGGTGGCGCAGCAATGACAGCGGCTTGTTGAAGGTCAGGCCGCACTCGGAGCACGGGAAGGGCTTGTTGTTGCTGTGCATGTTGCGCTGGTGCTTGCGCAGGTCCGAGGAGCGCACGAAGGCCTTCCCGCAGTCTTGGCATGGGTAGGGCTTCTCACCGGTGTGGGTGCGGATGTGCTTGCGGTGGTCCGAGGACCAGGTGTAGGCCTTGTCGCAGAAGGGGCACCGGTAAGGTCGCTCGCCCGTGTGCAGGCGCCGGTGCTGCTGGAGCGTGCCCCTGTGGGAGTAGGCCTTTCCGCACAGCTCACACGCGTAGGGCTTGGCACTGCGGCGTCCTGCAGCTCCAGGCAGCTCGCGGGGCTTCTGGAAGGCCTCTCCGCCCCGCAGACATTTGTAGGGATGCCCCTCTGCCTGCCTGGGGTCTGGCTCAGCAGCTGGGTTCTGGTCTTTTCTGCTGTTCCGCGCTTTTGCCAACACTGCAGCTGCCAGACAGGCTGGATTGGCAGATCCCTGGTCCTGTGCCTTTGTCTCTTGCATAGGGAGATCCCAAATGCTATCTGTTCCAGGAAAGCACTCAGGAGAGTTGTCTGGAGATGTGTCTATATCTTTGTGTGCACAGAAATATTCTTCATTGTCCAGGAAGCTGGATGGAACATCCAAGGATGTGTCCTGGTTTGCCTTGGAGCCTCCATCATCCCCCACAGGTAGTGAGTCTCTAGGAGATTGCAAACGACTGACCAACTTGTGTGAGAGGCCCCTAGGAAGGGCACCCAAAGCTGCTCCTGCTTCGGGGGACTCCTGAGTCAGGGTGATCTTTGACTCCTCTCTTTCCCAGCGGATCTTTCCAGGCATCTCTATAGGTTTCTCCACCATGTCTCCAGCACTAATAGGATCAGAGAAGGTGTCTTCCTCTTTGAACGAGGGACTCTGCCACTGCAAGTCAGGATAATGGTGATTTACTGGGGAGCTGCCCCTTGGAGGAGCCTGCTCACCAGGGTCCCCTGTATCTCCTGCCTCCCCACCATCCTCATCTTCACTCTTCAAGTTCATGCTCAACATCTGGTTGTCATGAGTCAGGCTGCCAAGGGACCCTTTGCCCCACCTGTCCTGGGAGTCCCCTTCTGCCATGTTGTGCAGCAGGAGCTTCTGTTGTCTGCTCTTCCAGGGAAGAACCTTTGCTTGGCTCAGGATACCTGCAAAAAGGGAGGTGTGAAGAGGAAATCACAAAGAGTGTACTTAGACTTTCATAACCAGAGGGACTGAGGTTCTCATTATAGCTCTGTTTCCAACTGGTAACCTGCCAGGCGTGTTGCTGAGCCTCCCCTAGGGCAGGAGGAGCTGGGCCCTGCTGAAAATGCCTCAGTCATCCTTGTTCCCTTTGGAAATCCCACTTTCTAGAAGCCCCAGACAGCCATGCTGTCAAGAATGGCCAGGGGCAGGGGGACTTTTGCTGGGTGCCAGCTGTGTCCTGCTCTGTCCAGGGTGCTCACACCTCACAGGTCACACAGGTCCTCTGCGGGCATGATGAAGGCTAGATGAGAAGGCAGGACGCGAGCTCTGGGCATCCTCAGACACTCTGACATTGTCCCCCTGTCTGGAACCTGAACACCAAGCTGTCCCTGATAGGAGTGCAAAGGTGCTGTCTGGTGAAGATGCCAGCTAGGACCACCTCCCAGGCACTGAGCCGTGTAGGTCATCTCCTCTGAAGTCAAGGAATAGCCCCTAGGAGAATGGGGTCAAGTCAAGAGGAAACCAGGTGGGTTCCCCAGAAGATACCAGCTGCCCCTCACTGCTTGAGCAAGGCTTCTCAGGTCTGCAATGAAGAGCCCCCGACAGCCAGGGAGTGTGAACGTAAACACCCACAGAGAGCGTGAACTATCAGAAATAATGCTTTGTCTTAATCATCCATGAGAATTTATGCTCAGTGCCATATAATAAACATCAATAGGAAAACAGTATCTAAGTTACCTTCAGCTGAAATGCTTAACTTTCCTTCCAAGTGTGGCCCATGTACCCCACACATCATGTACTCCTGGCATACCCCCACACAGCACAGGAGTGCATGTTCCCCAACTTGAGCAGCCCAGCACAAAGGTTTTGACAGCGAGGTATGAGACACAGGAGCCATCTGGGTTTTATTTTCAAATTGATTTTATTTTAGCTTGAAGACACAGGGAAAGCCTGCCAAGGGTTGGTTAATAAGCATTGCTTTTGTGAGTGACACATTTAACAGGAATTGCTGGCCTGAGAGGCCAGCTTCTGAGGGCCTCCCAGAGAGGTCAGTTGCTGACAGAGGGCTGAGTTTGCACTGGTCTGGAGGGAACCTTCTGAGAATCCCAGAAGCGTTAATATTAACAGTTCCCATTTTTCTGGGAACACATTAGGAGCCAGGAACTATGTTGAGCACTTTGCAAACATGCCTTCATTTAGGACTTGCAGAAACCTTTAAGATGGAGGCTATCATTATTATATTATTCTTTCCATTTTATAGGAAAGGACACTGAGGCTTGCCTGCCCAAGGCCACACAGCTCACAGACAGCAGCCCTCTAATTTCTTTCTAATTCCAAGACCGTTATGTTAAGACCTGTGGAGCCATACCACCTCCCAGCTGTGGCCTCCAGACTGAGCCTGCCCTGGGGTTGGGCCCTGCCAAGAGTGGCCACAGCATCCTGGGGGGAAGAGCACTGCACTCTGCAGGCATCAAAGCCCCTTGTGTTTCTGGGCCAAGGGATACTGGCTGCAAGGCCTCACTGCTGGGTTCCTCCCTGCTCTCATTGACCCAGATTGCCCTTCGCGGGAGAGAGGGCCCAGGGCCGACTGTCAGAGCCAGGACACATGCTGCAGAGACTGCTGCCTGGGGTGGTCAGGAGTGTTAGTCACCGACTATTTACCTTCTGCAAGCTCTTTCTCTGCCTCCACCACCTTCCCCTGCTCTCTCGTTGGTGCGTCCTATTAGGTGTCCCCGTCTCAGCAAAGTGTCTTCCCCCCTTCCTGTTGGCTCACCACACAGTTGCTGCTTGTGGAGTGGGGAGCAGACAGGGGGAATCCTCACTTTCTACTCTGGGTACAGAAGCCAGAGTAGAAAAAAAGGAGGACACACTGCAGTCATGACTGGATTCGGGGTCTGACGTCCTTTTGTCCCCTGTGCCCTGGGTCACTCCTCTTACCTTGAGGCTCTATCCCCATAACCTGTCAGGGTGTGACTGGCACCCTTTTGACAGGAAACCAAGTTTGACATATTTATATCATAGCAAATCTTAGAGAGGAGAGGTACGTACATGCATGTGTGTCATTCACAGAGGGGACACAAGACCAGCCAACTTTATAGGACTTACAGACTAGCATGCTTGATCAGGAGCTGTGGTCCCCAGCAGGGACAGCAAAGGGACATGTATGCAAATAGATTTCTGGAGTCTCTTCCTCTCTCTGCGACACACCGTGCACGTTCCCGTGGCACTGTTCCACAGACTCTTGCGTCACCCCTTCCCCACCCCATACCCAGCACACACATACCCTGTTCTCCACAGCCTGTGACTGACTCTCTGCCTCTGCTCCACCGAGGAGCCTCCTCAGGACAGCACACAGCCTTCAGCCAACTAACCCCTTCTCAGGAGGCTGACAGGAGATGGCCTTTTTCCGATCAGGGATCTCTCCTCTGACTGAAGCCATGGCCCCAGCAAAGACATACATCCGGCTTTCTCCCTTCTGTAGTTGCCCAAGGCTCTCTCTCTCCACCATCCAGAAAACTAGGAGGAGGGCAGGGGCCCAGAGTGGGATTTTTCTGGCAAAGTCTGCATAAATATACCTGGGCAGGAAGAGGAACAGTGATGCTATGGTGTAGCTGGCCCCTCTGCTCTCCAGATGTGCTGGCCCCCTGAGGCTGTCAGAACACAGCCCTTTCCTGGAATTTCGCCCACACCCTCCAGCCAGCAGTGACTCTGGTACAGCCTCCAGCTCCCCGACCTCATACGTGGACACTGTGCAGAAGCCTGCCCCAGGCTTGTTCTAGCTCCTGGTCCCGGCCCCTCTCCCTTCGCCCCTTCTGTCTGCGCTAAGTCCATCCCAGGCAGCCACCTCCCACATTCTCCTCTGCCCACTGCCTTTAAGCCTTGCTCTTCACTTCTGGCTGGGACACAAACAGTTGCTTACCTGCAAAATGCAGACAGCGACGTGGGGGCCCCCTGCCCTGGCTTTTGTCACATGTGGTCTCTCAGCAACAGGAGCCAGAGTTTGGTACAGATTAGCAGAGATGGTGTCTCTGTCTCTCACGCTTTTGTGTCAAGTCCAGCAGCTGCAGAGAGAGCCTCGGGAGGTGGGGCCAGTGTAATACACTCAACCTTCCTGCCCGCATCCCAGAGAGCAGCCTGGGAAATACAGTGGGGCTGCCCTCTCACTGCCTGAACCGATCCTCAGGCTCCCTCTGCTCCCGCCTTTCCTCCCTGCCTGAGCCAGCATTCCTCCCTCCTCCTCCCTCCCTGGAAGGTTGCTCAGTCCTCCTGCAGGTGGCCCTGAGCCTCCAGTTCTCTCTCACACCTTCTTCCCACAGGGCAAACTGTCCATCCTTCACTCCTCTCCTGGTGTGTCTATGGGCCACTTGTCACAGGTCAGCCTCTGGGGTGCATGTCGTCCCTCCCTCCCGGCCCCGGGAGCCAGAACACACTGGGAGTTTATAATATCACTTCCCAGGTTTCGCTACCCACCTTCTGCAGAGCTGTGGGTTGAGCAGGGAGTAGGGTCCCACAATTCCTTACAGTGGTCCAATCATTGTCTCAAAGATGCCCATGACCACTTAGCTGGGGTTCAAGGAAATAGTTTCTGTTCTAATTCATACAGGTCCAGGACTGCCTGGGACCTCTCTCCATCTTTTAAGCACTGATTTTACATAGGTTCAGTTTGAAGAGTGTTCATTCTGAATGCTCACCTTAATAGGAGATAGGAGTATTGTAACCGAGATGTCACTAGGTGGCCAAAAATTTATTGGTTGATAGTGAGGTTCTGGGGCTGTCTGACCTTGGGCAAGTTACTTAATCTCTGTGTGCCTCAATTCCTCATCTGCAAGATGTATAGTATCACCATCCTGAAGGTCTTTGAAGAATTAAATAAGATAATGCATGTGAAGAATTATTGATGTTATTCCTAGGGCTCCTGTTCCATCCCATGGCCCTGTTAGGGCTGTGACTCTCATAGGAATACTGACACCCAAGATGTTGTTCTGAACAGCAATTGTCTCAGTGTGATTAGAAAAGCAGGTTCCTCTGCCCCTTGGTGATTTACAGGAGTGACTTCCAAGGGAGGAGGCAGGTAGCTGAGACATGTCTCACAGTCTCTGATCAGCTGGAACAGGGTTCAAATTCTGCTGTTCATGGAGCCCCTGAAGTAAAGTGCAGAATGCAGCAGGTGTGGATACACACCATTTGGGCAAAAAGATCCTAGCAGTCATCCATCTCTCAAAGGGTCAGCACTCAAAAAAAGTAGGCATCAGGGGAAGATGTGAGCTGAGGAGAGTAGGGAATATTTAAAACATCTCCCAAAGTAACATGGGCGGGGGGACACAAACCCACCCCGGTGCTGTTGTTCAAAGTGGTCCATGTGACCACCTCATAAGAGTTGGGTTTTAGATATCTTTAACATGAAAGCACCTATTTCCCCACAAATGGGTAGAGGAGCCTGTGGATGGGAACATAAGAGCTGGGATGAGTGTGCATGCCCCCCCCACTCCAACCTCAGCAGGGCATCCATTGAGCAACAATCACCAGTGCCAACGCTGTGCCAATACACTGAGGCACTCTCCACGAATCCTCACCACATCCCAGTGGAACAGCCATCATGAGTGTTGGCCTCATTTGTAAGTTGAGAATACTGGGCCAGCATCTCAAGTACCTTACCCAAGGTCACAGACACATTGTTACTATGTAGTGAATCCACAATTTGAATCCGAGATATCAGGGTCCTCACCCTTAGCCCTGACTGCACAAGATCCCCACACATGGTCCCTGCAGAGCCTTCATGCTTGGCCTGCGCCTCACTCCACCTTCATTCTCTCCTGGAAACCCTTAGTCTCTCCACCCTAGGCTGTGTGACCATGCGTATAAGGTCTATGCTGTCATTATCCTGAAGGATATTCTTGTCCCTAAGCTGCCCAAGAGATGGTTCCCTCAAATCCTGTCCATTCTCATCAGGCTTGACAACCTAATTGGCATCACACTTTCTTTCTGGAAACTGTAACAACTGACTAATTACCATATGCTGTGGGACCTCCATGTTAAATTGCCCAGATGGCATCTGCGTGGTGTTCAAAGTATGCTGGAGTCACTATCTCACTGCGATGGCGTAGGTCACCTTGGGGTATAAGGGAAAAGGAGTGGCCTGGAATCTACTTATATGGAGAGATACTGGGAACTCCTTGGGTCACCTTCCTGAGATGCTCCCCAGCCATCTTTCAAATCCTGTTTGGAAGTGTCATGCACCTTTCCCGCATGATTCTTCATTATGCTAATGAGTTGCACATTGCAGGCTGATCAGGCCTTAGGCCAGAATTCTGGAATCAATTTCTTGTCCTGAGTCCCTTTCCCTTTTGATAGCATAAGAACATTCACAGTCTTATATAATCATTGTAACAGTCATTGTAAAGACCACAGGCATGGAGAGTTAAAGGGCCTTTCCCCAAGCCACATCTTTTTCCTTCTTTTAAGGAAAACTTCTAGAATCTATATAATTCTGTCTAGTCCCTTAAATATGGGAACAAGGAAGGTGTTATTTTAATTTGTTTATTATTTGCAAGGTTTTTTTTTTTTTTGTGGTGCTGGAGATTGAACCCAGGGTCTTGTGCATGCGAGGCAAACAGTCTGCCAACTGAGCTACATCCCAGCCTGTAAGTCTGATTTTTAAAATCTGGCATTTCCCTTGAGCTGTCTTAGTTGGCAGTGGTGAAAAGAAGGTTCTGACTACCTGTCTGTCTGGGAAGTGGGGAGAAGGGAGAGACTGAGTGGGGAGCGCAAGGTGCCAGAGAAGACGAGGAATGTCAGCCTCTTGCTAGGCACAGTGCATGCTGTCAACCACACAGGTGGATGACTGGAGCTGTGTGGCATGGTGGAGAATGGGGCACACTGGCCCTCGATCCTGAAGGATGCCTTCCGCTCCCTGCTGAATTTGTGAACATGGTACATCTGGACGTTGGGTTGTGCTGGGATTCCAAGGGAACTTGTGAAGTTTCCCCAGTTCAGCGGCTAAGGCTCTGAACCCAGGCCCCATTCCCTGCAGTTCTTCCTCAGATTCTGTGGTCAGGGCCCTGGTTAAGTGCTTTCAAATACTGGGATAGCTGGTGAGGAACCATACCATCTAGTTCTGCCTTGGCCCTTCATCCTCCTTAAAGAAGATTCCTAGAGCCACTTAAATGGCTCATGCATGGTAGAGACTCTAAATATTGTTCTTCTCTCAGGCATTAAACATTGTTGAGTAAAAATATACATGCAGAAAACCAAATTGTAGGTGAAACAGGACTCACAATTTTTAGTAAGACACACTCAGCTTTAAATCCCAGTTCTGCTTGATCTTGGTCTTGGTCAATTAACTTCTCTGAGACTAGGACCACCCCCCATCCCCCCCCACCACACAACTGTAAAATGGGTATAATGGCAGGGTTGTTGTGAAAATAACCTGAAATCATGTATTTAAAGCATTTAGCTGAGTGTTAGCGCTATAGTGATTTTTAAATGAAACATAACCCTAATTTTTGTCCTAGAGCTGGTAGGAGCTTCTGATGCCTTTGCCTCATCCCTGCTTCTCCATAATACTGGCCTTTAGATACTCTGTTTCCAATAGGTTATTTATTTATTTGGTACTGGGGAATGAACCCAGGGGTGCTGAACCGCTGAGACACATCCCCAGCCCTTTTTCATATTTTATTTAGAGACAATGTCTCACTGAGTTGCTTAGGGCCTTGCTAAGTTGTTGAGGCTGGCTTTGAACTCACAATCCTCCTGCCTCAGCCTCCCAAGCCACCAGGATTATAGGTGTGAATCACCAAGCCTAATCTGCTTCCAATAGAGTGTCATGCACCAGGCTCTGGTTCTGACTTCCTTGCCCCAAACATTCTCATTTAGAGATTGGCCAAACAGCACTTCTGGGGAAGACTAGCAATGCTCCTGGAGCATTGCTCCCTGGCCCTTCATAGTGTGCTACGCTCAGCACATATGGCGATAAATGGCAGAGATGGTAGATTTACGCTCTAGACAGGATGATAGGATATGCCATGACTCCTCCTGCAGCACAGTGCCAGGTGGAAGCCCTTCTGCTTCCCAAGTTCACACCACCTGCCCCTGTTGATGGCTACACAGCAATGTGACTGAATGTGCATATCAGGCTACCAGAATAAGTCAATTTCTGCTACTTGCTATGTGACAGCAAGTGAGATCCTTAATGCCTTTATGCCTTAGTTTCTTTATCTGTAAATTATGGTTAGTAATAGCATCTACTTCAGAGTTTGGGGGATTTCATGAAGTATTTTGTGGAGTCCAAGGAATGTGCAATCAATATGAACTAATATATGAACTAACTATAATAATATAGTTCAGGTTGGAGGCTCATCTCTACCTCTAGTCAAAGCAGGAGAGAACACCACCTCTGGTCTCCCCTGAAACTTTCTCCTAAAGCTAGTCCAAGACCACACATAATGAATGAGCTCTAAGCAGGTCCCAATGGAACCCCTTGGGTGAGCTCCAAGACCAGCCTTCTATAAGCTTCTCAAGACACATACCATACGGTAATGGCCTGCTCAGATGACCACTACAGCCACTGGCCCCTGCTATGGGAGGAGGAACTGCAAAGAGTGGGTGGGCACCTCTGAAGTTAATAGAATCCTCAGGGCACCAAGGCTGAAGGCTCACCTTCTCTGTGAGCATAGCAGCACATGTCCTTGGCCCAGGGAAAGCATATCTTTCCAGGCCACATAGACTTTGGGCTTTGCTCCTTCACATTTCTCCTTGTGCTTAGTATGTTGAAAATGAAGAAAGAACACCAAAAGAAAAGACTTTTCAAAGTCTCCTATAATTTACTTTAGCTTCTGTATTTGCTGATCTTTCCAGGCTCAGGGATGGAAGTTCTGAGGAGGTTAGAAGGGAAGATGCTACATAACTTTAATTAATGAGAAAATCAAAACAGAGCCCTCTGAGCTCTTGCATCAGAACCCTTAAACTGAGGGTTCTCATTGGCAATCTCTTTCACTGAGAATTACCACAGCCCTGGGGCATGATGAAATTGTTAGAAATTAAAAAATTTAAAGAGCATCAGACCTCAGAACTTTAAATGAGGAGATCTCAGAAATTGTTTGATAGAATCTCTCTGTTTTACAGAAATACAAGTATCTATTTATTTGTTCCATCATTCATTTATTCATTCATTGAACATTTGTTGAGCTTTGTTATATCAATGATTTCAAACAGTAAGAAACAACCTACAAACAGGTCAGGGAATAACTTTTAGTGATGACAAACCAACATTGTTTTTTATAGTAGAAAAGAGTATATCAAAGTATCTCACACGTATCCTAGCAATTTATTGTTTTCTGTATTTTTGTTCTAGTTTTATATATATACAATATGTGGGGGGTTATAATGAAAACTATATTTCATATTCTGGATCGCTTTGATTCTTGTTCAAAAACATTTGAAAAGCACTGTGTTTTATATCAACCCTGATGTGCATAAAGTGTAACCTGGACCTGTTAAAGATGAAGATTTCAGAGCCACACTCGCAGACTCTTTAGATCCAGGTGAGCCTAGAATCTGCATTTTAACAACTCCCTGAATGACTCTGAAGCATGAATCCTAGGTACACCAAGGAGAAGCCAGACCCTGAACTGCTGGGACAGAGAGGATCCAGGCCATGTCTTACTTCACAGGGCTTCACAGTGTGCTGGAGAATTTGGAGCCATCTGCAGACAGTTCTGCCCTGGGCAGGCAATGCTGTCAGTCAGCCAGAAGCATGAGAAAAAGGCTTTGGCTGGGCTTATGGAAAGTCTTCTCCAGAGATATAGCTCTTGAATTGGCCTTGAAGGATGAGTTTGAGTTTGCCAAGCAAAGAAGAGGAGAGCCGGAGCCTGGCCCCATCAGGATTCCTTCCCTAGTCCTGGCTCACCTTGCTGAAGGCGCTGCTGACTCCCGGCTCTCGGGCTCCCCCTGTGGCTCACACGAACATTGCCGCTGTAATTCTGGCTTCTGTGGAGTTGCTGTGGAGCTCCTGGCTCCCTTGTTCTCCCAGGTCACACCATCGCCAGGTGCTGGCCAGGGTACAAGGGGCCTTTTCTTTCCAAGGCCCCCATCTCCACATACACACACACACACACACACACACACACACACACACACACACACACAAACACACACACACACGCCTTTCCGTGCAGCTGTCTCGGCTGCCTGAACACAGAGGTGATTCACAGGAGAGGAGGAAGGCTGTTGAGGTTCCAAAAAAATACACCTCCCCTTTCCTCTTCAACTGCTGCTCTGAAGAGAGCTGGAGAGGGCCTCTCTTCATAGTGCTCTGGCCAGGGGTGTGAAGCCAGGTTTCTTGAAACAAATTCCCTGTGGGGCTGCTGGAATGCAGAATTCCTCTGAATGCATGGATTCTCCTGGCCAGGGTTGAACCGGGGCCTGGTCCAGTGAGCACGTCTATGCTTTGGAAAGACCATGAAAACCTCTGGCAGATCTAACAGGGAGTAGGAGTGGGGTGGGTATAAAGACACAAACAGTATTATAAGTAAGGTATAAAAATATAAAAGCATTCTGCATGGTTTTATACCATCACATTTGAAAATGACAAAGAAACAAATTACTTTCTTGTGCATATATAAACAAAATCTTGCATATAGAATAAAAAGTGTCAAGAGTCTGGAAATGGCTGGGCCCCATGGGGTGCAAGCGCATCCACATAGAGACAGAAACTCCATCTTCCTACCTCAGGTGCTCCGGCCAGTGGAGGAGGGGTGGAGGTTGATGGCTGCAGGTAGGACTGCTGTGAAGAACTTAGAGTTGTCTCTTTTAGGCTCTTCTCTCTCTCTCTCTCTCTCTCTCTCTCTCTCTCTCTCTCTCTCTCTCTCTCCTTCAGGAGAGGAGGGACAATAAGCAATGGCAGAGACCCTGTGCACAGAGACCTGCAGTCCTTCTTTATCAGGAGAAACGGGCTCACTAAGGAGTCCAGAACTCTCCTGCAAACTCGTGGGCTGCCTTCATGCTCAGCAAGGTGCAAGTGAAACTGAATCAGAGGCCCAAAAGAACTAAATCAGAGAAAGGGAAGGAGCTGGGGATGCTGTCATAATGCCTGCCCCCTGGCCTGTCTCCATCTCAAGGATGCACCTGTACAGGGGCTCCGCACCTGTGTGACTCCAGGGTGCATGCTTATTCTTACTTACCATCACAGGGCGATTCGGGAGACAGACCTGAGTTCTTGTTCAGGGAATTCTCTTTCCCTAGACCCAGGCAGCCTATTCTCCTATTAGGCGATCTTCCACCTTAAAGGTTTCTCCTTAGTTAAGACCCACCTGTAGCTTCATTTGGTCCCAATGACACTGTCTTGGTACCTTCAGCGGATGTGCGGGTTTCCCAAGCCTCTGCAGCTGCATGTTTCCAGGCATACACCGGCTTCTTAGGTGGCTCGCCCCACCCACCTACTCTTCCTCTTAAAAGGTGAAGGAACCCCCAAGCTTTGGAAAAGCACTCAGGAGCAAGCTGTGGAGTCAGGAAGGCTGGCATTCTAATCCCTGCTCTGTCACTGGCTGGTTGTAAGACCTTGAAGAAAAGCCTTAACTTCTCACAGCCCATCTGCGCAGTGGGGTGATGGTACCTAGCTCACAGAACTGCTGCATGCGTTATGCAGATGTGCATTCTGTCATCTCATGGCACTTTTGCAAGAACGTTTTGTCACAGGATTTTGATCTAGAGGCCTAGAAAACATGGAGACCTGCAGGTGAGAAAAATGGAAAACAACTGGAGTCCCATTGCTATCTCTGAGCCCTCTACTGAAGTCAATATTTGATGTAATTTGTAGGTCTCCTCAAACGTGGCTCCCAACTGAATGCAGTGTTCTTGGTGCACCTGTCTAACCATTACAAGCAGGAAACACCTTTCCTTTTCTAGACCACTCTCTTGGACTAGCATTATGCATTGGCCTTGCTAGTGTCATAAGAACCTGACACAGAAATCATGGCATCATATCTCACCCATGCTGTGTTTGGGCGGCTGGACTTCTGGATAAATTTATAGGAAGCAGCACCTGAAACAGAGTTTGGGGTATGAGACATTTCTTGGAGACCAACATCTCTAAAGGAAAGGGGGGTCAGGAGGATGGAGCAGAGGAAGATGAGACCCACCTGGAAGGTAACTTTGGAACATGCCTTCCTGTTAGAGTATCTAGCAGGGACTTAAGAGGCCCCGTCACTAGATGCAGGAGCCAGGGAAGGGCATGATCCTGGCCTCTCTGCAGCTGAGGCAAATTTTGAAGGAGCCGATAGTCAGAGGGTGTCTGCTGACCCCATCCCTGCACAGCACAGCTAGCGCTGCCTTGGAGGGGAATGCAGCAGCGCAGCTCCATGACCTCTGCACCCAGGAGTGGCACCGACAGTTCTCATATCTCAGCCTGGCTGGAGAGGCTGCTGGTGGGACGTGCTGCCGAATGTAACAGGGACCTTTCCTCTCTTCCTGCTTCTTCCCCTCCTTGCCCAACTTCTGGAAACCCTTCTCAACCCATGCCCTCTTCACTTTCTCATCCCATCTACCCTTTAAGCTGGCCACCCTAGGGCATTCACAGTCCCCTTAACTGAAACTGGAAATGATCTCCATCTGAAAAATGGCAGAAGATACCTTTAGCTGGCCCTGGCTCAAACTCTCAGCCTAGTCAGCAAGGGTGGCTCCAGGCTCCTTCTCAGAACCCTTCCCTTTCTTGGCTTCTTTATATGATACCGTGCTCTCCCCATTTCTCTCTCCCAGCCTTCTTCTCCCTAAATATCAGCATTCTTCAGAATTTTACTCTAAGCTCTGTTTTCCTCTCCTTTCCTTCTCTTCTTCCTCCTCTTTTCTCATTTGCTTTATCTTTCTTCTCACCCTCTACTCTCTGTTCTCTCTACACTCTCTGTAGATGATTTCATTCATTCATGGTCATAAGCTTAAATTCCATCTGTATTCTAAGACCCATTAACTATACATCTCTGAATTCTAGATTTCTATATTCAATTGCCAATCTTTGCTCATGCTTAAAACTTAACCACCCAAAACAGAGTTCTCTAAACCTCTTCTTCCGCCAGCCATCGCCATCTCAATAGATGTCACCATCAACCATGGAGCTGGTTTAAAACCCTAGGAGTTATCCTTTTTACCCTGATTTTTCTTAGCATTCCTGTCTCATGGATCAGCACATCCTGTTTGTCTCCCTGTTTGCATTTTGCTCCCCTATAATGTGATCTTCACACAGCAACCACAGTGATCTTTGTGTAAGTCAGGACTTTGTTCATCAAATGTGTAGCAAGCACCTGCTGTGAGCAAAACACTGCTCTAGAGCCTGGGGATATAGCAGGGAAATTTTTAAAAAGGAAGGAAGGAGAAGATAAAGAAAGATTAAAAAAATACTGTGCTTACATAGAGTTCTCAAAAGACAGACTGTCCTTTAGATGTTGATGAAGTCTGTGCACTGCTACGGAGAAGAATGAAACAGGGGTGGGACTGTGGCGAGGACAGGGTGGGGAGCAGGCAGAGGGTGATCAGGAAGGGCTCCAAGTGAGTTTCAGCAAACACCTGAAAGTGAAAGGAATGAGCCATATCACTTTCCGGGACTGAGGGAGAGCTCTTCCTGGGAGAATAGGAGGAAATGCAAAGGCCCTGAGTTCAGATCCTGCCTGGAATACTTGAGGGACAACAAAGAAGCCAGCATAGCTTAGGAAGGACACCAGGAAAGGAGTCAGAGAAGGGGCGTGATTGTGCATGACTTTGAAGATTATGTAAGGATCAGCTTCATCTGGAGTGAAATGGGGATCATTCATTCAGAGGGTCTGGAATGGAGGGAGGCATCAAGTCCTGAATTTAACAAATGTTTGCTCAGCACCTACTGTGTACCAATGGCTGTTTTAGGCTTTAGAGTTTTATTAGAAACAAAACACAAATTCCAGCCATCAGGAGCTAATAGGGGCAGATTTGTTTGGTGTGAACAATGTTTCCACTCGGAAACACTGAACAGGATGCAGGCATTAGAGTGGATACAGGCGTCTGGATTTCAAGAAGGAGGTGTAGCGGAAAGTAAAATGTAAGTGATCAGTAGATGGAGTGCTCTAAAGCTGCAGGATTATGAGTCACCAAAGGAAGATATTCAGCAAAGAGAACTGGGTCAAGGGCTGAGCCTTGGATCAATTCAGAGGGGGAGGTGAGAAATGTCCAGAGAGGTGAGAAAAAGTGAACAAAGGATTCAAAAGGAACTCAAAAGGGTGTGATTTTCTGGAGATCAAGGGAAGGAAACAGTTCAAAGAGAAGGAAATGGTCCAATATGTCCAAAACTGCTGAGAGTTTATGCTAATGAAGACTGAGAATAGACCATTTGATTCAGCCACCTGGGATTAAAGCCTGATTAGAGCAGACTTAATTAAGAGAGGAGAGGAATAGTCAATGGGTGTAAACAGATCCTCCAAGGAGTTTTACTATGAAGGGGGAAAGAGAAATGAGAGGGTATCTTTGAGGAAGTAAGAAAGCATAAGATCCAGGTTCAGAGCAGCAGGCTGTCCATCCACAGTGATGGGAGGAAGGTGTAAGAACTTAGATGCAGGTGTGTGGGTAGAAGGGCAGGGTGAGCAGAAGGAAGTTCTCCTTCTAGGGCTGACCCAGGTCATCAACTGAGATGGAGGGTGTGGGAGGAAGCGTTATGAAATGTCCATGTGGGAGAGTGAAGGAACCCATAACTACCAATCAGCACGAAAGGTCCACTGGAAGTGAATAGTCCTGAGTTAAAGTTAGACCAGCCCGAAAGAGCCTGTGCTTCCCTCCTGCCAGAGTCAGCTGTGGGGTGCAAGCCTGGAGGAGGCTCAGGCCAGATTAACTGTGGCTTAGAGTTTTGTCAAACAAATGCCAAGAAGTATAGAACGCTGGTGAAAATGAGGGTATACGAAAAAGGAGTGATTAAAGTGATGATCCAGGAAATGTCAGCCCAGTCTCGTGGGGAGAGAGAACACAAAGGGAGCAGAATAAGTTCAAAGGTAGAGAGGGTCAGGGACCCCACCGTGTGGAGGGAGTGGTGGTGGTGGGATCTCAGAGGCAGCAGGCAGGGAGTCGGGAGGTGCTTGTCAGAGAGGACCATGCGCCAAATTGAGATTATGGAAGAGACACAGCTATTAAGGAAGGCAGGCTCTAGACTTTGTTCATTTAAGTTCTTGAGAGAGTGGAGGATGAGCTCCTTGGAAGAGAGAAGCTCGGCCCTCAGGGAGATGAGAAGCCAGCTACGTGGGGCTTCAGTGCCAAGCCTGGTGACAAGGTGGGCTTGGCCAGAATGGTGTTAGTCAAATCTGTGTCACTGTAGTCAATATCCCCTTCAATAGCAATGCCACAAGGCCACAGTGACCTAACTTCACTCGACTGGATCCCACCTCTGGAAGGTTCCATGGCTTCCCAATTGCGCCATGGGCTGGGGGCCTCTGGGAAATGCTTGCATGCTGCAAGCCAGGTGCTGTGATCCGCAGGGAGAATGAGGGGAAGTGAGGTGGCATTTCTGGGAGACTGCCCTGAGGGATGGCAGATACTGAGGCTGATCATTTGATATTCAAAACTGGGCAGTGCTAAAGAAGAGGAGGATGGTCTGAAAGAGCTGGGAGAGGTGAGGAAGACACCTTTCGGTCTCATGTTGAGTCTTTTCCCCCAAGAAACCTTGTTAAATACCCTCCTTACTCCAGGGTGCTGTGCTCGGTGCCGTGGAAGCCATAGCAATACACTCACATCTTCCGCTCACAAGCAGTTCAAGGTCTGGTAGAGCAGACAAAGAGACAGGCAGGTGGTTTGGGATGCGCTACAGGCCACGACAGGGTAAACAGAGCAGGTGGGAGCTCGCAGGAGACCCTCTTAACTCAGCCACGCTGTTGGAGAGGGAGATTCAGAAAATCGCTAAATGCAGGCCTGAGGGATGAATAAGAGTCAGTCAGGAGAGGTGGGCGGCTGCTGAGGGGAGGTGGGAGCTGCGAGTCCTTCTGGGGGGCTGGGGTACAACAGGGTGCAGCATTGACCAGGGTCAATGTTCCTGCTGAGGCAGGAACAGTGGGACACACAAGGACCGTGGCTCTGTCCTGGGGACTCTGGGGGTCATTGAAGGATGAACTTTCATCTTTAGAAGGTATATAGCTGAAGAATGCTGGGAATTATGAACAAAGGCAGAATATTATCAAACTTAACCTCCATCTGATGTTTGGCTCCAGGTGACCACAACCTTCTGGGTGGATGCTCTTGCAGGGGGTGGGTGGGGGTGGTTGGCCAGGATCCCAGAACCACCACGGCTACAGAACACAATGGGCTATTGGCTTCCCACCCACCAACCAGATAGTTCCATTAACCAGCCTTGAGATTGGTACACCTTCTCCATTCAATTCTCATGCCAAACAGTCAAATAACAAGAAAGAATTAACTGGAATCAATGCAAACTTTCCCAGTAAGATTTCATATTCCTCTCTCTGATTTCACACCAGAGAATAATGTCCTGAGGTCTTGGAAGGCAACCATTGCTTCCATTTATAAGTGCTTACCAGGTGTGAGGCCCACGTTACAACACAGGGAGGTAGTTGTTTCATCATAGTTTTATGCAAGGGGAAACTGGAGCACAGAGAAGTTGAGTAATTCCTCTTTGTCACAAAGCTAATAAATGTTGGAGCAAAGTTTGGAACCCAGGTCTTCTCACTCTAGAGCCCACGTTCTAGACCAATGATTGAACCACCTCTAAATCTGGTGCCTCTTAAGTCGTCAGAGGAAGATTATTTGTTCCAAGGGTGTGAGTGTGAGGCCTGGTTCACTCTGGCACCATTGGCCAGAGTGCTTCACTTCTGGGACACTTGCTCCTGACCAGGCCCAGGGCCTCTGGGAAAAAGCTCTGTGAGGGTGGGTTGCAGAAGGCTGACTGCCTTCTGGGCTTCCGCTGGCCTGGCCAGAAAAGGTCTTAGTAATCATCTGTGTCCAGTAGTAAGGCTTTGCAGGCCACAATCAGCAGGTGGCTCTGGGTCCCTTCCTGTGCCTTTCTCCTGGCATATACACACACTGTGACAACACACTGCTCACACGTTGTGTGTCTCTGCCACTCGGTGGTGGAAATGCCAGTGCCTCTGG
Organism: Urocitellus parryii; assembly: GCF_045843805.1. Lineage (NCBI taxonomy): Eukaryota > Metazoa > Chordata > Mammalia > Rodentia > Sciuridae > Urocitellus > Urocitellus parryii. Next base: position 132,736,702 of record NC_135539.1, on the reverse strand, counting down.
AGACAGTCAGGAGGGACTTTGGGGAGCATTTGGCTCAAGATAAAATTTTCTGGAAATACAGTACGGATTCCCAGGGGCGACCTTTCCTATTTCCTTCACTGTGAGCTCTGCCTTTCCCCATTCTCCAGGGAGTGGAGCTCTGGCTCTCACCACCCCTGCCTTGGTCCTGGGAGAAGGCCTGGACCCTGCAAGGGCAGATCTGCTGTGTGGTCCAGGCGCACCCTGCACATGCCCACATGAGCCCCTTTTACACACTCTTCTCACCACCTAAAATCCTCTGTCTTCCTCATCCTTTCCCTCTTTCGACGTTTCAAAATCTCAGCCATGAAGGCTTTTCTGCTCACTCCAATCGGCCCAGGCTCTCTCCCTGATCTCTTGCAGCTCGTGGTTTTATTCCCATAGACTCTTAGAGATTCTTTAGCTCACCTTCCTTGTTCTGACCCCAGAGATTAAACTGAAGCCCAGAAGGCAAGTGATTCACCCCAAATCCCTCAGGACCTTACTGGCCTCCTTGTAACTTTTTCAAGAACAGAGGCCTTGCCTTGACCTTCTTGATACCTATGACCTATAAGAATCTGCCATAAAGCCTCGTGCGCAAGAACAGGGAGTTCTTTTATTTTCTCATCATGACTTGGCCTTGCGTTTGAATCCTTCATAGGGCCAAGAGATCTTGTCATTGGGCATTTGTCCACATGGGTTAGCAGGGGTCATCTGGGCTCTTCCCTGGTGGAGACTAATAAGTCCCTCTGCCATCCTTGGAACCTGGCTGGATGTCCAGAGGGTCCAGGCACTATGAAACCACTTCTCTCTGGCGTCCGGATCCTTCTCTGGGATGGTTCAGGGACCATCATGGGAGGTGGCTCAGAACCGTCTCCTGATGCTGGTCTGGAGAACTCTCTACCAGCAGGAGAAGCTTTCTCTTGCCTCCTCGGGCCATGCTGCTCCTTCCCTGAAACTCTTTTGCAATGGACCTAGAAGGTCCCTAAAATTTAAAGCCTAATCCTTATCAGCTGATAATAATTTCCCCTTTCTCTTTATCTTCAAGCCCACCTAGAAACCAGGGAGGAATGTTCAGATTCCACCACTTGGTGGTGTGGAGAGGGCAGCAAAAACGTGGGTTAAATTTAAAGCTGGGGATGTAGCTCAGCGGGAGAGTGCTTGCCATGCACGTGTGAGGCACTGGGTTCGATTCTCAGCACCAAGTAAAAATAAATAAATAAAAAGATATTGTGTCTATTTACAACTAAAAATTTTATTTAAAAAAAAAAAAAGCAATTATACGCAAACAGCCAGAATAGCTCATCTTCCTAGGCCTTTTGTCTGGAATCTTCTTTCCCATGATTCCCCTGGCTGACTCAGACTCATCCATAAGGACTCAGCTCAGACCTCACCTGAGGTGTAAACCATCTATAATCACGAATCCCTCTCCCTGCTTTGTGCAGGAGCGTGGCCTTGCATCCTCGCCCTCTGCTTTTTTTACTCCTATCAGGTGTTTCACATACTAAATTGAACCAAATTTGAAATAAGGTGGTAAGTGAGGAAGATTTGCCATTTGATTGTTGACGGGCCAGGAAAACCCAGTTCAAATGAGAGGCACTAAAAGAAGCACATGATCAGGGGACACTCCTTCTCAGAACAGGACATTTCAGAGGCCCATCAAGAGAGAAAGGGTCACACCAGGCTTCCCTACATGGGGCCTCTATTTCCACCGGGGACTGGGAGAATGCAGGACATGTCTAAGAGTGACCAGCAGATGGCAGCATTGACCTTCAGATGAGGGACTCCCTGGAGCAGGGCAGAAACAAATGAGACCTTTCCAGCCTATGAGGCCATCAGCAGGAGGCTTCCGTAGACTGGTATAAGATGTGAGGCCTGGACAAGGCCAGGAAGCTTGATGCCCTGCACAAAGTAGGGATCCATAACTATCTGTGGATCCAAATGTGTCTTATTCCAAGGCTTCTAGAGACTCTGCATGCTTCTCGAAAGAAGAAAGGGGGAGAAGAAAGAAGAAACCGACTCACAGGTTTTAACCTGGAGCCACAGGATCAGAATACCTTAGGGACCTCAAGGTGCTTCTGAAGGAAGCAGACAAAATTCCCCTCTGTGTGATCAGTGTCCGCAGGCCCCGCTTTGCAATCCCCAAATTGAGTTTATCCATCAGGAGAATGGAGTGGCGGCCCACGGCCCACTTCCACCTCCCTCTGGGTCCTCCCCCTGGGTCCTCCCTCTGGGATGCTGGGTGAGGAATCTTCGCCAGTCCAGCAGGAGAACACACAATAGCTTCCTTGCTTGGCACAGTGCTGCTCTCGATGGGCATGCCCCTCTTCTTTCTTCAGCCCTAACACCCCCACCCCCACTTCCAACAGTTGAGTCTTCCCTCCATCTTTTTATGAGTGTGCAGAAGAAAATGGGGTCGCCAGGTGGCCTGTGTGGTCACCTCTCAGGCAGGCAGTATTTCCAGAGTCCCTCAGGAAATGGAGGTCACAGAGGGCGTCTTGGTGTTGACAGTGGTGAAAGTTGATGGGCTATCTGTGCATGGAAAATCTGGGCTGGGGTGGCTAGCTTTTGGTTTTAACAATGAGCCCTTACATTGCTGCTCCTTCTTCCTGCAGCCTCCCCAAATCACTGCCCATGGAGGCCCAGGCAGAAAGCTGCCAAAGCCAAAAGAGCCTGGAGGAGGGAAGCCCAGGTGCCCGGGGTGCCACCTTGAAGGATCTGGCCTGGTTGGGACCGACTTTGGTGGGGCCAGTTCTTGTAGTTCCCTGCATGTCCATCCACCATGTCCAGTCTCCAGGTCTTTGTCTATTCTGACAGAGAGTCTTTCCCACCAACGTGCACCATTCAAACCTGTGTTTCAGGAAGTCATTTTTCAGATGCTACCTGGGGGTCCTTCTACCTCCCAACTCAGGTCGGTGCAGTCTTTTCTCCTCCTGCCCTGAGCATTTTCTTTTAAATCTCTCAGGGAAGAAGGCAAAGGCAGTTTCTGTGTATATCTACATCTTGATTGCACTGAGGATAGAGAGCATCACATTACATTCTGCCCCTCTTGGCCTCTGGTGCAGGGCCTTGTGAGAGTACCAGGGGGGATGGAGGGGGACACACAGTGTGTAATGAGAAAAGTTAATTAACAGCTGTGAGTGCATGATGGGGAGGGACAAGAGGAGACCGAGTTGGGGTGGACAGGGAAGGCTTCATTACACAGGTGGGAGCTCAGCTGAGCCCTGAGGATGGATTACTGATTACGGAAAAGGTTATTAGAGATTTCTTAAGTAAAATCAGTACGGTCCACGGGTGGGACAGGCCCATTGGGGTCCATAGTCAACCTTGTTGGTGCTTCTGTCAGTCCCCAACACTTCCCCTGGAGTGTGTGGGATGCCAGGGCGAGGGAGTCTGTGGGCAACATGGCCTGGGTTCTCTCCCAGGACCAAGAAAGGACACAAGGCCCAAAGGCAGAGAGAGGGCTGGGGAAAGAGATCCTCTCGGAGCAGATGCAGGACCCCAACCCAATCCCCATGCAGAGGCATAGTAGCAGTGGGGCTGAGGCCCAACACCATCTACACTCTAACATCAGCCAGGGAAGGCAAGAGAGGTGGGATGCCCAGCCTCCTCCCTGGCCCTTGAGGTGGATATCATCACCAACTCTGGGACTGCAACAAGTCCTCATCATGATGAATTTGGGACCTTGGCTCAGTGAGGGAGACATGTTCAGAGAAGACAGCAGGTTGGTTGGGGAAGGGGAGGGGTACAAGGTGAGTAAAAATCTCCTTCCCATGTCTCGGCTCCACCCACACTGGCCACACTTCTTTCTGAGCTTGCATAAGACAAGGAAAAGTTCACCAGGAATTCCCCTCGCAGCCACCCCAGTCAGTCCCTGAGGGTGGGGTGCTGCCAGCTCCTGACCTGGCCAGCATTCAGCCTGCCATGCTTGTCTCCGCCCTTGTTGTCCAGGAAAAATAGCACTGGAGACAGGGTACTTTGCCTTCTCCTGGAAGAACACACTCTTGATCTATATCTGGCGAAGCATTTCTCCCTGCTTTTCCTTTCCTCCTCCTGGAGGGCCTCTCTGGCCTTCATCAGACCACATTGCTGAGCTCAGTAAAACAAAAAAGCCATGACCATGTAGGAGCAGGCTGCTCTCTCTTCGAACCAGCAAACTCTGGGCATCTGGGCCAGCCATTGACCAGAGCCCCAGGCTGGCCCTGGGCCTCTGCCCCACACCACCTACTGCCTCCCATGAGTCACTCAGGTAACCAGGAAGGCAGTCACAGGGAAAACAACCAGCCTTGTTGTCGTAGGTGGGCAGAGCCGGGATGCTACTCCAAGTCCTCCAAAGTCAAGCCTGTCACCGGGACGGTAGGAGGAGGCTGTGGTGGTGACGCTAGGAGGGGCACCAGGAAGCTCAGCGGAAGTCCTGGTTTGCCATTTCTGACGTCAGCATCTTCTGATGCCCTTTCTTGGGCTGGGAGCTGGGAAGGGCAGAGGTAATGTGTTCAGATCCGTGAACTCCCACGGAAGACAGCGCGGAGCTCAGGGGTGCCTTGGTAAACACGCGGCAGCTCTTTCCTCTTGGCTCAGCCCCAACTTGCACATCCCTGTAGCATCCACCCCGCTTTGTGTCCGCATCACTATTCCATTCTTCCTTTTAAGGCATGACATTTACTTATGTATCTGCCCTCCTACCAGGAAGCCTTAGTTTCAGATCTGACAATCAGCACAGAGCTCACTACCTGCCAGGTGCCCCGTGGGCATGCTTGGAGCATCTTTGGAATGCTTAGGTTCCCAACAGCCTCCCAGAGAGGGGGGAGCACAGAGCAGCTGCTGACGTGGGTGTCATGCAGTCCACCGGGTGGCAAAGACACCCTGAATACTGTGGCAGGAGGGCACAACATTGGAGATCACTCAGCTCTTCCCCAGGGCACTACTGCCCACAGGGTGTTTACTTTGCACATCTGCTTGGGTGCCCACCCCAACTTATGCCTTCTCAATGGCAAGTCCTGGTTTGAATCCCAGTGTAGAGCCTGGCCCATCTCTGGTGTTGGTAAAAGGCTGTGTGTGTGCCTGCTCCATGTCCGGGTCTGTGTGCCATTGTGTCCATCATTTGCTGTACAACAGCTGCTTGGGCAATGTACTGCTCAGCCCCTTCTCTACACATCCTTGGATAGATTATCCCAGGGATAGATTATCCTCCTCATTTACTCTAAACATCTTTCCTGGAAACTGATCCAGGATCCCTTGGCTCTGAAGCATGGAAAGCCAAATGTGTAACATGCTTTGATGGGTGGAGGAAAGGAAATATGCATTCTCTTATAGAGGGCTTGAGAAATTCTCAGGAAAAAAAAAACTTGGCTGGCCTCCTATATTCTATCCCAATTGTACCTGGATGACCATATCCTCCTGTCCATTTTCTCCCTCACTTTCTTTCAACAAGCCACTACCTGGATGGGCACCACTCCAGGTCAAGTGTGAGAAAAATACCTCTTTCCTTCCCACCAGGAATTCCTTTCTTTCAGAGAAGCTTCTGGCTCTGCAGGAAACGATCTTGCAGATCATTGGTGTCCTAGGCCAGCTGAAGCTACAGGAACGGACGGATTCTGTAGAGGAAGGGGAAACCTCTCAAGTCAGTCCCAGGGATCGTGATTTCTTGCTTCCTATGGTTTGCATGTGGTTTTCCCCCAAGCGTCCGTGTGCTGGAGGCTTGGTCCCGAGGGTGGCAGTATGGGAGGTGGTAAAACTTTAAGAGGTGGGACCTAGTGTGAGGTTCTTAGGTCATGGGAGTTCTGAGCCAGGACCCACTCCACTCTCTCTGGCTTCCTGTATCAAGTCATAATTTCTTGCTCCAATACACCCTCTTGTCATTGCTATCCACTATGATGTAGTGCAGCCTAGAGGAGTTACAAGGCTGAGGGTGTGCCATGCCTTTGGACCTCCAAAACTGTGAGCTAAATAAACCTGTTTTCTTCATAAGAAAAATACCTGCCTGAGGTATTTCATTATGGCAAAGAAAACCTTTCTAACATACTGCTTGATCTACTTCTGGATATTTGCTTGGGTGCCAGGTGATATGGTAGAAACCTTGTACACACTATAGTCCTTAAGAAGGTGGACTTGGAGCCAGTTAGGTTTAGATCAATCCCATGCATTGTCATGCACTATCTGTGTGATCTCAGACAAGAAATGTAGCCTCCATGGACCTCAGTCCCCTCATCTGTAAAATGGGATTGGAATAAGGGCCTCCTCACAGAGTTCATTTGGAGATTGAGTTTTATATGTGAAAGCACTTAGAACAATGGTTGACAGTTGGCTAATGCTCTGTAAGTATTTATTGTTGTTAATATCAGTTTTTTTAAAATGTTTAACATCACTTCCAAAATAGGCAAACTGATTTCATTTTGGAAAAAGAAAAGAAAAGAAAAACCACGCCAAGCCACTAATAACAGTTGGTCTAGGGTTGCAGGTCCCCAGCCATATCACCTGCCCTACAAAGACCCGCTGTGAGTTTCCTGATGCTGGGAAGGGGCAAGACACCTGAACCAGGCCTTCTCGGATGCCATCTGTGGCTTCACCCTGCCTGGTTTCCCTTCTCCCTCCACCAGACACTCTCTCTCTCTCTCTCTCTCTCTCTCTCTCTCTCTCTCTCTCTCTCTCCATCTGTGGCTTCACCCTGCCTGGTTTCCCTTCTCCCTCCACCAGACACTCTCTCTCTCTCTCTCTCTCTCTCTCTCTCTCTCTCTCTCTCTCTTTCTTCTTTTCAGTGCTGGGGCTTTTACTCATCATCTCTCCTGGGAATGCTGGGTGTGTCTGCAACACAAAGGTGGCGCACAGCACAAGCCCTGCCCCTTGGTGGCCAGACAACCAGCTCTTCTTGCTGCCCCAGGTATAGGATGGACGAGCACCTGCTTCTTGGCCTGACTCTGAGAGTCAAATGAAAAGCTTCTCACATGGTCAGGAGCTTGTTTCTGAAGCCCTCACTGAAGCCCAGACACTGGCCCCCCCTCGGTCAGTTTACCCCTCTCCCCTCTCCATCTTAATAGATCCAGCTGGCCCCTCTTCCAGCCCAGTAGCTGAGACAGCTGCCTCTGCCTTTCTTTTCTTTCTTTTTTTTTAAAAAAACAGTTTTTTCACCCCAAAGGTAGGAAGTATGATGAGGGGAACTGTGAGGTGGACCTCACTGTGGTAGAGCATGGCTCAGGATGTGGAGACGGTGGGACCGTTAGGAGAGTGCCCACTTCCTGTCTCAGCTCCTGATGGCTGAGGGAGACACCTGTGCTCAAGAGAGAAGATGTCAGCTCCTAACTCTCACAAAATGTAACCTGGGAAGGTGTCCCACAGACCTCCGGGGCTGGCAGAGGCACTGCCATGTTCAACACACAGCTTCTCAGATCATCGGGAGTGCAGGCATCCAGCCAGCACATGGAGAAGGTGTGGAGGGGTAGGAAGGCTTTTGTTGTTAGTCCTGGAAGTGATCTATATCACCTGTACCCACATGTCCTTGGCCCAAACTCAACAGGCCTGTCCCAAATGGGACTGAAAAGCATAGCTCCTATTGGAAAGGACCTCCCAGCTCCACATCATGAATGAGCACCATGACGGTGTGGAGTCAACCAAATGGGAATGCCAGCTGAGAGCCTTATAGAATGAGGTTCAGTGATGTGATCTCACCTTCTCCTCAAGTAGAAGAGTGGGAGGTGAGCTCTGAAGAAGAATGGAAATATCTAAAAAGTTCTTCTCAAGAACATGCATCAATAGAGAATTTTTTAAATATTTATTTATTTATTTATTTAAGTTTTCGGCAGACACAACATCTTTGTTTGTATGTGGTTCTGAGGATCGAACCCTGGCCGCACGCATGCCAGGTGAGTGCGCTACCATTTGAGCCACATCCCCAGCCCATTATTCAGCACTAAAAAATAATAAAATCATGGCATTTGCAGGCAAATGGATGGCATTAGAGCAGATTATGCTAAGTGAAGTTAGCCCAAACCTAAAAAACAAATGCCGAATGCCTTCTCTGATATAAGGGGGATGACTCAAAATGGGATAGGGAGAAAGAGCAAGAGAAGAAGACTACCACTAAATAGGGAAGAGAGGTGGGAGGGGAAAAGAGGGAGAAGGGGAGTTGCACAGAAGATGGAAGGAGAACCTCATTGTTATACAGAATACATATATGATGTTGTAATGAGAAAAAGAAAAAAAAGTGTGTCACATTAGATTGGATAGAAAGAAAGGATGGGAGAGGAGGGGAGGAGTAGGGGGGATAGGAAGGGCAGCAGAATAGAAGAGACAATATGATGGATGTATGTACATTCCATGTATGTATTATATGTCAAAATGCATTCTACTGTCATGTATGACTAAAAAAATAAATAAATAAAAATTTTTTAAAAAGAACATGCATCAATAGATAAATAGGTCATTGTGGCTTCCCAGGAAACTCTCAAATGAGCTCAGAAGCAGCATGAACAAAAGGTGACAAGAGTGGCTTGACCAAAAACAACCTAGAAACGTCAATATGGAACAGTGAGAGCAACATTAGGAATGCTGAACCAGCATTATCTGAAAAATGTTAGCACAGAATTTTCCAAAGCTTTCTTTGAGCAGAATAAATGAGATTTACTGTCCCTATGGAACGGAGGGTGAGATGTTATGAGTGTCAGGAAAGCATTCCTACTCATTTCTATTTTGTTTCCAATTTCTTTGTCAAAGTGAATGATTTTTAAGACAAAAAAAAAAAAAGCATTGAGTAGAAGCCATAGAAGACTGCAAAGATTAAGGAGAGTGCCTGAGAAAACCTACTCCTCAAATTTGCTGAAATATCCTGATCCAAATGAATTACATTCCAGAGTTCTAAAAGAACTTTAAAGAAGGTGTCAGTGTAGAGGCAGAATAGTTAAGAGCATAGCCCCTGGAGCTTGGCTACCTGGGTTTGGATCTTTACTCAGCCACTTCCTGGTTGTGTGGCCTTGGGAAATCACCTAAGCAAACTGTGTCTCTCCAACAATGACACCTGCCACATAGGATTGTCTAAGGGTTTAAATAAGATTCTGTCTATTCTGAGCATGGAGTCTGACAGTTAGTAAATATTCAATAACTGGTCCCTGCTTCTGTTATTATATGGTTGGTTTCATGAAGGCTTCTATGAAACATCATGGCAATCAAAGAAAAATCCAGAAAGCAGACATAAATGGATGTGTTACAAGTCTCAAAATAAGTGAAGTTTTCTCAATGTCAGGCAAGATTTCTGATTATACTATTTGACATGTATTACTACATTCCCATTGTGTGTTGAGCTCAATGTTGGGCCCTGGGAATAGAACCCTGAGCAAAACACCAGAAATACATGCCTTTTTTAGTGTGATACATAGGGGGATACATATAATTTCCAAAAATAATTAAATATTTAATATTTTGATCACTGGAAATTATACAGAAAAAAATAAAAGTAGAGCAGGAGGAAACAAAATGTTAGACAAAAAGGATTTAGATTTTAAAGAGGAGAGTTGGGTAAAGTCTTTTATCAAAATCCAAAGATAATGTGGCTCATGAGAATGACCTGTAAAGAGCCCAAGAAGGAAATGTACTGGATGTGTTTCCTGCACAGAATGGAGGCTAGTGTGTCTGGGGAAGAGATGAGGTTAGACATACAGCAGGAGGCCAGACTGAGCAGGGCTTTGGAGGTTCTTGGAAGGCCCAGGAATATTACCTAGAGGGAGATATGGCAGTCATTGACCAGTGGCGTGGCATGCTCAGATATCCATTTTAACAGATTCCCTCTATGTGGTAAAACTAAAGGGAGGCTACAGTGGAAAAGGGAGACCTAGCAGGCAGCTATTGAGTGGGAATGATGGCTTGAGCCAGGTTGGTAGCCATGGAGGTATGAAGACACTGTTTATGACGTAGTCAATTTCTGGATAAAAACCTTGGGATTTTGCTAGTGGATTGAATAAGGATGTGAGAAATGAGAGGAGTCAAGGTTAATTTTCAAGAATTTTGTCCTGATCTGCTAGAAAGATGGAATGCCATTAACTAAAACAGGAAGATACTGGAGCACAACTACCAGTTTAGGTGATGGGAGAAATTGCGGAGCTTGTTTTTTTTCGTGTATTTAGATGTATTTTTGTGTATTTTAGATGCCTATTTGACATTCAAGAAAAGATATTTGATAGGTAATCAAATTTGTGAGTCTGCAGTTTGGGGAAGAGACCAAGATTGGAAAGATACTGCTACATTTTGAATGTGTTCCCAAAGTTTATTTATTGGAAACAATACCTCAATCCCTGTTGTAGAGGGTGAAGTCTAATAAGAAATGCTTCGTTCACAAGGGCTTTGCCCACATTAGTGAGTTAGTGAAGTTATTTTAAGAGTGGACTTGTTGTTAAAGTAAGTTCAGACCCCCCTTGCTCTCACTGTCTTTCCCTTCTGCCTTCCACCATGGAATGACTCAGCACAAAGGCCCTTGCCAGATGCTAATGCCAAGCTCTTGAATTTCTCAGTCTTCAGACTGTGAGCCAAATAAATCTCTGTTATTTGTAAACTACCTAGTCCCATGTATTATTTTGTAGTAAAAGAAAATGGACTAAGATAGGTACATTGAATGTTGAAATTACCCAATGGCCTAAAGTAACTATAAAAAAGAAGAACTCCAAGGACTGAGCTCAAGCACATTTAAGTTGAAATAGAAGAGGAAGAGGAACTAGCATCTGGAGACCAAAAAGGAATATCCAGTGAGATGGAGGACAATGGAGATCGTGGTGTTCTGAGACTCAGTAAAAACAGAATTCAAGGAGAAGGAGGGATGATCAAGTAAGACCAGAACTAAGAAATTACCATTGAAATTGTTGGTTTAAAGGACAATGAATAAATCCCTAAAGAAGAAGGTGATGATGGCTAGGATTCAACATGGGTTCACTAAGAACAAGTTTTTCTAGATAAAGCAAATGTTTTTATTTAGAAAATGTCTGTAGACAATGCCACGTTTAAGCCAGATTTCAATACGGCATTTGAGAAAAGATTGGTTCTGGTATCCTCAAACACAACAGCAAAATATTGGCCTATGAAAAAGTTTCAGAGAATTGATAGATAGCATATTTTACCATCTCTCCTCTTGGCTTGTTCAAAGATGCTGTCAAAGATTCATGTAAGAACCTCATTCCAATGATGTTCTCATCCAATTTTCAGATGATACAAAGCAATAGCTAAGTAAGATACAAATACATTGATAGAACACACAAGATCCCAAACAATTCTGCTGGATTAGATGAATGAATAGAGCTAATGAAATGACATTTAGCAAGAATGAATGGGAATTCCTGCATTTGGTACTAAGAACTATCTAACTATCAGGTGAGGGAACCCGTGTTTTGCATGGTAAAGAAGAAAGTGACCCAGGAATTTATGTTGACAAATTTCATATGAAGTAGTAGAGTAATGTTACCAAAAATCAACCATGTAGGCAGCAATCAAAATATACACATTAATCACCTATCTTTCAGGAGTCTGCTGATCAATCCATACCTACAATATCTCATTCCATTCTGGCGTCATGCTTAAAGAGGAAATTGACCTACTGAGGTGCATGTGAAGGAAAAAAACCAGGTCTCATGAAAACTACTGCAACCTGTCAGCCCTCCCAGCTCCACCTCTTGCTTCTGCCAGTTCTCCACATGGCTCCCAGAGTGCTTTTTCTTGAGCATGATTAGGATCACCCTGATCACTTGTTTAGTCTTCAAGGCTTTCTCCCCACTGCATAAGAAATAAAACCCAAGACTCTCCATGTTCTAACCCCAGCCTCCTTTCTCTCTACTTTCCCAGAGAACTCTGGCTACCCTGTTGCCTCAGCTCACCATACTCAGTCCCTCTCCAGGATACGGTGTGGATTGTGGGCTCCCAGAGTCCCCATTTTCCCCCATGTCTTTCTTGCCTGGCCTTGTCATGGTTGCCTTTTTTCTTACCTGTATGTCAAACAAAACTGGAAGCTATCTGAGGACAGCTACATGAGGGCAGAGATGATGTTTCTTTTTTTACTCTATTTCCTCAGGACACATTTTGCCACAAAACAGGTACTGAGTAAATATTAGTGGAAGGGATGAAGGAAGGAGTGAATCAGTGCTAGTTCCTCTGCCTGGAACATTTTGCCTTCCTGTTTGTGCATTCGGTAAACCCTATTCATCCTTTCAAGCACCCAGTTTAGATGTCAGGCACCCCAAGAATGTTCCCTGCTGCTTTACGTAGCATCTTGCTCAGCACTTCTCACAGTGATTGGCATGTGGCTCCATAGAGCACTCAGGACATGGTACTCGTTGCCCTACCTGATTATCCTGTCTTACTCCTCTTTGTACGCCCAGGACTGTGGATAGTCACATACCTGTGTGTAATGTCATATCTTATAAAGATTGACTGATGCAATGGAGAATGTGTAGCCCCGAGAAAAGAAACCTAATTCTTTCAGTAGGAAGAAGAAAAAATAAAGAAGCTGATCCTTTGACCTTGGTGTTACAGAGCTACGATACATGAAAGAACAGGAATGATGGAGAGTCTCCAATCTCTTCCATTTCTGAGACTGAGCTCTGGAATTCCACAGAGTCTCTGTATTATTGCTTGCTTGATTGTCATTTCCAAGCTAGATAGCCCCAGAGAAAGCTGGGGAGAAGTATGGCCCCCTTGGCTGCAGGGCCTTGTAGGTGAAGATGAGATGGTCACCCTTGAGCGTTCGTGAAGAGGAAGGCCTGGGAATGCCACCTCATGGAGGCTCGGGTCAGAGTTCCTTCACACTCTGCCCCACTGGGCTCTTGGCTCTAGCTCTCTCCAAAGCTGATTTGGATTCAGGGAGCTGTGAACGCTGTACCACAAGACCTTCATTTCCTTGCATTTGAAGCAGAGGGATTCAACTTCATGACAGGGCCATAACTCATTCTGGGTCAGAGCACGTCTGAATTCACACAGAGATCTGGCAGGAGGTTGGCAGTGTGGGTAGAAAAGGGTTGCTGCAAAGACAATGCTTCATAGCCCTCAGCTGCATGGCCACGTTGTCCAAGGATATGGACAAAGAAAGGAGCCAGAGTCCAAAGGGGAACTGACTTGCAAAACTGCCCTGCAGGTACCTGCAGGCAGGACAGGGGCCTTCCAGTAAATCCAGCGCAACAAGAGCCTGGCCTGGCCTCAGCTTACAGGATGTTGACAAAGAATTCAGCGGACACTTACCTGTCCTCCCGTAACCAGTTTCCTGGAAAGCATTTGCAGAAGGCAGTTCTGCCTGTGTCACACCTGCTTGGGTCTGCTCAGGTATCTACAGATCTGTGCTCGAGCTGTGAGGCAAGAATCCCACTGGCCACCTTGAAGCAGTCCTAGGCTTGCTTCCCAAGAATAAACTTGATAAGATACCAGCACTCCAGTTCTCTGTTCTGTTTATCTCACCAGGGGGACACAGTTTGCAAGTGTTGCTCTCACCTTTGCAAACATCCAGGAAGACTCTTAGCCCAGCTTCAGAGTCACCCTGAAGTGCTCTCTTGCTTGACTCTACCTGTTTCCCTAACATCCTGTCTCTCCCACTGTGCATTCCTCATCCCCATTACCAGAATCTCAGAAAGCAGTTCAACTCCCAACAAGCCAGTGGAACCTGTAAGACCCATCTTTTGAGTGACTTCAGGGCCCTGCTGGCCCTGACATCTTCTGCACTGCCCAGCTCCGCAGCAGGTCACAGGTCACGCTGGGCTGCAGCTGACCCATGAGAAGGCAGTGAGGGGTTCTCTATGCCTCCTCACTTCAGGGCTGTAGCCATTTATGGATAAATACTGATCTAATGGACCATTTTGAAAAAGCAGTTGAGAATAATTTTGTAATATTATCTACCTGGAAAGTTCCCTGGACCTTAAAAACCACACTGTGCATTGAGTGATTGTGTCTATCATACAGGAGGCATCCAGCACACATTTGGTGGCTGACAAATTTGTTCTATGAACAAGAATTAAGTGAAGACCCAGCATTTGTTCTAGATACCCAGGGAGGAATAAAGAGGATTAATGAACAAGTCTCTGTCCTTATTAATCCTACATAGCAGTGGTGAAGATAAATCTTAGCATTGGATGAGAAAAATCCCACTGTGGGGCTGTCCATGACCAGGGCACCTCTGTACATTGCAGTCCAGCAAGGACTTAGAAATCTCTGTTTTGCTCAGCATTCCAAGCTGACTGGGGTCTTATCTGAGTGGCCTTGGGCCATCTGTGAGAACCTATGCAGGGGTCCCCCGCCCCCCGCCGACGTTGACTTACGAAAAGAGATGGTTACATTCCCCTCCCACAAATGTTCAAGTCTTATTCTCCCTGCTCTGTTTTGTCTAAACAACATTTATGAGTATTGAGATAGTGTCCTAGAGGAGAATCCCAGAGGACAAGCCGATGTTCCACTATTTAATTTGGGCAGTGAGCGTGACGAAGGTAATAGACTCAGAATTGCTACAATCTCTCTGCTGCTTTGAAAATGAGGAAATGGTGGAGGAAAGGAGCTTGCTAAGGATCATGAAGAGGGCTGCACAAGACCACAAAGTGTTCCCCTCTTAGACGGCTCTGCTGCATCCATCCTGGAAATCATATTGAGACCAGACCAGCAGGTGAGTCTCATCCCTGTGTGGATCTCATCTCTGCCCCAGATGGATGGGGACCTCATACCTTTAGCTCCCCTTTCTCACAGACGGGCACTGTGTGCCTCTGTTGGTTATTCTCAGGGCAGTCAGTCTTTCTACAGTATTTAATTATCTCTTCCTTCTAGCTCTGGACTCCCTAGAAGTAGTCAGATAAGAGTCTGTGGTGTTATTATGGTTCGCCATTTTCAAGGCTTTGTGGTGGTATTGAGCTAATTGTCTAAGTTCTTGACAGTTTATTTATTTCTGTTGATGACCAATACTCCCAGCCATATTTCTGGGTTCCCCTTTTCCCTGGCCCATCTCGACTGATATATATATATATATATATATATGGTCCTTGTGGACACAGGGCTTCTGTGACAGCCTCCTCCCCTCCTTCTCTACTTCTTGACCCTCCTGCCAGACTTCTGGAGAAAGGGAGGGTTGAAGGCTATCCTGGCCTGCATGGTCTCTGGCCCAGCTGGAGCCTGCTTTGTGTCCAGTGGGATAAGAAGCATGGTCTCCCTGGGATAAGAAGCATGGTCTCTCAGGTTTTCCAGTCTCTAACTCCTGCCTTTCACCTAGCCCTAGTACTCTATGGGTGCTCAAGACCCATGTGCTGAGTTAACTAATTAACAACCTAGCTTTGGAGATTTCCACTTACCAAACCAACAGGATGCCTCCTAATTACCTGGGCCCAAGCAAGTGGGGCCCGGATGTCCCTGTCAGCTGCCTTCCTGCCTTCCTCTGTCCTTTTTTTTTTTTTTTTTTTTTTTTGGAAAAAAGTATTTTCCCCAAGTATCTCAGTCCTTAAGGAATCCTACTCTGAAACCTTTTGCAGATCAAATCTCTGCTACAGGCAGAATTTCCTTTGAGGTCACAGGAGGAATTTCAACATCAGCTGAAAGTTAAGCCCCTGAGGTCCTGTGAGATTTCAGTTTTCAACTATCTGGACTTGTTACTCATTTGCAGGCCCGGAATCTCATTTTTTCATCTCTTTCCAAGATTGTTTTGTTTTGTCAGGTGAATGGGTGGTGCAGGTTGGGGGCAGGGGTGTGCTGACAGAGATCATTTTAAGGTGATCTTTGATTTATAGATGCCTTTAATTTCTCATCTGATAGAGTTGAAGTATTTTCCCCAAGTATCATTAGCCTTTTCCCCAGTTCCAAATGTGTCAATCAACTGGGGAAGAGGAGCTGACGCTTGAGAGTGAATGGTGACAAATTGACACCCAGCCCAGGGGTGAAGACTGGAATGTGCCTGCTGGAGCTAGAGTAGGGCAGCTCCCTACAGCCCACAGCCCACTCCAACCCCTACCCCAGCCAACCCCTTCCTCCCCACAGTGCAAAGGCATTGAGGATAATGCCTCTGCTGCCCACCTCTTGCTTCTCTGACTCTATAAATATGCACCAAGCAATTATGGGATTAACTGAAATCTGCAGCAAAGGTAAGCCTTTAAGGCTTTGGGCTTTTTAAAATAATTTTTAAGTTTGTTTTAACTAGTTATATATGACAGTAGAATGCACTTTGATACATCCTATATAATGGAGTATAATTTCTCATTCTTCTGGTTATACATGATTCTACATCAGTCATAAATAAAATATAAACAAACACATTTCCTGTTAATGGGCATAGGGCTCTAGCAATTCAGTTATTACTGGGGATCTCTTCATGCAAGGAGGTAACCAAATTCAGACCATCATGCCCACATCTCTCCTTCTAGTCTCAAACTCTACCTTGGATTGCAGTGCCATGATAGCGAGATTGTTGCAAGCCAGCAAGAAAGCTCATACCTGTACTTGGGAAGTGAGATATTTATGAAAATTCTAATTTTTCTCCTTTTCTTTCCTCTCTGCAGAAAGATGGAATGTGAGGCAAGAAGCGATCTCATGTTCTTTAAACATCTATTATGTGGCAGACATGAGATTAGGTGCTTAACATGTATTATGTCATGTGTGTGAGAGAGAGACAGAAAGAGAGAAAAATCTTTTTTATTGTGAACTATACTCACTTTCCAAAGACTGCACAAAACAAAAACGTTCGGCTCAATGATTTATCACAAAGCAAATGTCTATGTAAAATCAATAAATGGATGATGCCATCATGTTGGCTTAGGATCCAACTTCTTCAACAAGACTCCTGAAGTGCAAGAAGTAAAATCAAGAGTCAATAAATGGGATGGTATCAAAGTAAAAAGCTTCTTCACAGCAAAGAAAACAATAAAAATGTTAAGAGAGAGCCTACAGAATGGGAGGAAATCTGTCCCACCTGCACCTCAG
Organism: Urocitellus parryii; assembly: GCF_045843805.1. Taxonomy (NCBI): domain Eukaryota; kingdom Metazoa; phylum Chordata; class Mammalia; order Rodentia; family Sciuridae; genus Urocitellus; species Urocitellus parryii. Next base: position 132,719,806 of record NC_135539.1, on the reverse strand, counting down.
ATAGAACATTAGTCTCCAGATTATATAAAGAACTCAAAAACCTTAACACCAGAGAAACAAATAACCCAATCGATAAATGGGCAAAGGAACTGAACACCGACTTCACAGAAGAAGAAATACGAAGTCAACAAAAATACAAAGTCAACAAAAATATGAAAAAATGTTCAATATCTCTAGCAATTAGAGAAATGAAAATTAAAATTGTGCTGAGATTCCATCTCACTCCAGTCAGAATGGCAATTATTAAGAATACAAGTAACAATAAATGCTAGTGAGCATGTGGGGGAAAAGGTACACTTATATATTGCTGGTAGGACTGCAAATTGGTACAATTACTCTGGAAAGCAGTATAGAGATTCCTCAGAAAACTTGAAATAGAACCACCATTTGATCCAGCTATCCCACTCCTCAGTATATACCCAAAGGACTTAAAATCAGCATTCTACAGTGACAGAGAAACATCAACATTTATAGCAGTTCAATCACAATAGCTAAGCTATGGAATCATCCTAGGTGCCCTTCAACAGATGAATGGATAAAGAAATGTGGTATATATACCCAATAGAATATTACTCAGCCATAAAGAGAAAGAATGACTTTATGGCATTTGCTGGTAAATGGATGGATCTGGAGACTATCATGCTAAGTGAAATAAGCCAATCCCCCCCCCCAAAAAAAAACAAAGGCCAAATGTTCTTTACCACATGTACCTAACAAGGGGGAGGGAGAGGGAAGAACAGAAGTTCATTGGATTAGACAAAGGGGGATGAAGGAAGCAAAGGGGGACAGGAATAGGAAAGAGAGTGGAATGAATGGGACATAACTTTCCTGTGTTCCTAGATAAACACATGACAGTGAAACGCCACATCATGAACAACTGCAAGAATGGGATCCTAATTAGAATAAGTTATACTTCACATATGTATGCCAAAATACACTCGACTATCCTGTACATCCAAATATAACAAATTTTTTAAAAAAGAAATAGATGCTGCCAAAACCCCAGAAAAGTGCCCTTATGATCCCTTTTGATTATTATCTCCTTCTCTAAAGAAAAAGCTGACTTTAGATGAAATCACTTGCTTTTATTTGCAGTTTAACACTTATGTATTAATTCCTAAATACCATAGTCTTATCTTTAAAAATATATATATATGGATGAAATTAAACAGCATGTGTTCTTTTTATCTCTTTCTTAAATATTAGGTTCACAAGCTTTATTCATGTTATTATTTGTGGCTATAGATTTTCATGTTCATTTCTTTTCTTTATGGTGTTTCATGATATGAATAAAATCTAATTTTTTTATCCATTCTATTATTGACAGATTTTCTGGTGGTTTCAAGTTTGAGGCTCTTATAAAATATAGTTCTATAGTGAGAATTCTTGGAAATATCTCTTTTTGTGCCCATGTGTTCTCATTTCTATGTCTATGTACCTAAGAGCATAGTTTCTAGGTCTTGAGGTGCTCTAGGAGTTAATACCAAACAATGTTCCCAAGAAACTGTATTTCCATCGTTGAAATGGTTTCTCCACCTCCTCTTCAATACTTAGTATTCTCAATATTTATTATTTTACCCTTTCTGGGGGCCATTTCATGGTATCTTAATATTTATTTGCCCTTTGAATATTCTATGATGTGACCATTCCTTTTTTTATATTGGTTTTCCCCCTACAGATTTGTGATATTTTGTTATGTAATTTGGATACAAATAAGTGGTCTGTTATGTATAATACAAATATCTTATATTCCATAACTATTATTTTCACTCTCTGAATGGTGTCTTTTGATGAACAGAAGTTATTGCTTTTAATGTGTGATTAGTATTACTTGTGTTCTATTTAAAAAGTTATCATTGGATTATAGGTTATAATTGGATTCTTTGATAATTGGATTCTCCTATAATTGTCTTCTTAGAGCCTTATTGTTTTGCCTTCATATTTAGATATAACTTATGCCAGAAATTGCTTTTTATGATGGTATGAGGTACGTGTTGAATTTCTTTCTTTCTTTCTTTCTTTTTTTTTTTTTGGTTCAGTATGAAAATCCCAAATGTCTTAGTATATTTGTTTAGAAGACCATCTTTTCCTACTACTCAAGTAAATAATATGGGATGCTCTTATGGGATTTTTTAAAAATTTCATTGGTCTGATTTTTCTTGAGGTGTGGGGGAAGTTTTGTTTATAATTTAATACACAACATTTTTTCTTTTGTAATGGCTAATGATATAATGGTGTCTTTTCCATACTTTTATTGATGCATTGTAGTTGTACTTAATGGTGGGATTTATTGTCACATATTCATACAAGTACACAATACAGCAATACAATTTGGGACAGTATCACTCTCCAGTATTTCCCTTTCCCTCCCTCCTTCCCTTTTCCTGGTCCCTTTTCTCTACTCATTTCTCTTTGATTTTAATGAGACTTCTCCCTCCAACATTTTTTTCCCTTTTTCCTCTCTAGCTTACACCTATGAGAAAAAAACACGATCCTGACTTTCTGAGTTTGGATTATTTCTTTATTTGATGTGTCCTTATTTGGTTTTGGTATGAATATGATACTGACTTCATAGAATGAATTTGGAAGTATTTCATCCCTTTTTATTTAATGGAATAATTTGAGGAGTATTGCATTAGTTCTTCCTTAAAGATTTGGTAGAATTCAGCTGAGAATCCACTTTGTCCTGAACTTTTTTTTTTAATGACTTTTTATTACCACTTCTACCTAATCACTAGTTATTTGTCTGTTGAGGTTTTCTACATGCCTCTTGATTCAATTTTGGCAGGTCACATGTGTCTGAAAATATATTTATTTCTTCTAGGTTTTCCAATTATTGGAATTTAAAACTTCAAAATAGTCCCTAATGATTCTCTGAATTTCTGTGATATCTGCAGTAGTTTCCCCTTTTTCATCTCTAATTCTATTAATTTGTGTCTTTTTGGTTTTTCTTTGGGGTTAGTTTGGCTAAGGGCTTATCAATCTTGTTTATCATTTCAAAGAACCAACTCTTTGTTTCATTGATCCTTTGAATCATTTTTATTCTCTAATTCATTGATTTCAGTCCTGATCTTAATTATGTCCTTCCTTCACTGGTTTTAAAATTGGTTTATTTTTTTTTCAAGGGCCTCAAGATGCATCCTTAGGTTGCTTCAGATCTTTCTGATTTTCTTGTATGGGCACCAATAGGTATAAACTTTTCCCTTAGAACCACCTTCACCTGTTTGCTACAAGTTGCTTCGTAGCCTAAAATATGGTCTATTTTGGAGATGGTTCCATAAGCACCTGAGAAGAAAGTTTATTTTGCTGTTGTTGGGTTAAATATTCTATAGCTATATATCAGATTTATAACTTTTTTTCAGATCCACAGTCTTTACTGAATTTATGTTTGGATGACCTATCTATTGGTTGAAAGGGGTGTGTTGAAATTACCCAGTATCATTGTACTGAGGTCCATCTGAATCTTTGAGTTGGGTCTATTTAATATAATTAGGTGCACCAACATTTGGGGCATAAACATGTTCTATCATTATAACGTCTTGTTGGGTTTTTGAAGTGACCTTTTTTGCCTCTTTGGAATAATTTTGATTTGAAATCTGCATTGTCAGATATGAAGTTAGCCATTCCTACTTGTTTTCAGGCTTTATTTGCACAGCATATCAATTTCTAGCCTCTCACTTTTAGCCTGTGACTGTCTTTGCCTGTTAGGTGAGTTTCTTGCAAACAACATATAGTGTGTCTTTATTTTTGTCCCTTCTGCCATGTCTTTAACTCTCAACTCTTGGAGAGTTAAGATAATTTACATTCAATGTTATTATAGAGAGATTTTATTGAATCCTGCCATTTTTTTCTGATGTTTAATTTGGTCTTGTTTCTCTTTTGCTTAGCTACTCTTCAAATGAGATTTGTCCATTTGTGAGCTCTGAGCTTTGTTTTTAATTTCTTTTGTGTGTACTATTTAAGTATTTTCTGTGGTGGCAGTTTAGTAGTAATAAATTTTTTTAGTTTCTGCTTCTCTTAGAAAGTTTTTATTTCTTATTCAATTCTGGAGGATAATTTTGCTAGATGTAGTCATCTTGGTTGACAGTTATTTCCTTTCAGGGCTAGAAATACATCATTCCAAACACTCCTGGAGTTTTAGAGTTTGTGCTGAGAAATCAAAAGTAATTCTGATTGGTTTGACTCTAAAAGTGACCTGATGTTTTTCTCTAGAGGCTTTTAAGATTTTATCCTTGTTCTTTATTTTAATTATAATGTGTTTTGGAGAGATTCTTTTTTTTTTCTTAAATCTTGTTTGTTTGGGGGTCTGAATTCATCCTGTATCTGGATATCCACCTCATTCTCATGGTTTTGAATTTTTTCTATTATTTCCCTGAATAAGTTATCTATTCAATTCGTCTAAATCCCACAACCCTCTTCCATTTCAATTATTCTTATATTTGGCCTCTTGATGTTGTCCTAAGGTTCTTGTATATTCTGGACATAGATACTTACTTCTTTTTCTTTAATACTGTCTAGATATTCAAGGTTGCCCACTTGTCTTCCAGCTCTGATATTCTGTCCTTATCATAGTCTACTTTATTAGTTATGCTTTCAACTTAATGTTTTATTTGGTGTATTGTGTCTTCTGTTTCCAAGATTTCTGTTTGTTTCTTTTCAATACCTCTATGTATGTATTAAATTTCTCCTTTATATCCTTTTTATTGACTTCCTTAACTGGAATTTTGTCTGGACAGATCAGACCAATAAATCCCAGGGTGGGGCTACTGCAGAATTCTAAGAGGGGAGCTCTTGTGGTTGTGGCTTATTCTAATCAGCTCTTAGGGGATTCCTTAGGTGGTATCTGCTATGGAGAGATTCAATCAACTCATCCCTAGGGCCAGACAGATACCAATCTCTGCTGGAACTCTGGATCTCAGGAGCCTCCCAAGAATTCTACTCTTGGGACAGGGGAGCCAACCCTGCACAGTTCTCATACACTCTGCTATCCTCGAATATGACCTCCCAGGCTTAGTCCCTAAATGTAACCCCACCTGTCTGTTCAAGTTCCTGGCCCCCTTCAACTGGTCATGAACTGCCATACTCAAGGGGAAAGCAAGTTGCACTCCCTTCAATATTTCTGACTTGAATTCTGTGCCTGTTTCACTCACATTCTTCTAGGTATTCCCCAGGCCACATGATACATGTTTTGCTGTATCATGGAACAGAACGGCAATATTTGTTGTAATCTCCTGGGCTCCCAGAGCAGCAAGCTGCAGTGCAGCCTCCTCAAGATGGTTTCCCATCTTAGTTCTTTGCTCAGCAGTTGAGAAGCACAGAGCACTTTTCAAACACCGGTTCACTGTGTAGTCTCTGATCAGCTAAGTTCAGACTGATTTTCTGATCTACAGGGTTTTCTATGCCAAATTTGTTCATTTTGTTTTTCTCTCTGTGTTGTATCTCCCCTCTGCACTGAACTGGTGTCATTTCGCTGTTGCAACCAACGTGGCCCCTATGCACTCTTTTATGTTCTTTGTTCAATGCCCTCAAATTACTAAGTCTTTAAGATTCTCTGACTGTCTTGATATTGAATATTAGTGAGTTCTTTCTTTCACTCACCTCACTGAGAAGCAGTACTCCTATTGCTTGAGTCCCAAGCCACTGGAAATGTGGCCTTCCTCTAATCTGCCATCTTGAATCTCCCTCATTGTTCTGTCTATCCTTGGGCCAACCCCAGAATCTTAATTATTGTACCTTTTTAATTTGTCTTCATATCCAGAAAAGCAAGTCTTTCTGTTTTATTCTTATTCCAGAGTCTTAGATGTGTTTAGCCCTTTGCCTTTCCACAAAAAATTTAGAATTAGCTTATCAATTTCCACCAAATTACAAATTTAAAATTATGTACTTATAACTTTGTGCAAAATTGTTTTTAGAAAAGTATCCTCCTTTTACAGAGGATTTGCATTTTTTATACTAGGTAGTTGGGATTGTTTTGGTTTGGGAAGCCTTATCTAGTTCTGGTTTATCCTTACTTCTTCAGTGTCTCAACACAAAATAGGGGGAATTACAATCCCCCCTCACCTTGGACTGCAGTCCATTCCTTTAATCCAATCTCTTATCCTTTCTGCAACCCCTGATGAACTGTCAAATATTCTGGTTTATTTCCTTAAGCTTCCAGATTGTTTCAGTAATTTCTCACTCTTTTATTGTCTCTTCCTTTCTCTTTTTATTTAAGATAGTATTCTTAGCTAAACTAAATAGGAAAAATTGCTCTGAATTATCTAGCTTTCCTTTTTTTCCCGAACTGGGTGGGGGCCAATTAATTTATCTGGGCAAATAAATCTAGAATACATCAAATAAGTCCTTTATTTGCATTAAACCATTATTTGCTTTAATTTTTAAAAAAAGATCATTTAAAATTAAACCAGAGTTTTGCATTGTTGCTTCAGAATTCAAAGTAATTTAATACTCAACTTGCTAGTCCCTTAAGAATATTCTTCATATCTCATTCATTTTTATATCCTTAGCACCTGGCATAGTAAGTGTTCAGACAGTATTTTAAGTAAGACAAAGAATAGGTAAAAGAAATGCTAATGGAAATAGTTTCTGAATGGATTGCATTTCTCCCTTTAAAAAGTCCCCATCCAAAGTACTACAGAGTATCTTTCCTGTCCAATTTTCATCTTCAAGACATAAATATTAAATGGTAAGATTGGAACACATGAGCAAATCCAGGGCCTCCATCCTCAGCTCTCTCCTTTAAAGTCTTATAAGTTATTCACAAGTTCAAAAACAGTCTAGTTTCTTTCCAAGAGTCTCTGGGATGGTGGAAGACTATCAGATGATTGCCCAGAATGAAACACTAGATGGGTCTGCTTACCGTCAATTGAACTTCGACATGTCCCACCCTGAACTCTGCCTCTCCCTCTCCCTTACAGTTTGCTTCCCTTTGCTGTGTTGCCGTCTGCATTTGGTGGCACGGCATCCTCCCAGAGGCCTATACTAGAATTCTAAGGTGTCATTCTTTATTGCATCCTACACCAAATCACCAAGTTTGATGAGTCTTGTAATTAGTATTTCTCAAATTTGTCCCTGCCCCAAACATTTCCACTCTGCCAGTTCTAATGTGGTTTCTCATCTCCATGAATCTGAGGTTCTGCATTGGCCTCCTAACTGGTCCCACCTCCATTCTCTCTGGACCATCCTTCACAGAGTGATCAAACATTGACACAGATTGTTTAAAGCTCTTTGGAGTTTTCCTCTTATCTACTGACAAGTTAAACTCCTTGCCACAGTTTATAAAACTCTCCATAATCTGCCCCCTGCCTACCTGTCAAGCCTCAGTTCCCACTGTTCTCTTTTGTGAGGTTTATAGTCTGAAATTACCAAATATATTACACTTCCACTCATTCCTTGAATCCTAATTTGAACTAGGGGTTGGAGAAAGGATAACAGACTAGATTAATGGAATGAATGGAGAAAAGAAATTCAAGTCTTTCCTTTACTTTTGATTTTTTTCTCTCAGCTCTTCACTGGCTTAACTCATACTTATTTCTCATGAATCATTTTCCAGAGCCTCCCCAGTACAGTCTAAGTGACCGCTCTATGTGCTCCCATAGCAGAGCCCAATCTAAACACATAATACATCATATTGAAATGTTTTTGTCTGTCACCTCCACTTGAAGGCACTCCAGCTTACTGGTAGCATTTAATCAACTCTCAAAAAATAGTTGAAAAACTGAATTGAATAATTATAATGTGTACTTTCTAGCTATCTTGGACATTTCAATTTGTTTTGTTCTTTCTTGAGTTTATTTTTTTTTTGGTCTCTGAATTTTTAATAATATCTAAGAGTATTATTATATTTTGAAGATCCATTGAATTTTCCAACTTATAAATATCAAATATATTTCTTTAAAAGTTTTTTTTACATATCCAGATAGGCATATTGATATTGAATTCTTTTTCTCTAAGAGCCCTCGTCTCATGTATTTCAACATTTTTTTCCCATCTTCTCAGCGCATCACACATCTATTTTCTTACTATGTCCCATAGCACGGTGCTCCGTTTTAAAATATGTTACTTGATTATACATTACCTTTCTTACTAGTGGAATTGGAACCTAGGGCGTTTTATGCCTTCCCCCTTCCCACAAGCTTACCACTTCCTTATATTTGTTTTGTGGAAACATTCCCTTAGTTCCTGAGAGTAAACTGTTCCCTCAGCAGAAATGAAAAATGGTGATTTCAGCTGATGGAGCAATCATTAGCCAGGTTTTCTGCATCCAGCCATCAATCCTAAGGATCACCATCTATTTTCTTTGCCTTTGATCTAAAAATGTCAGCTTCCCTTGACTTTCTGACCAATAGAAATGGTGGCACCTGTTTCAGTGCCTGCCACTTTGTCTGTGACTTGGGTTTGAAGAAGGAACACAGAGAAAGAGAGCAGACCACTTTTACAATGGACTTGGCCCCAATTTTGTTTTACTGCTTCATTTTATTACAACTTATAACCCTCAAAAGGCACAGAAAAGTCCAATGTCTGAGGGCTCAGAAACTAGCAACCCAATACATTGGTATCCTCTCATTGACTTATCTCTTGTCAATAGATAAGACAGACTGAACTTTCAAAATGTGTCTACACCTTTATTTTAGTATCACATGTTGTTCTAGAACCTTGAGGCTCCTCAATAAGTAGTGAGATCTATCTTCCCTCTCCCCAAGTTTAAATGGGCCTGTGACTTCTGATGTAGGTACAATGTCAGGGAAGTGACATGAGGAACTTCTAAAGCTGGGTTATAAAAGGCCATCTATACCTTGGGAACACTGGGCTACTCTAAGAAGGCTAGCACCCTGAAGCTGCATGCTAAGCCCATGTAGAGATATCACATAGAGGGATAAATGGGGGGTCTGGAGGGAAAGGAGAAGAGAGAAAAGGAGAGGAAGGGGAAGGGAGGAGGAGAGTGAAATTTCCCCCAAACCACAGTTATTTCAGTCCCTGATTTTGCCTCTTTCCCACCCAACTGACAGACAAGGTTTGGTAGCTGGAAACCCTGAGGGCTCATTCAGTCAAATGTCTATCATGCAACTCAAGATAGCTCCAACTGACACCAGGTGAGATATTCCTTTCACACCCTGCAGAAATTGCAGATTTCTGGGGGGAAAAAAGTTTTAAGCCACATTTTTTGAGGGGTTTTTAATTTTCAAGCAAGAATATATAGGGATAACACCTTTACCAGACTTCAGACTAGAATTATTATTTAATGCCTTTTCTGTTAAAATTAAGAAGTGGAAATTTGAGATTCTATACACGCCCTTGGATGATAGAGTGGTAGAGTGAAAGGGCAAGTCAGAGGGTTTGAACCCTGTGTTGACACCACTGTGTGAAAATAACACAGGGCATATATTTTGGGGGCTCTTGGAAGGCAGAAGAAAGAAAGAATAATTAAAATGGTCAAGAAGGATGAGAAGTATGTGAAAAGTGGTGCCTGATCCATAGCAGAAGGAAGGGGGTGGCCATTTATGATTCTCTAGAAAGAGCATTCCCTAGCCCAAAGAAAGCCTTACTTTTCATAGGTCCTGATTCCTATCACCAAGAAATCTCTTTCTCTCCTCTGCTTCTTCCTGTATTTCTAGGGCATTGGGCTCCCAAGATCTCAAGACAGGTGGGTGACTGTCCATGGTGCTGCCCTAGGATTACTTTGCCTTTTGATGACTTCTGCTCTGGACCATGTTTTATTCCTTCACAGTAACTCACATCTATAGGCTCTATGGTTTATAAGCCAAAGGTCTCCTTGAAATTAGATGATCTAGAATGTGTCACGTGGCTTTATATATTTGTTATAGGATGTGCTATTAAAAAATAGGGAGACCACCATTGGGCAATTCTTTACTTCAGTGCCATAAGGATACGTCTGTGTGTGTGTGTGTGTGTGTGTTCTTCTCAACAGAACAAAGACTAAACAAGACTTTCTAGAGGGTCTGAGGTAGTTTAGTCATTGACAATGTAACAGATTTTCTATACAGTGCTCTCAAGTGTTATAATTAGAATTTTCTTCTGCATGTTTCATTGGACATCTTTTCTATTATTGGACATGAGCATAGGTATCCCATGCTCCACTGTGCTAGAAAGGGAAATCTAGGGACCTTTGCATCAAGGAGCAGCACAGAATCTGGGACATGCAGTGGAAGGGTTGGTTAACCTTGCTCTTTCCTCCTCCCTCATTCTTCTGCCCTTTCTCTTCAGGTCTTTTATTGCTGTGTGAAGTTGTAAGTGGAGGTAGGAAAGTAACAACAATGGCAAATCCTGAGAGGCCCAGAGGGTAGGAGTCTCCTTCCCATTTGCTTCACAGTAACCCAAGCAGCCACTGTGGAGAGGTGATGAGGAGAGACTAGCATCTGAAGCCAGATGCATTTGAACCTGTGTTCAAATCCAGCCTCTGGCCCTTGATTGCATTACATTAAGCCAGTTATTTGTGACATTTTTGATATGCAGAAAGATACTGGCCTTCAGAGAAGGGTTATAAGGATGAAGTGAGTTGATACATTAGAATTTTATAAACTACAAACACTCATGAGGGGTTACCCTCTTCTCTGGGGCCTTGAAGGAGACATAAAGTGGTGAATCCAAGGGGCTGGTGAAGGCTGCAGGAAATGAGGGCACAGATGAGAAAAGTCCTTAGAGACAGCAGAGGTGAGGACCAGAGGCCCTGCCAGCTGAGTCTCCTGGGGCCAACCAACTAGAGGGAGGAAAGAGGCACACCTGGAGGTAGGCCGCTGCCCAAATCACGTTGGCATGAAAGGGCAAGGCCCGGGGGCAGGAGCTACCACAGTAAGATTAGTCACGTGCCAGGCACTGGCCAAACACCACATGCTGTGGTAGGGCCTTCCAGGCTCATTTAATTCCCCCCAAAACTCTTTGAGGTGATGTCACTGTCCTCATCTTACAGAGTACAGAATGAGGTTCTGATAGAAGAAATTTCTAAAAATTCCACAGTCAGACAATAGAAGAATCTGATACAAAACTTCAGTTTTCAGACACCAAAGTCTCAGTTGTAAAAAAAAAAATGTGTGTGTGTGTGTGTGTGTGTGTGTGTGTGTGTTGTTTTGCTTGTTTGTGTTTCTTAAAGGGATTTCATAATAAGGGAGAATGTCAGAATAATCTATTATGAGATATCCCCAGAGCCAAGGGATCAAAGCACCAAGGTTTGCAAAGCAGTGTGGGTGGGAAGGGTCAGAATGTGGTCCATGTGAATAGTAGAGATGGGCGAATGCCTTCCCCCTTGGGAGGGCTCTTGGTGGTTGGGCACATTCACAGGGCTGGGTGATCCACCACATGCAGCCTGTTCTTATGTGAAGACCAAAAAATTTCATCTTGTATCTCTCTGTGCTTTAGTTCCCTCTTTTTATTATAATAGATAGAATGAGTGAAAGGTAAAAAGCATTCACCAAAGTACCTACTATGACGTTGTTCTGTTAATAGACATGACTTGGAAAGGAAATTAATTAAATTCTCTTCAATTTAATTTAAGACATCTATGGAACACCCACACCATCACTGTGAACCGAAAATTCAACCACAAACAATATAAGCAAAGTGTCTGTTTTCCTGGAGATTGTAGCCTAATGGTCAAGGAAGTTGGGAAGTGTCATATGAAAGCGATACAGGTTTCTCTACGGCAAGTGTTTGACGTTTTCATTATAAAACATGCATTGTGACTTTCTAAGAGTGGGTGAAGTACTCAGTGTTCTCCCAAAATATGTGGCCATGGAATCCACTATTACTTTATAATTATAAAGCATCTTCTTGTAGTGTCAGGGCCAGCACTCTGCAGAGCAAGCTTGAGGAAAATGTTGAAGCAGAGAGAGAAGGAATGATAGGCGACACCTCCATCTCCCTTCATCTCACTGCAATACGGCAGTGTGGCCAGAGGATATGATGAGAAACGAGCTGAGAACATAGCATCCAGGGGATGCAGATGTGGGGGACGATGGCTCCTTTCCTCAATGCCAAATGGTGGTTGCCTCTTGACCATGAACTTGATAGAAAGTCAAGGCAACTTGGAAACTGCCATAGGCAATCCTGGGGAAGGCTCTAAGTTGGGTCGAGAGGCTCACTGAGCCAACGAGGTTACAGAAGGGAGCAATAGAAAGTGGGACCTAATGAGGGGGAAAGTCCTTTCCTTCTAGGTCTTGGGAGAGGAAATCCGGGAAGGATTTCTTGTGAGTCTTGCTGGAGGACCTAGGTGGCAGCTGCCCTGCCTTGAGGGTACAGCATGTCCTGACTTACGGATATAAACAGAAGTGCTGGCTCAAGCCAGCTGTGAGCCCTTGTATGCCAGCAGAGTTTATCACTCAGGCAAACAAGCCAGAGGAAGGGAGCCCACAAAAGGACAGCATCCCCCGGCCCTTCTCCAGGAAGACGTTGCGGTCTCGGTTACCCTCTGGATTTTTCCTCTCTCTGATCTCTTGCTCTCACGCCATGTCCCCTGCCCAGGCATTACATAACAGCCTGGGCTGCAGGGAACACCTATACAAGAGGCCATGACAGTTAGACAATGGGCAGGCAGAGGCTGTCCTGAGAAAACAGAGTCATTCATGGGCTGTGTGAGAGGCAGCTCTGTTCCCAACTTGGCTCGCTGGTAAATGAAGTGCGCTGGGGACAAAGAGGGAAACTTTACACTCTAGCAATTTTCCCACAGTGGCAGGCTCACAGAAAAACAAGGCACTAGTTGGCTTCGCGGAGAAAAGGCAACCCTATCCATAGACCTCGCTTTCCACCCTAGGTTGTTGTCTTGTGCCAAAACCACAGAATAATCTCCCAGGGAGGACACAGCAAGGCTGCACTTTCTCTGGGGCTAAAACTGCAAAAGTCAGAAAAATCTGTATGGATCTGTCTCTAGCTTCTGTCTGTTTGTATCACTGTTCCATGGGCTTTCGTTTCTGAGTCAGCTCATATTTGACCTCTGAGCCAGCTCTCCGCTTTGAAGAGAAAGAATGTTGCCAGCTGAGATGATTAATCTGAAAGAAATAACAACATCTTTCCCAAGTGCAGATGCTTGACAGAGCCATGGAGCACCCTCCTGGACACAGCCGGCTCACCTCTTCCCAGGGGCTATCCAGCCCAAGGACAGGAGGGCCACTGCTCAGGGCTGTGTGTAGAATTTTTCGAAGAGAATCCTGAGCTGCTGGACCCAGGGTCTCTTTGCACAGGACTCTGTACTGCAGCTATAGGTACAGTGTTTCCTTGACTTATAAGCCACGACCTGCTAAAAATTTAAACAAAGAGTTATCGTAAGTGTCCAGTGGTGGATGTTTTATATAAGACTAAATTTCATGCCAAGAAAATAACCAAATTATAACCAATAACCTTACATATTAAAAATTATTCCCAAACACCAGCAATGACCTATTTATCTCTAAAGAAATGCAAAGTTCATGTCAAATTTATCAATTCTAAGAGAGTTTTGGTAGAGCTATTATACCCCTGGCACTATTTCTACTGCTGGGAATTAATTCTATTGTAAAGTGCAGGTACAGAGAGGGTCCTATTGTGGGGTAAGTTATAATATGATTAGGTGTAAAGATCCTTCTTTATTCACCCTGGAATCCTGTCTTCCTGCCCAGCACCAGAGGGATTCACAGGATAAAGAGGGAAGAGAATCAGATGGTGCAAAGTACTTCTTGAATGGTAAAAGGGCACTGGTGAGCCCTAGCCTGGACCTCTACATGTAAAATCAACCTGATGTGCTAGCTCAGCATCATGCAGGGGGAGTCTTTCTGGGCACCAAGCGTCCAACATAAAGAGGTGCCACTTACTGAAGAAGGTTTTGGGTAAATACTCTAGGATCAGACAGATGAGCCCAGATTTGAATTTCAGAACTTATTAGCTGTGTGACATCAAAGATAGCACTTCATTTTTGTTTCATCAGCAAAACTAAGGATAATAGCCTCAATTTTTAGGAAGGTAGGCAGTGGCAGAGGAAGCATCTGTCCTAGGAGAGTCGAAGAAAGCAGACTGCAGGAACCCTCCTGAGACTTCTTAGTCTAGAGAACTTGTTCATGGCATGGAGCATGCTCATGCGTGAGGAGAGAAGTTTTTGAGAAGAAAACTTGATGATCTGTGAAACTTCACAACAGATTAACATGGTTTCATGCACTGAAGCCCAAGAACCATTGCCCAAAATAATTCACCTCTTACTATTGAATCCAACCCTGGCTATATACTTTCAAGAGAAACCTTTAAGGTCTTCTCCTTTATGCTACAGGTTTAGAGATGCAACTTTTACCACTTCTGGGTGCTTCTTGTGACTGCTTCCACTTTAGGGTTTGGAGAAGCCTCAAAAGTCCTTGGGCTTGAGGATGATCAGAGAATAGGCACTAGCATTTTTTGAGCTCTCATCAAGTTCTGGGGACCACACTAGACTTGAGTAGCAATGGTACTCAGAGCAGAATGAAGGAAAGGGGTGAGAAAGGGGTTACATGCTGCAAGGTTGTAGGCTGGGAGCCAACAGGAGCAGTGGTAACTAAAAACGGTGGTGCCTTGGGAAGGCCTTCTAGAGGAGGTGATGCCTGAACTGGGCTTTAAAAAATATGTCAGCCAGGTGAGGCTGCGGGAAGCACCCAGGCAGGAGTGGAGCACACAAGAGCATGGCAGGCCAAGAGAGCCTGCCTGTTTGATACATTGCAGGAGGTCCACATGCTTCAGTATTGGGAGATGTGATGAGATGATGAGATGGGAGGTAGGGAATAGGCAGGCATTGGGGCAGGTCTCCATAATGTTCCTAATTAGCCCGGAGACACCATTTCTTCCTCAATAATGCCTTCAGTGGAAATATCTGCTGCTCTAAACATTCACTGGTATTCAATCCTTCATGCAGAATGGTAGAGCAAAAAGGTCTGTAATTCCTCAAAGGTTTTCACATCAGTAGGCTCAATGATTGCCTTGTTTTTCCAATTTGAAGAGAATTCTTCAGGCAATTAAGTTTATGCTTATACAACTATTTCTCTGTTCCCATCTGACCTTTGAAACTGATATTTGTTGAAAAAGCTATGTTTCACCAAATGGAACTAGATACTCATTGACCAGTCTGTTGAGCATGGTTGCTTTCCAAAAAGGGCCTCAGATTTTAAGCTTACTGATAGCTACCATTATTGAACTATTACTGTACGCCTGGATCTGTGCTAAGTGCTCCAGGAAAACAACTTTCAATCCTCATGGCAAATCAGTGAAGAAGGCATTATTATTGTTTCCATTTCACAGATGAAAAATTGAGGCTTGATAACTAATAGCGTACAAATTGCAGAACTGAAACTCAGTTTATTTAATTCTAAAGTCTCTAAGCCAGTTGTTTGCATTGCTGTTATGAAATAATTTTTAGATAAAGAGGTGCAGGGATTGCTTCACAGTGGAAAAGCAGGGTTAGACTGGAAAATGCTTTTATCTTTGAAGAAGGAACACAGGAAAGCAGCACACAGCCAGTGTTGTAAGGGGGGTGATCCAAAGTCAGCAAAGGCCTTCTCTCTGCCATATGGACGCCAGAGTTAAAATGCCTCTGAGGAATTTTAATCCTATTTTTCTGTAAAATCACCATTCTCTAAAGTATGGACTTTAGTTAATCATAATGTATCAATATTGATTTTTAACACATGTACCATATTCATGGAAGATGTTATCTATAGGGAAAATCAAGTGAGAGGTACATGGGAACTCTGTACCTTTTTGCAATTTTTCTGTAAACTTAAAGATATATTTTTTAAGTTACATTAAACAATGCATTCTCTAAGCCACATGTATATTTCATACAAAAACTGATGGTCTAGGTTAAACTGAGCAGTCACTTAGCAGGCAATTAATGACTCAAATTTAGTTCAGAAGCTTCAAAATTGTTATAAGAATGTTTGTGTATCTCTAAATTGTGATGCCTGATGCTTAGTTTTTAAAATTTCATTGATAATGCATAACTGACAAAAATCATGTGTCCCATACTTGTATATGTTTGGGAATTAGAGACATTTGAGCTACAAGTTCCTGACTAGCCTCTTTGTCTACTTCTTGAGAGTTGTTGAATTGCAGTTGTAACCCCTGGAGTTGAAGAAGAGACTTTTAGGAGTCTGATATCATGAATTCAGATCAGTCTTTTACTCCATTCACTCTCAAGCATATATAAACATGTTCTCTGGTGCTGAATCTCCCACTCTAGTTGTGCTCCATGGTAGGGGAGGGTGTTGATGCAGCCTCCATATTAACACTGGGCTGCTCCTTCTGATTATCTGCTCTGACCTCCCCACCCCCACCCAGGTTAGGAAAGCATGTTTTATGAAGAATCCACCTCCCTTGGTCCAAAGTTGCTCCTCATCCCTTTGCCTGAGGGTCCAAAGAGAAAGACTGTTTCTCCGAGAATGTATAAGCCAGGCAGGCCATCAACCCTAAGCAGGCAGAGAAGAAAAGGTGCTCAAAAAGGCTTGATTATCCAGGTCCCAAGCCAACCACACACTGTGTGGTTGGTATCTTTTAGATACCAGTGTAGAAAGGCTGGTCAACATGAGTTGAATGATTATCCAGAAAGCTGGGCTGGATGAGCTCACTCATCCAGGTATTTTAACTCAAAGGTCACTGAGGTCCAGCATCAGAGACTTTTATCCCAGTAGACCAGGAGAGTTGTCAGAATTAAAGTATTGTATTCTGTAATGAATTCAGACACACATTTTGTTTACCAAAGACCACCTTGAATCATGATGGAAAACAAAGTTTCCTTGAAGAAGGGGGCTATGATGGCAGGTTGGTTCCCAAATGTAGATGCAGACCATGGGAGGGCAGTTTCTTACATTCATGTTGTGTTACAGTGCAATACAGTACTTCTTCAAAACAGCTCTCAGGGTACTTGGAGTGTTTCTCTCTCTCTCTCTCTCTCTCTCTCTCTCTCTCTCTCTCTCTCTCTATCTCTATCTCTATCTCTCTCCCTCCTATAGCAATTACAGGGTACCTCCTCCCCCCCAACAAAAATCCCTTCTCTTATCTGAAGTTAGAGACCTAGTGACTATTCCTGCCATAGAAAAGGTAGATCCTTTTTTGGTTTGAGTTGTCTCTTTTTTTCTTTCAAAATACCTGTATAAAGAGCATGAACTTGCTGGCCTTGTTCCTGAAACAAGGACTCTGCGTCAATCACTAGATCTGACACCTTGGTCAGTATAAGAAAGAGAAAGTTGAATAAGTGCCCAAGTGCCTTGGTTTGTGAGGCCCTCCCACTCCAGTGTTCATGGAGAGAGGTGAGGGCCAAAGGAGCCAACAGAGCCCTGGGATTCAAGTCCAGCTCTTCACTCCTGGGGGGTAGTCTCACCAATCAGGGAAGGGTTTCCATTCACCTCTACCACGATGGAGCAAGAGAGGGGCAGAAATGGTCAGCCATTCTCCCAAGCCAGAATGGATCCTTTAGAAGCCATGTGCATTTTAAATGGTGTAAGAAAATGGAGGGAAATTAACTGAACACAGCACAAAGACACACAGCCTTAGCTCCAATACAGGTGTCCTCAGACTCCCCGAAGTTCAGGCCCCTACTGCTTGAGATCTGAGCCCCTCACCCAGGCCATGGTGCCAAAGGAAGAACAGTGGAAGCCCGGCGTTGAATAGACATGAATAAAGTCCTGAGAATCACAACACTAAAAAGCCTAGGATCTCGTCTCGGTTGTGATTAGAATAGTGCCAAAAAGCTGATTTCAAAAATAAAATCTCTCATGCAACTGTTATAGGAACCACTGGGTATTTCCAACCCTGTGATGTAGAAAGAAAAACTAGAGCCCTAAGAATTCAACTAATTTACCCTGATCATCAACACACTAGAGGAAAAACTCTTGTAAGTTCATTTACGTGGTTTGGGGCTGAGGGACATTCCCAGAATCCCTAAATAGAAATAAGTCTTGGTTGTCAGAGTGGTGTGGTCAGGCCGTCTCTGGCCCGGAGGTCATCGGGGCCTCCAGGAGCTACTTGTTCAGTTCTGGTATCCAAACAGCTCAAGTGAATTATTCACTTAGGAGGGTGAAAAACAACCATCTCCCTCAGATTGCCAGATGAAGTTTTCCAGAATAAAATGTCTTAGTCACTTGGAATCAGACCAAAGTAAACTCCCAGGTCTGACCCACCCATATCCCTGTGTTGGAAGGGAATAGAGAGAGGGAAATCCCAAAATGAATGAGAAAGCCACTTGTCAGCCACAGAGTGTGCCCGGCCCTCCGCTCCAGGTAGGCAGGGTTTGGGGAAGGCTGTAGGTGAGAAGCAGGTCATGGAAGGGACTTCAGTGGCATCTCTGTTTGGTTCCAGGCCTGTGTGGGGCTGCGGCTTACATAACAGTTTGGCAGCGAGACAATCCAGGCGGAAGCACGCGGGTTTCCAGCAGTGTATAATCATCTTTGATTTCACTGTTTGCTCAGCAGCTTTCATGTGGTGGGGGAGGCCTGGTGCAGGAGGATTCCAACACTCGGTGCTCTCCTGTTTCCTTCTGCAGAACAAACAGCCCCAAACAGATCCCCATGGCCAGGGGATTGGCAACTGCCACACAGGTTGTGGTAGGTTTGGGCTAGGAGTGCCCTGGAGCCTGATCCAGGCCTAAGAAGGCTGGAGACTAACCTAAAGGCACACAGGAGCCCAGTGGGCTGCCAGGAGGGGCTCTTGGCAGCAGGCAGCAGCTAATGCTGTTTGCTCTCTTGTTTGCAAGGGCTGTGGTCTCCCGCTTTGAGTCCCATGTCATGTTCATTCTGAAAGCCAGGTTGTTAGGCCTTGTGTCTTACTACCCAAAGCATCCTTGTAGGCACTCATGCTGGAGTCTTGGGCATGTGTGAGCAATGAATTTAGACATCAGTATTTCACTTGATTAAAAGTACAAATGAGGCACAGTAAGGGACAAGGTAATGGCATTCCAGACTGAGGGAGGGCAGCAAGGGCACAGAGGTCCCAGGGGTAAGGTGAGTACAGAGAAGTCATGCAAGCAGCTCAGCATAGGTGGCTTCTTCTTTTAATCCTAATTTGCCTGGAGTTGACCATCACCTGTTCCCTCATAGAAGGGACACACATTCTCTACTTGCTGTAGTCCCTCCCCATCGTTGCTGGTTGCCCTGTGCCTGGAGATCTCTTCATTTACCTATTCCTGTTGCCTGGCCCTTGTAGACATTTTTGGATGAACTCCCTGCTCCAACCTAACTGTAATCATTTGCTATTATAATAATCTTCTTATCTGAGTCACCACTGGAGTATAAGCTCTTTGGTCAGAGGCTCAAATTGAATAAGTTTATTTATTCATTCAATAACCATCTACGGAGGACTCACTTTAGCCAGTGTGCCCAATGCTAGTCATTTTGTCAAGAATACAGACTCATCATGGGTGGAGCTTCGGGTGCCTGGCACTTAGCTCATGCTCTATGTATGTGTTTAGATTAAGTGGCTAAAGGAACAATCCCTCCTACATGCAAACTGTTGACATTGGCAGTGTGATTCTGTTACCAAACAAGCTCACTCTCTCAACCTCGTGAACAGGTTTACTGATATGATACACCTTGTTTTGCAGGTGATTTGTGTGAACCTGTGTGGTGTTGTGCTCGGGTAGTTCTCTATGTTCAGGTATTTTCTAGCCTCCAGCCTTCATTTCTGGCCTCTTTTTTTTTTTTTTTTTTTTGGTCTGGTGCTGGGGGTAGAACCAGGGCCTTGCTCTTGCTAAGTAAGAGCACTGCCACTGAGCAACATCCCCAGCTCTTCTAATTTTTAGTTTTGAGATAGGGTCTTGCTAAGTTGTCCACAAACTTGTGATCCTCCTGCCTCAGCTTCCTGCCATTTCTTTTCTGTTCCTTGCCCTATCCACCTATGCTGAGCTGCTTTCATGACTTCTCTGTACTCACCTCACCCCTGGGACCTCTGTGCCCTTGCTGCCCTCCCTCAATCTGGAATGCCATTACCTGTCCCTTTCTGTGTCTCACTCCCACCCCTCTGTGTGTGTGTGTGTGTGTGTGTGTTTTGTTGGGGATTGAACCCAGGGCCTTGTGCATTTGAGGCAAGCACTCTACCAACTGAGCTATATGTCCCCAGTCCTCCCACCCCTCTCCTGGCCAACTCCCAGACTTCATGAGATGCTCAGATGTCGCCTTCCTGGGACCCTCCTGATCTCCAGGCTGGGTTAGGAGCCCTTTACTCTCTGTTCTCATTTTCTGTGCAGATCTTCCATGAATTTGTCTCCACCACCATGCTGCAAGCCCCTGAGGCAGGGACTGGACTCTTCATCTCTGTATTCTCAGGGCCAAGTACATAATACAAACTTCATATATCTAGAGACAGCACAATTCATTCATGCTTGTAAATGAACCCTAGCTGGGCCCAGCACCTGTTTCAGTACCACATCAGTGCACACTCCACCCTTCAATTGCCACTTCAGTACACCCCTGCAGAGTCCAGATTACAGGCCAGAGCTGCCACTGAATTCTTACATCACTCAAGAGTCTGTTGACACATCATGTTCTTTCCCCATTATAATTACTACCCAGGCTCTGTGTGCTTTCTCAAGCTTTTGGTGTTTGAATACATGAAATCTTCTGCTCTTCATATGAAAACAATGCCATCTGTTCACAAGATGGAAATTCTGGAAAGCTTCAGAAAAGCAACCAGGTTTTATTGCAGAGCAGCAGATATACCTCTGTAGGATTCTAGGTGGGGGGAGTCTCTAGGAATTCAATGTTTAATCCTATATATTAAACAGCCACCCAGCACTGCACCTACTGTATAAGCAACTGCTGAAAGGCACCTTGGGGTCATAGAAATAAAAACAACCCAAGGTTTACCTTGTGGGCCAGATGGAGAGGAAGGATGCATATAAACCACGATGAGGAAATTTGAGACAAGTAGTGTCATAAAAATCAAGCCAATCGCAGTGGAAAAGTAGGAGGGGCAGTTAATTCAGCAAGTGTCACCTCCCTACTTAATTAAGATCATTCAATAACTCTGCATTGTTTCCAAGGTAAAGTCCAGATGCCTTCATATGGGATTCAAAGCCTTCAGTGATCCAGGTTTAGTTCTGTGCCTGCCTCCCCTAAGCCAAGCTTATTCCCTGGTCATGGGACTCACTGGTCCCTAGATAAGGCATGCTGTATTTCTCTTCTCTTTGCATCTGCAGCTTCCTTTGCCTGTGTCCAGTTCTAGGAAGACCTCTCAGACTGAGCTAGGTGCTTCTTCTCTGTGGCCCCTTAGCACCCTGAGCACACCTAGATACATTCCATTTATGATCATAAAAAACTCATACGTTTATGAGTAAACGTAGCCAAAGATGTGCAAAACCTGTACACAAAATACCATGAAACAACAATAAAAGAAATTGAAGAAGACATAAGTAAATAGAAAGCTATCCCATGTTCATGGACTGGCAGAATTAATTCTGGTAATTACCCAAAACACTATACAGATCCAGTGCAATCCCCATCAAATTTCAAAAAACTCCTTTAAAATTCATTTGGAAACATAAAAGATCTCAAATAGCCAAAGCAATTCTAAAAAAGAAAAATGAATGTGGAGGAATCATACTATTTGATTTTAAGTGAGACTACAAAGTTACAGTAATCAAAATGGTATGGTACTGGTATAAAAAGCAGGCACATAGACCAATGGAAAATAATAGCCCAGAAGTAAACCCCAAAACATATGGTCAACTAATTTTCAAGCAGATGCAATGAGTAAAGAACAGTCTCTTCAATTAATGGTGTCAGGAAAAATGGCTTCTGCGTGCAACTGAATGAAATTGGACCTTTATCTTATACAAAGATACAAAAAAAAAACCAACTCAAAATGGATAAAAGATGTAAACTTAATCCCTAAAACCATCAAACTTATAGAAGAAAACATTGAGAAAAAGTTCTGTGACATTGGTGGTGGCAATGATTTTTTTAATACTACATCAAAACTTGGGAAAAATAAATAAATGAGGCTTACATTAAACTTAAAAACTTCCACCTAGCAAAGGACACCAATAACAAAATGAAAATTAATTTTCTTTATAGATTAGGAAAAAAACATTTGCAAATCATGTATCTGATAAGAGATCAATGTCATATTAATACTGTCCTGTTTGTTATTGAGTGGTGTGAGTTCTTCATATATATTATGTATTTCTTTAGAAACTTATAGAATATATATACATATTTTACACATTTATAGAAACAGTACACATGACTTTTATATATAAATATGAAGAACACACACAACTCAATAAAAAAAAAGCAACTTGATTAACAAATGAACAAGCTGGGTAAGGGGTGTGCACATGTAATCCCATTTATTTGGAAAGCTTGAGGTAGGAGGATCACAAGATCAAGATCAGTCTGGGCAACTTAGCAAGGCCCTGACTCAAAATAGAAAATAAAAGGGATGGGGAACATAACTTTAGAAGAGTGCCCCTGGGTTCAATCCCAAGTACCAGGAAAAAAAAAAAAGGCAAAGAACTTAGTAGACATTTCTCCAAAGAAGACATTCAGATGACCAAGACGAAAGTGCTCAACATCACTAATCATCAGAGAAATGCACATCGAAACCACAAAGAGATCTTGCCTCCTACCTGTTAAGATGGCTATTATTGAAGCAATAACAGGAGTTGGTGAGGGTCTGTAGGAAAGGGAATTCTTGTGCATTGTTGGTGGGAAGTAAGCACTGGAAGAAAATATGGAATTTCCTAATGAAAATAAAAATAGAACCACCATCTGACTCAGCAATCCCTCTTAGGGGTTTATATCCAACATGAATGACATCACTTCCCTGTAAAGAGATCTGCACTTCCTCACTCATTGAAGCATTATTCTCAAGAGTCAAAATATGGAAACAACCTAAGTGACCATCAATGGACAAATGGATAAAGAAATGGTCACACACACACACACATACATACACACTACTCAACCTTTAAAAGGGGGATCCTGCCACTTATGATGACATGGATGAACCTGGAGGACATTATTCTAAGTGAAATAAGCCAGATACAGAAGTAAAATACCCCGTAGTCCTACTTATATATGCAGTCTAAAAGTCAAATACACAGAAATAGCAAATATTTAAGAGACTACTGGGGCCAGGATGGGGAGAGGTAGGTCAACAGGTACACAGTGTCAGATGTGTAGAATCAGCAAGTCGAGAGATCTAAAGTACAACATGAGGACTATAGTTAATAATATTTCACGTAATGTTTTTGCCCAAAGAGTAGATTTTAGGAGCTCTTGCCTCACCTACAAAAAATGGGTAAACTGTATGAGATGATGAGTATGTTAAGTTGCTTGACTACAGTAATGATTTCACTGTGTATCTGTATCAAAACATTTGTTGGGGTTGGGGATGTAGCTTAGCAGTGGAGTGCTTGCCTACCATGTTTGAAGCTCTGGATTGATCCCTCGCACACCACAGAAAAAAACAAACAAAACCATGTTATGAACCTTAAATCTATACAGTGAAATTTAAATAAATAGGAAAAAAAACATTAATGAAAATGCCATCTCTTTAGTACCTGGTGCACTTTGGCACTCATTTGGGTGCTGGGATGGCAGCATTCCAGGCGCGTCTAGGAGATACATTAGAGAACAAAGAAGATGAAATCCCTAACCTGGTGGAGCTCTTGTCAGTCAGTTTCACACGCCCAGCTTAAGAGGGAATGCTGACGTTTATTCTCATTGCAACTGTGAACCTCCTTCAAGGGCTTGTCAATGCCAGGACTGAATGAGTAGCTAGAGACACTTAACCAGGTGATTTGGAGGGCTTTGGAAGTTGGTTAGCAGTACTTTGACACATTCCAACAATATTTGCCTAGCCTAGTGATAAGCAGATGCTTGGCAAAGAGTGGGGAGCACAAGGCTTACTTTATCTCAGAGCACAGACATCAAGGACATAGGAAAGAACGCTCTGGAAGGAGGTCCCCTCCCTGGGGGCAGGCACTGTGCTGGGAATGGGATGCAGACTCCAGGTCAGGAGAGGCAAATGGAGGTGGCTTAATGTTCCATAGCCAAGTTCTTTGGCAAGGAATAAAGGGGCTGTAGTGGAAAACCAAAGTGGCTCCAAAGTAGCCCAAAGAAGCTAACGTGAGAATGGTCATTATTCATCGACGTGATTCATTCAGATTAAGATAATAAAGTCAATGGATTTTGTTTGGCTTGCTTTGTGGACTATTAAAACCTCAAACATTGTGCTTGTCTACGATTTAGGTCTTAGTAGAAAACTGCCATTGCTGAACAGGCTTTCAAAAAAAGAAAAGCTTTGTGGAACCTGGGCTGCAGCCTGTGTCCCTCGAGGCAGCTGTTAGAAGTTGACAACCGAGGAGTGGTGCAGAAACCAACGGGATTAATCTAACCTTAAGCGGCAGTTCCAGACATTCTGGTCAAATCTTCTGGCCCTGTATTCCAGCCTTTCCTCGCTGTGTTTGTTAGCGCCACACTGGAGCTAGCCACAAGGAAAGGGGAAGGGAGGGAGGTCTGGGTCAGCGAACCCAGGACAAATCACGAGCAATTCCTGACCTCTCCATCATTTTTATTCTCTGGTGAAGGGTCAACATAGAAGGGAAAAGCCAGGCACAGGAGGGACTCCCTGGGGAGTCCTGGGTCCTGAGAGCTCTTTCCTCTCACACCAGCCCCAGCAGGGCAACTGTCTTCTCACAACTCCGTATTTCCCCTCTCCCCTTACTAGTGAATGCCTGCATGATTTATTTTCCCATCTAAAAAGGGGCTGGGTACTCCTCTAAATCCTCCAATTGTATGAATTACAGGAAAAATGATACTAACAAGTAGAAATGAATTTCTGCTTCGCCACTGTCCAACTTTGGGGAAATCACTCCTAACTTGTAAAATGAGGGGATCTCTGCCTCCTTTCCCCAGGCAGAGCTCAGGGCTGAGCTCACACACCAGCCAGCTCCTTTCCATTTGATGGCTAAGGGCGCCCAGTTGTGTAACAGGTGGCCATAAGACCAACTTCTGTATTTTCTTTTCTCCAGTGGACGCAAGGTGCAAATGTAAAATTTTCTGACTTCTATCAACAAATATAGAAGGATGGAGAAGGCAGGAAGAAGGGCAATAAACCCAGGGGAAAGAAAGAAAAGGGCCGGCCGCTGTGGAAGGACGAGCAAGCACAGGGCAAGGGACAGCAGGCAACCCAGATGCCAGCTGGGAAGCAGGATGCAAAGCCATGAGTGGGACGTCCCCGTGGTAAACTGGAGGACTCGCATCTTTTTGGACCATGTTAATGCCATGTTGTCCCTTGAGGTAGGCGCCTGGCTTAGCTCTCTTAAAGAAAAACCTCATCATCAGAAATTCTTTGGGAAACCCAGATGTCACGAAATTTGTCTTCATATTGAGTTATTCATAGTCCCAAACTTGATGCTCCTTCCCAGTCTTAACCACAACATTTAGCTTGTTTGAGATCTTTGCAGAAGGTGAATTCTTGGGAGACAGCACTCGGCTGGTCAGAAGTTCTGGGTTGGAGTGTCAGCTCTACTAACCCTGGGCATAGCCCTTACATGCAGGGACTCAGTTCTTTGTAAGATGGAAGCTTGGCTGGGAGGCTGTAAGACGGGCTAAGAAGCCACTGAACGAAGGTGAAGATTGTGCACCTGGGATGGGTTGGCATTTCCCCCATGAATCCTCTGCAATTCTGCGCTCACTGGGTAAGGAAGCAGAGTTTTCATGACAAAGGCAAAGCCACTCCCTCTGCACCTGTCACCAAGAGACCAGGTTGCAAACCAGATCTCATTTCAATATCTGCTTCTTTAAGTTTCAAGAAACGGGATCCATAGCTTCGTAGCTTCCTTCCTAGCCATTAACGCTGGCATCTGTGGGCCTGGGCTCATGCTTCTCAGTGTACGCAGCCCCTGGAAAAATCTTTTACAGACACTGCCAGTGTTGTTACTGCTGTCCTTTTTCTGCCCTGTGTCATGAAGACAACAATCGTAGGGGTGGTCTGCCTGATGGGGAGTTTTCCCAGCACCCAACCTTGGGAGTACGTGCACCAGAAAGGGCTGCCCTGGGGCCCGGGTGCTTATTAGTTCAGTAATTGGAGCATTGGTGACTTTTCCTGCCAAATGTCCAAAGACATGACATTAAAGCCTTTTCATTTAGTGCTGGTGGCCCAGGGGGTGAGCCCTGCTGGCACATGGGGCTGGCGCTGGGGAGTTGGAGGTCACCCTGACCCCTGCTCCTGGGGCCATCACCTCCTTGTCCATGATCATCAGACTTGCATTTCCATGTGAATGAGCCAAGGGGAAAAAAAAGTGTTTCTGAGTTTTATGGGTCTTTCATTCTCTTCTTTTCTTTAAAAATTGGACCAGAAACTCTAGTCCTTTCAGTCTTCTTCCTCTCCCTGGAGTCCTACTGGTGCACATTACTGTTAATGGGGCTTTGGGCTCTGCCAACTGAAAAGGAAGAACAGGTCCACGGTGCATCTGTGGCCTAATGAGGAGCCCTGAATGGAAATGAGGATCAAACATGCATTGAAAATGCTCAGTTCTCGGTCAGTCTCCCTCCCCCCGGCCCCTCACATCTCAAGGTCCCTGAGCCCAGTGCCAGCAGAAGTTGACCTGCCAAACTGATACCCCGTGTAGCTTGGGGAAAGGCACTCAAATGGGATCCAGAAGCGCGCTCTGAACTCGTTTTCTCTGCTCAACCCCTGCCAAGGCAGAGGCTGAAGAGCAAAGCAAGTGGGAACTGGACCGGGGTCCGCATGACTGAGCAGAATGAGAAACCTGGGTGGCAGCCTGTGGACCCATCATTAGAAAGTTCCCTCTACTCTGAGCAGGGCGCGGGAACTTTTATTGGCACAGTTAGTGGGAAAAGAACAGGGCTGATTACACGGCTAGCTCCTCACTTCAGTTTCATAATCATCAATTTTTTTCTGATCATGTCCTGGTTTGTGTGGAGATTCCTTACCCGAGATGAATTTGCAGATCAGGGGACTTTATATTTTTCTTTAAAACGGGTACATTTTTGACAGTAATGTTTTCTACATCGGTCTCCTGTGACTTTGATTCATATACATCATTTCCTTCTGTGTTCCATTTGGGGCATGGATTGCAATTGAGTTCTTGACCTGCAGAGCTAAGGGAGAACCAAAGCTCAATCTGCTGAGATTCCCTGGAATCTTCTAATCCACAGGACTCTTTGCAGGCACCTCCCTGGACTGTACTATTCCCTCTAAACAACAGCCACTTTGATAGTCTAAAAGGGTGGCCTGGACCAGGCATAGGGATGGAGGAATGGAAAGGGAGGAAGAGATTTCATAAAGGACTTGTCAGTGGATATATATTTGAGTTAGGGTAAAGATGCAAAAGAAGTCAACGAGACCTCCAAGTCTTAGATCTGGTGAACTGAGTTGGGGGTAAGGAAGAGAGTGTTCTTGTGAATACTGGAAAGGGTACAAGGTTGGCATAAGACTGACAAGTACAACGTGCATGGTGCTTTCCCTCCCTGCTGTGTTCATGGAGGTGTTGCTGGTGATTGGCAGCCTCTTTTCCTTCTCAGAAGTATATGTATATACACATATAAATACACATGTGTTATAGTCCGTGTCCAGCATGAAAAATAAAATTAAAAACTGATGAGACAGTTTTTACCCTAGAATCCTTCCCAACCCAAACATTACAGGAGTCACTCCAGCACATCAGAGCTGATATATGAGATGCAATCATGATCTGTCATCCTAGAACTGTCAACTAAAGAATTGATCATTAAGAATTATGGATTAGTTGTTGATTGTGACTTCAGGCGAGTTCATTTAGACAAATCCTCAGCAACAAGGGGAGCGGGGTGTGGTGAAAGAGCAGTTCACCTTCTCTGGTAACAACAGTGAGACAGAAAGGATAGGACACTCCTGAGGTGTGCTGTGTGACCATATTTCCTGTCTCATCAGTGGAAGAGGACAGAGAACATTTCATTTTTGATGTAAGCAGAAGTCAGTGATAAACTCAAATTATACAGGAACCATTGCCTACTTGAGACCCGGTTATGCTCCCAAGTTTAAAACTCAAGAAGTTACTGTGTGCCTCGTTTTGATAATGACAATTTCTACCGCTGCCTCCACGCACACCTCCTAGCATGGTCCACCCCATGTGGACAGGAAGCTCTGAGGGTCTGCCACAGACCCGTGCTGTGGAAAGAGACTTTTCTTTCTGAACTGCTATGGTATATGGCATCTGTGATGAGAGGGATCAACCCTGGCACAACTCATTGTAACAGAAATTGGGCTTCCCCCAGTCAAAGGCAATTAAGTATGAGATAACAATGATGAAGAGTCCTCCCCCGTGTGGTGCCTTGGAACTCTGTCCAGTGGTGTTCCTCCACAGGGGATCACATCTTCCCTCCAAGGGAGCGAGACAGGTGCTCACGTACAAGGAGGGTCATAGAAACTTCTGCGGTAATCTGAATCATGTCAAACTGTTCCACTGTCCTGA